>NC_137626.1:1185298-1470298 GCF_963280865.1 Gymnoscopelus braueri
CCGTCCCCTAATCTCCCCGCCCCATTCGGTGACTTCGAGCCAATAGTATCTGTGAACGTCTCCCAAAGGGGCGGGACAGGAAGTTCAAGCCACCTTTGGGCGTCTTCCTTCCTGTCCCGTCGTCTTCGGTATAAATCTATGAGATTCAGCCAGCGGTGTAAGCTAGCCACGCTGTCACGCGATTGGCTGTTTGTTTTGTTTTGAGTTTTTGTTTTTAGCAGGTGTCGTTTGGTGGGCTGTGATTGGCTAAGAAAGGCTCCGACAGTGTTGATAATGAAGCGTGCTGATGACCCCTACTGGCCGATGTGTGTTCTACACCTGTACATAACTGTCAAATACATTTCATGTGAAATAAAATAAATCTGAAGGAAATAAATGAATAACATGAAGGCAACTCTGTCTGTCTGTCTGTCTGTCTGTCTGTCTGTCTGTCTGTCTGTCTGTCTGATCCACAAAATGGGTACTCTCTCATGATTGGAGTAAATTGGCAACCTGCATGAAAATATATTTACTGTTTCCTAAAGAGCTGGATAGACGGAGACAACCCTGTTACTGAACACTCTTTTAAAAGAATAGAAAAAAAGTTTTGTTTTAACCAAAAAGGTACCACTAACAAGGAAGGATTGAAGGATACAGTTCAACAATAGATTATACTGTATATGGACTATGTAGGGAGGAACCCTACATAGTCTGTATCACCACAAGCACAACTTTGTCTTTGTTTTTTACTTTGAGTTTTTCCACGTTTGTACCTCTTGTACCTAATCTTTCACAGAAGAGCGTACAAGAGATCAGATGAAGTATAAACCATGGTGGAGCAGTGGTTAGGATACAGGTCTGTAAGTCTGAGAGTGTGCAAATAGAACCAAATGGACCCTTACGGACATATTTGTAACCTCTACCTAACCTGATTTAGACACATTATGGGACTTGTTGTATATTAATGGAACACGTTTGGGGAAAATAGAGAAAAGTACTAGAACAGCTGGACCGTTATGCTCCAATGTTGAAGAACTGCGCCCCCTGGTGTCTCAACCCCGTGTACTTACAGTATGTTGCATTACAAACTGATCTGGAGTCGGTTTTGTGTCGCATGTCATAGATCTTTATGGTGTTAACAGAGCAGAAGGGCTCTGTGGAGTCACATGAGGACACGTTGAGTTTGGAACAGGAAAGGGAGGAAGTGTGTGTGTGTGTGTGTGTGTGTGTGTGTGTGTGTGTGTGTGTGTGTGTGTGTGTGTGTGTGTGTGTGTGTGTGTGCGTGTGCGCGTGTGCGCGTGCGTGCGTGCGTGCACATGTTTTTAGACATCTGTATGCGCTTACGGGAGGAATGTGATGATTTACTGAGAATGAAGTTATGTTGGGGGGAGGGTGTGGTACAGTACAACATTAACACACAGTTATCCTCTCTCATAAGTTATGAGAAGTTTGCTGAAAATTAAGTTATGAGTCTTTCTTTCTTTTTCTTATATTTATTCAGGGAAACCAGGGAAACCCATTGAGAGCAAGCTCTCTTTTTCAAGGACGCCCTGATAACAAACATTTGAAACACATTACAATGTCACAACTTTGACAATAAAGCAAAAAAGAAAAGCAGAAGCATAAAACAACACCAAAATAATCGCAAAAGGCGGTGAATCAGACAATACAGTGAGGACATGAAATAAAACACAGAGATTTAAAAATCAGATGCCAAGTCATAACTTCTCACTTCTCACACCTTATGAGAGAGGATAACTGCATGTTATCCTCCACACACTCTTCTGAAAGACATAAAGTTGTAGTTCGCATGGCTTCACGGCGGTCAGTATGAGTCACCGTTGCCAGACAGAGCTTTCATTCTCCAAATAAGTCCTACAACTAATTAAACACTGTCTGGACAATGGAAGGATAGTACTGTCTAATGACCATGTTATCAGATGATGATGATGATGAAGATGATGATGAAGAAGTTAGATGAATGGATGACTTCAGAGCACAACGCTCATATTGTTCAAACATGTGTGATAGCCTCTGGGCTTCATGAACACAACTACAGGCCGCTGGGTGTTTTAATCATTATAGCAGGGATTCATTGATAAAGAGAATGATATTAGCCTACTCATCATGACATGACAGCTGTACGAACAAAAAAATAAGTCTTACCTGTGCACCTGCATGTGCACAACTTATGTAAAATACAACCTCGCTATGTAGCCTGTTGTTGATAGGTTATGGATCATACTTATGGATGTAAAAAAAACAAAAAAAGCAAGTGTATTTAATGAATGAATGAAGTAGAAAAAGGTCTCTGCCAGGTCAGGTAGGATATTTTGGGCCAGCAATGTTCAGAATTCACCAATCAGGATGGAATATGAAAAATCGGACGGATCCGTCTTGATCACTTGACTATAGAGATAATGTGTTCCGATTTGCGTGATGTTTGGCTTTTTTTGTTGTTGCAAATATTGGCCTCCTGGTGGCGCTAATAATAATAGGTAATATGTTTTACGGAAATTGCATGCTGTGTTCATGATCAAAACGGAGCACTCCTGCAAACTTTGGAAGTCAAACTTAGCCAATCAGGATGGAATATGAAAAATCTGAAAGACCGGTTTTGTTTAATGACTATGTACTTGTACTGTGTACCGATTTGCGTGATGTTTGGACAAAATCTGTAGGAGTAGTGTCAACAAATGTGTTTTACAAAAAAGTCTGCTGGTGGCGCTATAAAAGGCCCATTGCGTTCTCACCTATGCAGACTACAAACATAACATTGAGCTGCCCCGCTGGACCTGTGTCTGTCTGGGGGTACAGGGGGCTTTCACATAGGAAGTGGCCAAACCCCTGAAGGGGGCTTTGTTCTAGTGGAAGTACGTTTAAAACATGTTTGTTCCGTTAGATTTTTTTAGACTGTGTCTGTCTCTGAGAGTTCTCATATTATTTATAAGGCCTTGTGTGGTAAGCTTCCTCTGTACCTATCTTCACTTTTAGAGCCAAAGGTTACTGGACATGCAACGCGTTCACAATCACACATTAGATATACAAGTCCACGTAAGAGCAGTGAACAAGGAAAGACTGCCTTCATGTATTATGCTCCACACAAATGGAACAAACTTCAGGACTCTCTGAAACTGGAGCGATTGGTCTCAATAGAGACATTCAGGGTGTTTCTTGAGGACACACTATGGTCTCAATAGAGACATTCAGGGTGTTTCTTGAGGACACACTATGGTCTCTATAGAGACATTCAGGGTGCTTCTTGAGGACACACTATGGTCTCTATAGAGACATTCAGGGTGTTTCTTGAGGACACACTATGGTCTCTATAGAGACATTCAGGGTGCTTCTTGAGGACACACTATGGTCTCTATAGAGACATTCAGGGTGCTTTTTGAGGACACACTATGGTCTCTATAGAGACATTCAGGGTGCTTCTTGAGGACACACTATGGTCTCTATAGAGACATTCAGGGTGCTTCTTGAGGACACACTATGGTCTCTATAGAGACATTCAGGGTGTTTCTTGAGGACACACTATGGTCTCTATAGAGACATTCAGGGTGCTTCTTGAGGACACACTATGGTCTCAATAGAGACATTCAGGGTGCTTCTTGAGGACACACTATGGTCTCAATAGAGACATTCAGGATGCTTCTTGAGGACACACTATGGTCTCTATAGAGACATTCAGGGTGCTCCTTGAGGACACACTATGGTCTCAATGGAGACATTCAGGATGCTTCTTGAGGACACACTATGGTCTCAATAGAGACATTCAGGGTGCTCCTTGAGGACACACTATGGTCTCTATAGAGACATTCAGGGTGCTTCTTGAGGACACACTATGGTCTCTATAGAGACATTCAGGGTGCTTCTTGAGGACACACTATGGTCTCTATAGAGACATTCAGGGTGCTTCTTGAGGACACACCTGTTTCATGTAACACTATATTTATTTGTATCTGTGATGATCGTAATTTGATTCAAATGTTTGTTATGGTTTTTCATTATGTATGTATTTCATTTGTTTTAAATGCTGTTATCAGGGTGTCCTTGAAAAAGAGAGCTTTGCTCTCAATGGTCTCCCCTGAATAAATAAAGGAAAGAAAGAAAAACAACAACTTTGTTGTTTTTCCTTTTCTCTTCAGACCTCGCCTCTTCCCTTTTCCTGATAAACGTTACGTGTCCTGACGTGACTCACACACCAGGGACAGGGCAGGCCTGCCAACATCCAATCCACTTCCTGTGTTCTGGTGAATTTAGTGAGTTTGATGGAAAATGATGGGTACAATTTTATCCATTAAAAAGCTAAAAGTAGGCCTACAGAAATGTATTTGATGACTGAAGACCCATCTTTAATAATAATAACCATTTATTAAAAGAGAATATCTCTGTATGATGGCATGCACTGACCACACCCCCGGGGGGGGGGGGAGAGAGAGAGAGAGAGAGAGAGAGAGAGAGAGAGAGAGAGAGAGAGAGAGAGAGAGAGAGAGAGAGAGAGAGAGAGAGAATCTGTGGTCCACTCTGTCACTGAACGGTGTATTTCACAGACTGTACAACACTATGTCTAAAGTTTCTAAACTGTAGTCAAAATAAATAATATAATTTCCCTACTCGCTATTACAAAGACGGTTTTATGATGTTAAAAGACTATTCTCTGCAGTGGGCAGCCTCTCAGAACCCCTCCTTCTGTTTAAAATACACTTTTTGACCAGAAGATAAAATAATGTCAACCAGACGGAGAGACGTTGATTCACTCAACTGCGCCCCCTACAGGTCTGGTCAACGGCACTTTATCATCTCAGTCTGGAGCAGCATTTTATTTCCTGGACAAAAAGTGTATTTTACACCAAAGGAGGAGTTCTGAGAGACATCCCACCACAGAGAGTAGACTTTAAACATCATAAAACACTCTTTGTTTCAGTGAATAGAGACATTATATTCTAATTGTTTTACTACAGTTTAAGACATGGCGCTGTACTGTCTATGTGAAAAACACTAGAAGTAGCAGAGTGGATCACAGATGGGCTTCTGTCTGTTGAGTCACGTCAGGACACGTTAAGTTTGTCAGGAAAAAGGAAGAGGCGAGGTCTTAGAGACCAAGGAAAACACGGATCTCACTCCGAACATTCACTCCGCCATCAACAGTTGTGTTGTTCATGTGTTGTCTATTGATCGCTGATAAGTGATCTAGTGATCTAGTGATGATCATCATCATGAAGACTGGTCTCCTCTCAGCTGTGTGTGTGTTGACAGCAGCTGCATTCATTCTGTCATCAGGTTGGTGGATAAACTTTATAACATTTATAACGGTCACGGACACACCTAACTCATGTCTGTGTTTAGTTTGAAAAACAACAAAACATGTTTTTTTCTTTATTTCATCTCTCTGTGTTATTAAAGTCTTTATCTTTAAACCCATTTGGTTGAATTAGCTAATTACTCCCTGGGTTAAAGTAACGTAGAGGATTTTACTCTTTGAGAACCACGAAAATAGTTTATATTTTTCTTATTGTTTTAAATTAAAACAATAAGAAAAATATAAACTATTTTAAAACTTTTAATGATTCCACTGCATCAGTTTAGTGATGTAGCTTAATGTGTTCATTATATTTCATTGTGGAAATATAAAATAAACACAGACACTATGAACCATGTAAAGTATTAACAAGAGCTTGTAACTAAATAAACAACTGCATTGGATCCTTTTGAATCAAAGTTATATTTTTTTCTACCAAGTTAAAAGTAACGGTTTTGGACATGAGAGGTTTCCACCCGACTGCTGGGGTTGGGTGTGGTATAAAACTTGAGAAAAAAAAACAACAACTCTGTACCCCCCCCCCCCCCCCCCCCCCCCCCCCCCCTTTACTGTGTATGTGCGCACGCAAGAGTGAGTGAGTGAGTGAGTTGGGTTGGTACTGTATGTTGGCTGCACAACTCTAACATAAGCTTGATATATAGCGTAACAAGTTGTACTTGTCATATAGGTCTATACTATAGGATTGTGATTATTGATCATTTATAGGATATTTTTATGAAGAGGCCTCTGGTTAAGTCCTCACTTTTATTAACTGGGCCCTGGATAGAACTGGGCACTTGAAGTGGATGCTGGAGAGAACTGGGTACTTTTACAAAGTGGGCATTGAAGCACTGGACACTATTATGAAGTGGGCACTGGATAGAACTGCTCAGTTGAAGTGGGCCCTCTCCTGTTGTGTATGTATGTTTGTCTTAAGCATTGAGTTTAATCAGGGGTCATTAGCACCACACAGCAAATCTGTCTGTCTGTCTGTCTGTCTGTCTGTCTGTTATGTAGTCTTGTAACATGTTGTGTTTTAAGAGGCTAAAGTGCATGTCTCCTGAGTATACAGTATATCTGATGGTTATTGCATTGTGTTTATTATTATAAATGCTGATACTGCACATAGTTCTGAGCTTGTTGATCGGCTATTTTGTAAACATGTAGATCTTGAAATATTCTGAAACAAGTTGAATAATTTTGAACATTTCGAGTTCAGTTCAAATATGATTATTTTGGGGGGTCCCCAGGACAAATATGATTATTTTGGGTGGTCCCCAGGACAAATATGATTATTTTGGGGGGTCCCCAGGACAAATATGATTATTTTGGGGGGTCCCCAGGACAAATATGATTATTTTGGGGGGTCAAGGCCTGAAAAGGTTGAGAACCCTTGCTCTGGTTGTTTTACTTTACTCTAAAACAGTGAGAAGCCGTGTACTCTAAAACAGTGAGAAGCCGTGTGTGTGTGTGTGTGTGTGTGTGTGTGTGTGTGTGTGTGTGTGTGTGTGTGTGTGTGTGTGTGTGTGTGTGTGTGTGTGTGTGTGTGTGTGTGTGTGTGTGTGTGTGTGTGTGTGTGTGTGTGTGTGTGTGTGTGTGTGTGTGTGTGTGTGTGAAGCTTGAGCTTCAGTTGTTCTGAGCTGAGTAATTGAGAGCTTGTAGATCGGTTATTTTCACTACTTATTAAAAGCTTTTAAATGTGTGAAGGTGCTTTTTGTCCAGGAGAGACCAGGATTACTACATGTTTTTGTGAGGGTATAAACTACCCTAGGAGACACGGGGAGAACATGCAAACTCCACACAGAGTGTCTCCTTCTTTTTAATGTATCACAGGATCTGATCAGCTCAGAGACGATAGAATGACCCGCACACCGTCTACACTTGCACAACAAGGACAACTTTATTATATTATATTTATAAGGCAATGTTTCGGTCAATAGGTCTAAAGATGTTCTTCAGACATCTTTTGTTTTTAAATGTATGACATTATTTAGATTTATTTCATTTTTGATTATTAATAATAAAAGAAACGTGTGCAACTCAATTCAAGTTCTTACATTTAATAATAATACATTTTATTTATAACACACTTTACATTTTTGGAAATCACAAAGTGCTACAGGGTTTAAAAACAAAAGGCAAAAAAGGCACTCAGCAACAAGAAGACCCTTTCATGGGGGGAAAAGTTGATAAAAAACTAATTGAAAGACTTCAGAAAAGGCTTTGTTAGAAAGGTATGTTTTGAGTCCATTTTTAAAAGCCTTAGATTGTGTGGCTCTCAGGTGGTCGGGGAGAGCATTCCACAGGCGTGGAGCAGTGGAGCAGAAAGCCTGGTCACCCATGGTGGAGCAGTGGAGCAGAAAGCCTGGTCACCCATGGTGGAGCAGTGGAGCAGAAAGCCTGGTCACCCATGGTGTGGAGATTTGTCTTGGGGGTCTGAAGAAGGTTGGTGTTGGACGAGCAAAGGTTTCGAGTGGAGGGTTTTAGTTTGAGAAGTTCATTTGGTTCCATTGTGTACACTCTCAGAGTTACAGACCTGTAAGGGTCCATTTGGTTCCATGTGTACACTCTCAGAGTTACAGACCTGTAAGGGTCCATTTGGTTCCATGTGTACACTCTCAGAGTTACAGACCTGTAAGGGTCCATTTGGTTCCATGTGTACACTCTCAGAGTTACAGACCTGTAAGGGTCCATTTGGTTCCATTTGTACACTCTCAGAGTTACAGACCTGTAAGGGTCCATTTGGTTCCATGTGTACACTCTCAGAGTTACAGACCTGTAAGGGTCCATTTGGTTCCATGTGTACACTCTCAGAGTTACAGACCTGTAAGGGTCCATTTGGTTCCATGTGTACACTCTCAGAGTTACAGACCTGTAAGGGTCCATTTGGTTCCATGTGTACACTCTCAGAGTTACAGACCTGTAAAGGTCCATTTGGTTCCATTTGTACACTCTCAGAGTTACAGACCTGTAAAGGTCCATTTGGTTCCATTTGTACACTCTCAGAGTTACAGACCTGTAAGGGTCCATTTGGTTCCATTTGTACACTCTCAGAGTTACAGACCTGTAAGGGTCCATTTTTTTTTTAAATATTTTTTTATTGATTTTTTGATCTTTTTGATTGATCTACTTTCACACACATTCATACACATATACCCCCTTGCACTTGCAATTCAAAAAAACAAAAATGATCACATTGTGTTACTCTTTCTTGAATAAAATAAACAATTTAATAAAAATAGTTATTTTCAGTTTCCTTCTCTCTTAAATAATGATGTCCATAACATTCATATACGTTTCCCAAAGCTGGTCAAATTCATTTAGCTTTCCCCTAGTTATATATGTTAATTTTTCCAGTCCAATACAACTCATGAGTTCCTTGTGCCATGTCCTTAGTGTTGGTGCCTCCATATTTTTCCAGTGTAACGCTACAGCTCTCCTTGCTTGGAGGAGTCCAAAGTCTAAGATTTTGGTCTGGTTTGGACTTTGTAAGAAGTTCTTTGGGTAGATTCCCAGTATACAGAGTTTCGGACTTACAGGAACTATAATTTTAAATACATTTGACAGACATTTTATGATTTCTTTCCAAAATATCTGGATCTTGGGACACTCCCACATACAATGAAATAGCGTTCCTTTCTCAATTAAACATTTAGTACAGACATCTGGAATATTAGCGGACATATGATGGAGTTTGACAGGAGTTATATACGTTCTCATTAACCACTTATATCGGAGTAATTTAAATCTTGTATTTATTGTCTGCTTTTGTGCTTTTAAACATGCCTGTTTCCACTCATTATCATCAATGTCTTCTTGAATGTCTAATTTCCAAGGGTCCATTTGGTTCCATGTGTACACTCTCAGAGTTACAGACCTGTAAGGGTCCATTTGGTTCCATGTGTACACTCTCAGAGTTACAGACCTGTAAGGGTCCATTTGGTTCCATTTGTACACTCTCAGAGTTACAGACCTGTAAGGGTCCATTTGGTTCCATGTGTACACTCTCAGAGTTACAGACCTGTAAGGGTCCATTTGGGTCCATTTATACCCCTGTGTTTAGTGTGGTTTTGAGATGGTTAAAATATTTTTGTTTTGTCATTACATTCAAACCTTATGCTGCCAAAGATGTGGGAAGGGAGGAGCTATGGGTGTATCTGAGGGAAAATAACAGATCTACAAGCTGCCAAAGGTTATTTTGTAGATCTGTTATTGTTTGGGAGTGACACCCACCGTAAACAAAGGATGAAACATGACTGTGTGGGCTGACTGTCTTTACTGAAGCACACACACACACACACACACACACACACACACACACACACACACACACACACACACACACACACACACACACACACACACACACACACACACACACACACACACACACACACACACACACACACAGAAATAGATAGACAGAAATAGATAGACAGACAGACAGTCATTTCGTATGAAAACTATTGAATTTCAGGACAGTAATTTGTTGATAGCTTGTAGATCTGCTATCCTGGCTGAATAGGGTGCAGGTTTAAGGTCATAAGCTAGAAGGCTGGTCCTGCCATCAAATCTTTTCTAACGGGAGTCTGTGGCCTAATATAATATATATATCAGGTTGATCATATCATTTCATCCATACATCTACCAGTATTCATATGTATTATGTATCCTGCTCTTTATCATTCATTGTATTCACTCCATTCATTATATTCTGGTTATTATCAGCATAATAGAGTGTTTGTTATTCTGTACAGTAGCCTATGGTAAGGCAGTTTGTGAAATTTCTAGATGTTGTGAATCAGGAATAGGCTACATTTCAATGTTTTATTCACTGTCTGTCTGTCTGTTTGTCTGTCTGTCTGTCTGTCCCTTTCACGTTTGGCTTATCATCTTGGTCACATAGTGAGGCGCACCAAAAACCACAGATCTACAAGCTCACATTCCAACATGTCACAGCACGATGAGTTGTGGGCTTGTAGATCTGTATTTTCTCTACCAGCACACAACCTCAGTATGTTTGAGTGAGACCTTGACTAGACATTTGACTTTTGTCATTCAATAAGAGATCATTGTGGGGCTACAATATTTATCATCTCTGAGGTGACTCATAGTAGCCTATACACACTCTGAGTGCTTGATACGATCATTATTACTACTACTAGAACTACATAGACCTGTAAGGGTCCATTTGGTTCCATTTGAACACTCTCAGAGTTACAGACCTGTAAGGGTCCATTTGGTTCCATGTGTACACTCTCAGAGTTACAGACCTGTGAGGGTCCATTTGGTTCCATTTGAACACTCTCAGAGTTACAGACCTGTAAGGGTCCATTTGGTTCCATTTGAACACTCTCAGGGTTACAGACCTGTAAGGGTCCATTTGGTTCCATGTGTACACTCTCAGAGTTACAGACCTGTAAGGGTCCATTTGGTTCCATTTGAACACTCTCAGAGTTACAGACCTGTAAGGGTCCATTTGGTTCCATTTGAACACTCTCAGGGTTACAGACCTGTAAGGGTCCATTTGGTTCCATGTGTACACTCTCAGAGTTACGGACCTGTAAGGGTCCATTTGGTTCCATGTGTACACTCTCAGAGTTACGGACCTGTAAGGGTCCATTTGGTTCCATTTGAACACTCTCAGGGTTACAGACCTGTAAGGGTCCATTTGGTTCCATGTGTACACTCTCAGAGTTACAGACCTGTAAGGGTCCATTTGGATTTGAACACTCTCAGAGTTACAGACCTGTAAGGGTCCATTTGGTTCCATTTGAACACTCTCAGGGTTACAGACCTGTAAGGGTCCATTTGGTTCCATTTGTACACTCTCAGAGTTACGGACCTGTAAGGGTCCATTTGGTTCCATGTGTACACTCTCAGAGTTCAGACATTCAAACCTTATTTATAAATAATGTTAAATATTAAATCCAAATCAGTTCCATTATTACCAATATAAAATTATTATAATATAAAATTATTATATAATATAACATTATTTTTAGGGATCAACTCATGTTGTCCATCGCTGTGCTATGCTGCTAAAAGGGGGGAGGAGCTACGTATGTGCGTCTGTGGAAAAGGAACAGATCTACAAGCTATCAGCGCGTAACATCACTTTACGTTGTTATCTTGTAGATCTGTAATTTTTTGGGAGCGACACCGTTGATAAGACAAAGCATGAAACATGACTTACAGCTAGGGGGAGGGGCTGACTCTCTGCTTTACTGAAGCAATGACACACACACACACACACACACACACACACACACACACACACACACACACACACACACACACACACACACACACACACACACACACACACACACACACACACACACACACACACACACACAAACTGGGCAGATGTTCTGTCTGATTAAAGTCATGTCAGGACAGGAACAGTGTATCTTTAAAACATTTACTAAATGACCCCACCCCCCTCTGACTCATGTCTGTCTTAGTCTGAAAACAAACACAAACATAGATTCTATGTTTATTCATGTTGTCTGTTATGTTATGTGTTCATGTATCTCTAACCCTTATGAGTTAATTTATCTCTAACCCTTATGAGTTCATTTATCTCTAACCCTTATGAGTTCATTTATCTCTAACCCTTATGAGTTCATTTATCTCTAACCCTTATGAGTTCATTTATCTCTAACCCTTATGAGTTCATTTATCTCTAACCCTTATGAGTTCATTTATCTCTAACCCTTATGAGTTCATTTATCTCTAACCCTTATGAGTTCATTTATCTCTAACCCTTATGTGTTCATTTGTTTCCATTTGAGGATTTTAGCATCCATTTTATTTTATTGTATTTTCTTTTCTTTTCTACAACATATAGTGTAAATACACCGGATTTAGCAAGAATACTTCCATCTGTATTCCTCATACAGAAAACAACATTACAATAGCACACATAAACAGTACAAAAGGGTACAAAACAGAAGAAAAAAACTATTTGAAGTGGGCTCTGGATAGAACTAGTCAGTTGAAGTGGGCTCTGGATAGAACTGGTCAGTTGAAGTGGGCTCTGGATAGAACTGGTCAGTTGAAGTGGGCTCTGGATAGAACTAGTCAGTTGAAGTGGGCTCTGGATAGAACTAGTCAGTTGAAGTGGGCTCTGGATAGAACTGGTCAGTTGAAGTGGGCTCTGGATAGAACTGGTCAGTTGAAGTGGGCTCTGGATAGAACTGGTCAGTTGAAGTGGGCCCTGTCCTGTCCAGTTGTATATGTATCTTTGTTTTAAGCATTGAGTTTAATCAGGGGTGCATTACTGGCTGGGCCTACTGGGCCCAGTAGGCCAGAGTCTTATGTGAAGTGTTGCTTTTATTAACTTTACATTTCTTGTCAAAGGGTTTCGTCATTTATGTCAATAACTGTTATAGTGTTGAAAATTGAAGGAAGAGTTTATGAATATTGTCAACTATTAATAGTTGGAGGCAGAATACTGTATTCACTAACACATTTTACAAAAACAATACCAAATGGACCCTTACAGGTCTGTAACTCTGAGAGTACACATGGAACCAAATGGACCCTTACAGGTCTGTAACTCTGAGAGTTTACACATGGAACCAAATGGACCCTTACAGGTCTGTAACTCTGAGAGTGTACACATGGAACCAAATGGACCCTTACAGGTCTGTAACTCTGAGAGTGTACAGTGTCTTCAAATCAATCAACATTTATGTGTCTGTGTCATTATGTATTGTTGTGTTTTAGGATCCATTATGGAGGTAAATACATGTGTTATAATGTAAATATAATGTATAATAATATAATGTGTTACAATGTAAATGTTGTACTGAATGCTAACAATGGGCCTCATTCACCATCCATTCTTAAGAAGACGTTTATTCTCTTAAATTAAGATAATATTTCCGTCATAGTAATCATCCTAATCGTCCTTTAGAGGGTTCCATGGGGTCCCCTGAATATGTTCAGACCCTTACAGAAACACATCTCTATCAGAGATGATTGTGTCATGTTGCTCAGTATGATTATCAATCACCTCATGCACTTCAAACACTTCTTTAATCAGGGGTAATTACCACACATATTATCAATCACCTCATGCACCAGAAGGAAGGTTTACACCTTGAAAACTAAAATAATAATCAAACTGTCACACAGAGCATCAGGTGGAATTCATTGTCAGTTCATATTGTTCAGGATAAAACTAAAGACTGTTTCAACATGTTATTAAAGTATCTTGTAATATTTATACAACTAAAGATTGTAAATGTGTAAACTTGTGAAGGAACGTCAACATGGTCACATTGTTTACTGTGTGTAGAAAGGAAGCTAACAGTTTATGTATGGAGTCACATTGCCCTCTACTGGTTACATTGGTGTACTGCTGCTACTGTATACAGTCTGATGATTATTTTATTGACTTTATTATTATTAATGCTGCTACTGTACATAGTTTAACCTTGTAGATCAGCTATTGTTAAAACACACAAACATATTGAAACATTTTGAAAAATGTTGAACAATTATTAAACACAAATCTTCCCTTGTGGGGGTCCCTGACACAACATTATGTTCAGATGGGGGTCCCTGACACAACATTATGTTCAGATGGGGGTCCCTGACACAACATTATGTTCAGATGGGGGTCCCTGACACAACATTATGTTCAGATGGGGGTCCCTGACACAACATTATGTTCAGATGCGGGTCCCTGACACAACATTATTTTCAG
This sequence comes from Gymnoscopelus braueri, assembly GCF_963280865.1. NCBI lineage: Eukaryota > Metazoa > Chordata > Actinopteri > Myctophiformes > Myctophidae > Gymnoscopelus > Gymnoscopelus braueri. The sequence continues at coordinate 1,199,302 of NC_137626.1, forward strand.
ATGGGGGTCCCTGACACAACATTATGTTCAGATGGGGGTCCCTGACACAACATCATGTTCAGATGGGGGTCCTCAACTCTATACATTTGGCTCAATTTGGAGCTCCTTGATATGGACATTTTGAGAACCGCTGTTTCAACCAGCCTGAACATTAAAGAGTTTATTAAGCATTTGAACCCCAGCATCCATATTCTGGGGAGACAGCAGACAAAAATAGGCTGTATTTTTGGTGAATAGATTTGGTGTAGAGCAGGGGTTCTCAAAAAGGGTGCTGTGGCACCCTAGGGTGCTGTGGCACCCTAGGGTGCTGTGACACAAGTCCAGATGCGCCGCAGAGAAGCTTGATAATATTAGGAATTGATCAATATCACTTCAGTTTAACCACCAAGACCCTCTATACCTGAGATGCACTGTACTTGATACATTTGTTCTTGATATACGCCAAATCTCTTCACCAAAAATAGCAGATCTACAAGCTCACAACACGTTGCCTAAAGCTTGTAGATCGGCTGTTTTTGGCTAACGTTCCCTCCAGAATAGAGAGGCTGGGGTTCAAGTGGTTAAATGTCTAAAGTATAAAGTAATTTTCAATCTTTCCTAATGAAAAAAATATTCTCTTAAAGGGGAAATCCACCCCTTTTCAATATTTAACTATGTCATTAATATAGCATAAAGGAGTTGTGTGGAAATAAGAAAAAAGTTCCCCCCTTTCTGTGTTGCCTTGAACTGGAGGATTGATTGTGGGTTTAACATTGCAAATTACACTGTGATGACTCATCATGGTGTAATTTGCAATGTTAAACCCACAATCAATCCTCCAGTTCAAGGCAACACAGAAAGGGGGGAACTTTTTTCTTATTTCCACACAACTCCTTTATGCTATATTAATGACATAGTTAAATATTGAAAAGGGGTGGATTTCCCCTTTAAGTTTTCGTTGTGACATACTGTATCTGAGGAAGTATTTACATATTTGTGTAGCGGAATACGATATATAGGCCTATATATCGTATTCCGCTACACAAATTAGGCCCTAATGCATCCTCTAATTCAGAGGTTAGGTTTCAGGGGTGCTGTGGATGAAAAGGTTATTTACAGGAGACCCTGAGACAAAAATAATCTAGAGGGAAAAAAGCAGTATGCTCCCCCACTTCTAAAAGTAGCACTACACCCAGGGTCTGCCTGCCTGCCTGCCTGCCTGCCTGCCTGTCTGTAATGTATTCTTGTGTTTTAGGATCCATTATGGAGGTAAATACATGTTCTGTCAATGTAAATGTTGTACTGAATGCTAACAATGGGTCTCATTCACCAACCATTCTTAAAACCCACTTATACAGTTTACACAAAGGTTCTGACATTCACCAATGTTTTATTATCTGTGATTTGTTCTTAAATAAGAACAGAATCTAAACATTCTCGAACACTCTTACTCCCAATGGAATGCTGACAAGTTTGCACAAAATAATTGATTCTTCTGTTTCCTTAAACATGCTTATTTATGGCAGTTTGGTTCTGAGTGCCACAGCCAAAATTCATTGTAAAAAAAAAGTGCTTAGGAGACGAGATACAGCCTTTTTCAGTAAGAAGTTAAAAAAGAAGTGAATGGAGCAGCAAATCTTCAAATCATCATATCTTGGGTTCTGAACCTTAAAAAAAAATTATGACGTCTTAGACGTCATGTGGCGCTCAGGGCGCTACAGGCCATGACGTCTTAGACGTCATGTGGCACTGAATGAGTTAAATTCTACAGTTAGTATAATATAGGATTTAAATTAAAATAATGTTTTTGTCATAGTAATCTTTACAGCAGGGGTTCTCAAAGTGGGGTCTGGGGACCCTCAGAGCCTTTGAGAGGTGGATCCAGCAAAATTAGTTACAGTTTAACCACTTAGTTACAGTTTAACCACCATATTTTATGCTTTGGATATTCAAAAATAGCTGATCTACAAGCTCACAATGTGTCGCATCGTGACACCTTTTGAGCTTGTAAATAGGCTATTTTTCAAACATTTGGATACTCTTGAATGTTTTTTTTTAAATGTGGAATTATTTAGAACATTTAGTAACATTATTAAACACAAATCTGCTGTGGCACAACATAATATCAGATGGGGGTCCACAGCCAAATACATATAATTTTGGGGGTCCTTGACATGAAAATGTTTCAGAACCACTGCTTTTAGTTTTGGGCCTGAAAATGACAACCAACCCAAACAGACCCAGACTCACCCTATAACACCCTCCATCACCCATGAGCATGATATATTAGTTATTAAAATACATTTTATTGTTCTAACAACAGCCCCAGCATGGTTGTATTCAACATGAAAACATGTTTCTATCAAAGCTTATTGTCTCATTTTGATGAGACAATAACTCAGGGTTACGGATGTAACCCCGGTTTCTTTAGAATTCGGAGTAACATACTCACTATGGGATATCAGCGCCCCCTGGCGTTGATGCAGAGCTACATACCATAAACTCCCGGGCCATTCATTGGCTGAGAAGGGTATGTCACGTGTCCGGTAGACCGGAAGAGGTATAAAACCTCTTTCGTGACGTGGCTCATCCTCTTTAACACGCTCTCTGCATGCAGATGCACACAAACAGGGGTGTTAGGTGAGTATGTTACTCCGAATTCTAAAGAAACCGGGGTTACATCCGTAACCCTGAGTTTCTTGTCTAATTCTCCGTAACATACTCACTATGGGATACATAAACCCCCCTGGGGCTTATAGCCATACCGAATCTCAGGTCCGCACGCCCCCTAGCCATAAGGCCCCGTCCCCATGGACGTGACCTTCGGCCTCACGGGCGCCCCAGCCCTCCGGGCCGGGGTGCGGTATATAATTGAAAGAAAAGGACCCTGACAGACCAAGTCTGCCTATTCATCTAATGAACAGACACAAGTCTGACCCATAAGTGAAAACAAGGAAACAGGGCCTCCTCCCCTGGAAACCTACCAACGGTGGTTCCGAGGGGACTCAAGAGAAGGAAGGTAGAGAAGGGAAAAAAGGCGGGTTACACAAAAGACCTGCCTAACCTCCCCTACCCTAACTAGAGACAGCCGCTATGTCCAGTACAGCGTGCGCCACTGACGCCGCTGCCACATCCAGGCTGTAGAAGGCCGCAAAAGTCGATGGAGACGACCAGTTTGCGGCCGCGCACACCTCCTGGACCGACATTTCCCTGGAGAGGGCCCAGGCAGTAGCCACGCCTCTAGTAGAGTGAGCCTTCAGTCCTTCTGGAACTGGAGCGCCACTACTGACGTAGGCCAGCCTAATGGCATCCAAACTCCATCTAGAAAGCGTCGTCTTAGTCACTGCCTTCCTCCGACCATCTGGGCCGAAGGAGACAAAAAGTTGCGACGACGACCGGCCGACCGCCGTCCTCTGGCAGTAGAGCTTCAACGCCCTCACTGGGCAGAGACAGTGCAGCCGCCTATCCTTTGCAGAAGCGAAAGGAGGCGGATGAAAAACTATCAGCTCAACCGGTGTCTGGGTCACCATTCCGTTCTTGGGAACAAACGCCATGTTGGGCTTAACCAAACCCTGCTGTCGTCTCCCAAGAACCTCATGCACTCCGAACTTACTGAGCGCGCATGTATGTCGCTGACCCGTGTAGCTGTAGTGAAAACAACCACAAGAACCGTTTCGAGACTAACGATCTCCAGATCCATAGAGTGAAAAGGCTCGAACGGTGGGAGGCAAAGCGCTCCCAGCACCACCGCCAGGTCCCAGGCCGGGAACAGAGGCCTAGAGACCGGCCTGGCCCGCCTGGCACCGTTCATAAACTACGCACCAGCGGATGTCGGCCAACCGTCATGTCATCGAAACCCACGTGACAAGCGGAAATGGCCGCCTGGTACACCTTAACCGTCGAGAAAACCAGACCTTGGTTCAATTTGTCCTGCAAGAACATGAGGATGCTGCGTACCGAGGCCCGGAAGGCCTCAACCGGCGGTGACTGACTCAGACACCATGACACGAACAGGTTCCACCTGTCGTCGTACGCAGACCTCGTGGAAAGGGCCCTCGCCCCCTGGATGGTAGCTACCACCTCAGGGGGCAGGCCATAAGAAGTCAAGGTCTCCCCCTCACGGGCCAAGCCCACCGGTCTAGGTCCTGAGGTTGCTTGTGGAAAATCCCGACCCCTGCCTGCCGTAGCAGATCTCTGATCGGGGGGAGGGCCCAGGGCTCGTTGTAGAGGAGAGGATTACTCCTAACCTCCACACGTCCCACGCCAGTGCCACCAGTGGCACTGACAGTCCGTGGAGTCTGACCCTCTCCAAGTTGAGAGGACCAACTCCAGTGACGGGAATGCACAAAGCAGTTCAGTCGGCCAACCTGGCCCAGATCTGGCCTGTTATCTCCAGAGGAGAGGCCAATCTGCGTACCAAAAAATGCCCCTGGACAACAGAGTCGCTCCGCTGTTCAGGAGGCCCGGTACCTGTGAGGCTCTGGTTGACGTAAGGCGCGCGTCGCACCACAGCGTCAGATCGCCAGCTAGCCTGTCCAACACTGGAGAGGCCAGGCCTCCCTGCTTTTTGGCATAGCACACGGTCGTGGTGTTGTCGGTTCTGACCAGGACATGACAACCTCGAAACCCGAGCCTTGCAAAGTCTGACCGTCAGAAGAAGACCGTCATCAGCTCCAGGTAGTTGATGTGGGCCGTCTGTAGACTGGGACCCCACACCCCCCTGGCCGAGCGGCTCTCGTGGACGGCACCCCTCCTGTGAGGCTGGCGTCCGTGGTAATGACCTTCCGCGAGACCACAGCCCCCATTCTGACCCCTTGGACAGAAGGGCTGCATCTGACCACGATCTAAGCGTGTCCACGCACCGTGGGGACACCCGGACCTTCCGATAACCTCAGGTGGACGGGGCTCCAAGAGCCCACATCCACCTCCGGGGAAAAAAGGTCACATGTGGGGCTTGTCCAAACGAAACAGGTGTAAGGCCGAAGTCATGAGACCCGTCGCCTGCACGCATAGCCTGTATGTGACTTGTCGCCTCACGCGAGAAGACCATAGGCCGAAAAGCTGTCTATCCCGCCCGGGACAGACGCGCCGTGAGCCTGGTCTAGCCCAGCGAGATCCCCTATGAAGGTGGTCCGCTGAGACGGGACCAAGACGCTCGACGGACGGTGACGGTGAAAAACCCTGCGACGTCAAGTGGGGAAACGGTCACGTCGATGTGCCGCGCCACCTCCTGACCGTGGTGGATAGAAAGGAACGTGGAAACAAGCATTGAAAACAATGCTGGTCCACCCATCTCCTTAACGCACCGTCCGCAAAGAGGGTCACACACCAGTACAACCACAGTGTGTTGTTGTTGATCAGGGGAGCTGACCAGTACAACCACAGTGTGTCACTGATGTACTGAAAAACCCCTACACACACAGTGTACCACTGAAGTACCGGGATAGTAAACAGTTCCGGACTGCAAACTCTCCAACAAGCTGCCTCAGCAAGCGAGTTAGTAGGGGCTCTGATGTCACCCAGTGCGGACAACGCACACGTTTCCAACTGGACCGGTGATGTCGCCACGTGATCCAGCGGACCCGCACATGCGGGGCCGTTAGAGACCGTGGAAGGGTAGCGGTGGTAGGTGGCCACCGTGGTGTTGCTTTAGCGGGGCTGGCTATGCGCTGCACCAAAAAACAACACTGCAATGTGTTGTTGTTAGTGAGGCCAGTTCGCCGCCAATTGAAGCAACAGTAGCCTGACTGGAGGTTATGCAAACCTAGCAGCTAACAAGCTAGTCAAGGCTAAACCACCATGAGCCAAGAAACGTTGAAATCCGTTTCCAAGGGAACCGTTTTTTTGTGTGTGCGTTGCCATGGGGACCAAAGACGCTACTACTGGTGCTAGCAGCGCTAACCCTGTGTGCGTTGCCATGGGGACCAGCGACGCTGCCACTGCCGCCAGCGGTGCTAACCCTGAGGTGACCGCTCGAGGCAGTAGAGGTACTAACGGTCCGTTAGGACCCGGCAGGGTCACGTGACCGGTCACGGGGACCTCGCCTGACGTCAGCATCCGGTCTGTCCGCCAGCGCAGCCTGTCTGTTTCCATGGAAACCAACGGCGCTGTCACTCTGACAAACGGGGCCGTCCGAAATAAGCCTACCTTGGCCGTCGCCCTCTCGTCTGAGCCCAAAGGCTCCGGACGGAGCGTCGACAAAGTCGTCCTCCCCGCAGGGAGTGCTTTGTCGCTCGTTAGTGGCGAACGAGGTCTGTAGTCTGTGAGGCGTTACGGCAAAGGGGGCATCTGTCCCTCCAAAATGGCGGAGACAGAGGTCCGCTCTTTGACCCAAGTATTTAATGAGACCCTTCAGATTCAGAATGGGTCGTACCCCCCCCCCCTTCTTTTCCACCAGAAAATATTACGAATAGAAAACCAGTTGGTTCCGATTCATAGATAGTTCTCTGACTATGTTACTCTGAACTCTAAGGAAACCGGGGTTACAACGTAACCTCGAGTTTCTTGACAAATTCTTCGTAACATTCTCACTATGGAGAGAGAGAGAACCCCCTCTCTCAGAGACATGGTTGCCTTATCCTCCGCATGAGAGGAACAACACTGTGTCCGACATAGGAGATTATATGCATAAGAGCACGTGGAAAACACACCAGTACAACCACAATGTGTTGTTGCGGATCAGGGGAGTTGATCAGTACAATCACAGTGTGTCACTGCTGTACTGAAAAACCCTGTACACATACAGTGTAACGCTGATGTACTGGGATAGTAAACAGAAGTATCGGAAGTAATTCTTTAATAGCGCCCATGCTCAAGAGGAAGGAGACTTCCTCCCTCAGAGTATTGGCTGCTGGACCCCTTGCACGGGAAAACAATACTTTTTCTGTCACGGGGGGTTTTGTGGAGAAATGCAGCCTGAAACCCTTTAGTATTGTGAGCAATACCTAAGCATTCGGCTTGCAAACCTCCCATTGCTTCACACACCGAGCGAGTGGATTGGACGATGACGTCACCGGCCGCTCGGAGAGTGGGAGCGTTGCCATGGGGACCGTTGCCATGGGGACCAGTGACGCTGCCACTGCCGCCGGCGGTGCTAACCCTGAGGTGACCGCTCGAGGCAGTAGAGGTACTAACGGTCTGTCCCAAGGACCCCGCGGGGTCTACGTGACCGGTCACGGGGACCTTGCCTGACGTCAGCATCCGGTTTGTCCGTCACCGCAGCTTGTTCGTTCCCATGGGAACCAACAGCACTGCTACTTGGACAGACGCGACGCTGGACAGACGGGCCGTGTGTATGGCCCTCGTTTAGTAGCGCTGGTAAGCCCTGGCCAACGGAGGACTCGGAGGAGTCACGTGATTGGCCACTTTTTTTAGTATGAAACAAGAGCAGGCACAGAAACAGTAAACAGCATGAACGTTTTAACATATTCTTATGACAAAAACAACATGTGTCCCAATGGCGCCCGATGAGCCTGTCCAAGGTCTTCAGAAGCCCCCGAGGTTTGCTCGATACACAGAGTGAGAAGGCTAACAAGCTGGTGTTATCCTAGCGAGGCAAGCTAGGCTAGGACAACGCTGTTAATAACCTGTTGCATGGGTGTTAGCCACCAAAAACACTGCCTGACTAAGGCGACGTTAACCTAGCGAAGCAGCTAACGTAGCTAGTCTGGGCTAACTCACTCACGAGCTTCTGCCTCGTTCTCCCCTCGCCTATGCTGCCGTCGCCGGAGCCCCTTCGTTGCCTCCTGGCGACGCACCGCTGGCCCGGTACGCTTGCTGTGGCAGCGGAGTAGACGGCTGGGAAGAGGGGGAGGAAGTGCCGCTAGGTAGTCGCACCTGGGTGGTTCCCCCAGACACGGTGCTAGCGGCTGCTGCAGTGCTGCGTAGCACGGCTTGTGTAGCAGCCTGGAGGTGCTGCGAGCGGTGGCTAACGCCGCTCGCAGCCGGGACTGCCGGAGGGCCCATTGTGGACTGTGAGCGCACGTGGTGGGCCCCACCACCCACGTTCCCTGGGCCGGTGTCCATGCGGGGTGCTGGATCCGCGACGACCGGGGACGAGACGTCGCTGCTTCCCGCGGCCAGGGCGCTGCCCTGGCTAAGCGGCTATCGAGGTGCAGCGTGGAGAATAGAGCGCAGTCCTCGCAGCGTCCCGGTGCATCTTGGAAATGCCTCGGCCCTGTAGAGACCGAGGCACGAGATGCAGAAACCATGAGGGTCATCCCCGGCGATAATCAAGCGGCAGAGCAGCAATACGCAGGGACGTGGAACCTCCATCTCGAGCTAACCTGTTAGCTTTCAGCCGCAAGGCTAAGAGCGCGGAAAACTCAAAGGAGGAAAACTTGCTTTAGCAGTAAAAGAAAGAAAGAGAAGATAGCTGCGGGAGCGGAAATAATAAAACTTTTTTTTTTTAATAGGAGGAAAACCCGTTGGTTAGTACAAGTACCACCGAGTGGGCTAAAGCTGGTTTCTGTCCTGATCAAAGTTACGTTTGTTATTATTAAGGTATGTCTTGAGCTGTTGCATCTGCCATGCAGAGAAGCGAAAGAGGATGAGCCACGTCACGAAAGAGGTTTTATACCTCTTCCGGTCTACCGGACACGTGACATACCCTTCTCAGCCAATGAATGGCCCGGGAGTTTATGGTATGTAGCTCTGCATCAACGCCAGGGGGCGCTGATATCCCATAGTGAGTATGTTACGGAGAATTAGACAAGAAACCTGATTATCAAACACCACATGAAACAGAAGGTTTATTACATAAATGACCTAAATAATGATACATTAAACTGTCATGTACAGAGACACTGTCAGGTGGAATTCATTGTCAGTTCATATTATTTAAATACTAGGTAACTTTTTCAACAAAACTAAAGTTAAATACACCCACTCCATGAATTTCACCCCCGAAAGCCTTTTCTATTATAATTTCTATTGAAAAGGTGGCTCGTGAGCCTTTCCCGCGAAAATGACGTCATCCGGACGGAAAACGGAAAAGGAAATGCACCGGTTTCCTGTTTGGCCAGGAACTACCGCACCGGTTTCCTGTTTGGCCAGGAACTACCGCGCTAATAACAAAAAGGAATCTCACGCTGTTTTTAAGAGATTGTAGGATTTGAACAACAGCAAAAGAAAACACAGCTCACGGTAACTAAAGCTCCACTGGCTAAGAGAAACGATCCACAGATCGTATAAAACAATTAAAAGAACGCTTTTTGAAACGCTTCCGTCTTCCGGTGTAAACAAATGGAATTCTGGGTAACGGAGGAATAAACGAACGGCCTGCAGTGACGGTAATGACCAGCAGAGGCTGCTAAAAATCGTTATTTGTGGACCTGCATTGTACTACTTTAAACAAAACAAAAGACTGTTTCAAAATGTTATTAAAGTGCCAGACTTATTTCTGGCTGTGTTGTCCCAGTGCCAGAGCCAAAAATTCATTGTAAAAAAAAAGTGCTTAGGAGCCGAGATACAATCTTTTTCAGTAAGAAGTTAAACAAGAAGTGAATGGAGCAGCACATTTTCAAATCATGATATCTTGGGTTCAGAACATTTCCCCCCCCCCAAAAAAAGTAAATAAATACATTTTATCTTTTTCCATTTTTTTTTACGTCTTAGACGTCACGTGGCGCCCAGGGCTTAACAATGGCGATAAAAACGGACGTCTTAGACGTCATGTGGCACTGAATGAGTTAAAATATCTTCTAATATGTATTCCTCAGTGTAATGTTAATTATTATAAATGTGTAAACTTGTCAACATGGTCACATTGTTCACTGTGTGTAGAAAGGGAGTTTGTGTAGAGTTACATTGCCCTCTGCTGGTTACATTGGTGTACTGCTGCTTCTGTATACAATCTAATGATTATTGTATTGTCTTTATTATTGTCTCCGCCAGGTCGAAAGGCATGGCGAGAGAGTATGTTTTTGTGTGTGTGTGTGTGTGTGTGTGTGTGTGTGTGTGTGTGTGTGTGTGTGTGTGTGTGTGTGTGTGTGTGTGTGTGTGTGTGTGTGTGTGTGTGTGTGTGTGTGTGTGTGTGTGTGTGTGTGTGTGTGTGTGTGTGTGTGTGTGTGTGTGTGTGTGTGTGTGTGTGTGTAAGTGTGTGTGTCCTTCTGTCTGCGACCAGCTAATCTCCGCCACCGTTGGCCCGGTCGCTGTAAAACTGTGCACACACACTCCCTGGATATCACAGCAGAACCTCTGCCCCACATGTTTCAGATCAGCCCGTCATAGCGCCACCATGAGGCATAACACATTTTTTGCTATTACTCCTACAGATTTTGTCCAAATAACATGCAAATCGGTACACACTGTACAGTATCTCCATAGCCATGTGATCAACACGGATCTGTCCGATTTTCCATATTCCATCCTCATTGGCTAAGGTTGGCTTCCAAAATTTGCAGGATTGGTCCGTTTTGAACAAAATGCCTCAAATCATGAACGCAGCGTGCGATTTCCGTGAAAATTTGCACGCACATTCCCACTAGGCCGCGGAAGAAATGCAAAACAAATTTTTGCAACAAAATGCCTCAAATCATGAATGCATGCACATTCCCACTAAGCCGAGGAAGAAATGGCACCCTTTTCACATTGGCCTATTATAGCGCCACCAGGAGGCCACAATGACGTACCTGACCTGGCGGAGACCTGTGCTCCGAGGAGCACTTTTTCTAGTTATTAATGCTGCTACTGTACATAGTTCTGAGCTTGTAGATCGGCTATTTTTGAAACATTTTAACGTTGAATAATTGTGAAAAAGTATTAAACACAAATCTTCACTTACGGGGGTGTCTGACAAATATATTCTCAGATGAGGGTCTGCAGCCAAAATACTTTAGAGTTTCCAACAGGACAGGCATAGACTTTATGCACAGCAGCTATAATGGAAAGAAAATGGGCCTCTTCCTTACTTCCTTCACAGGCCTTACCAATTATATTAATTAAGTCTCTGTTCCATTTATTGTAGCACAGTGGTTCTCAAACCTTTAATAATTCCAAGGACCCCATAACTCTGAGAGTGTACAAATGGAACAAAATGGACCCGTAAGGGATACATTAGTATCATTGTACACATGGAACCAAATGGACCCGTATGGGATACATTAGTATCATTGTTAACACCTGTGAAGGAAGTAAGGAAGAGGTTTCCAATATGGCTGCTCTGCATTGAGCCTATTGTCTTCACTTCATCAACTATTCTCTCAGGTTGTTGGATTCTTCATTCATTATGAAAGAATGTGACGAAAAGAAGAAAGATTCATCAATTCTTCATTCATTATGAAAGAATGTGAAGAAAGATTCATGAATTCAACTTCTTCTCCTACAGAGTTGTTGATAGAAATAATATTAATAATATTAATATTAATAATAATCATCTTGGGAGTAAACTATTGCTTTAAGCCTGGAGTCCATATTTTGGGCATTATATGAAAATGTCAAAATAGCAGATCTACAAGCTGACAAGGCATCTCATTCTCAATGCAACCTGTTGTGAGCTTGTAGATTGGCTATTTTTCAGAAAGAATAGGGGAAAATGTTTCAAACTTTAATGGCAGTTAAAGGTGGGGTAAGTGATATGTTTTGGTTGAAACAAAAATATTTTTGTTAAAAGGTTAAAGCTCTGTATTCTGATAGCAATCATTATTATATTATGTTTGTTTGAGGTCCGCTCATTATTCTGACCATTAGGTTGGTGTGAGGTTAGGACAGTGTTAGTTATTATGGGGCCAGTTGGACCAACTGGACGTCAGAATAATGACATTAGGGCTGTGAATCGTCTGCTATCTCACCAATCGATTCGATTCCGATTCTTGGGGTCACGATTCCGATTTGTATCGATTTTTTCAAAACAAACAATTCTCGATTCAAACGTGTTTTTTCCCGATTCAAACGATTTTCGATTCAAAACGATTTTCGATTCAAAACGATTCTCGATTCAAAACGATTCTTGATTCAAAACATAGGATTTCAGGATCTACTCCAATCTGCTGGCATGAGAACAGAGTACATTTATGTAGCTTTTATAATTGTAAAGGTTTTATGAACTGATAATAATGTAAACACACAAAGGTAAATCCAAGATCAATCTTTTATTTATTTTTTTTTATCGATTTTTTTAAAAATGAGAATTGATTCTGAATCGTCCAACAGTAGAATCGCGATTCGCATTCGAATCGATTTTTTCCGACACCCCTAAATGACATGGCAACGTTTGTTCAGTAACGGTTTCTTCAGTAACTTTTTGTTAAGTAACATGTTGTTAAGTAACCGTTTGTTAAGTAACATGTTGTTAGGTAACCGTTTGTTAACTAACAGTTTGTTCAGTAACAGGGGTCTCCCTGTCTCTCCAGCTCTTTAATAAACAGAAAATACATTTTCATGTTGGTGACAAAATGTCAGCCAAACAGTAGAGAGTACCATTTATCTGTATGGTTGTTCTGTATGGTTGGCTTTTGAGGTTATGTCTATGACACTGTACGTTTTACCCCCTGTCCGTCCGTCCTTCTGTCTGTGAACAGCTAATCTCCGGCACCGTTGACCTGATCGAAACGGAACTTTGCACACACACTCCCTGGATGCCAATTCCGAATCTCTGCCCAACATTTTTCACATTTTCACATAGGCCTGTTATAGCGCCACCATGAGGCCGATTTCTGACCTGGCGGAGACCTGTGCTCCGAGGAGCACTTTTTCTAGTTTGTTCTGTTTTGTAAAGCAACTTTGAGTACCAAGAAAAGCGCTATATAAATTGGATTTATTATTATGGCTGATAAACCTTCTCATTGCTGGCTGCTTTATCTGTTCAAATTGACTGAATTAATTCTTCTCTCCACAGCTCAACAAGATGTGATATACATTCCACCACAAGGAGTCCTTCAGCTGCTTCCAGATACCAGCTCTGTTACTGAACCCATCACTGGCATCCTGTGGAAACATGGACCCAATAAAGCAGCAGAATGGGATCAGGGTTTTGGTCCTGATGTGGATTACTACGGGACATTTAAAGACCGCACAAACCTGGATAAAGAAACTGGACAGTTGGTCGTCAACAAAATGACCATAGAAGACGGTGGAGAATATTCTGTGCAGATCAACGGTCGACAGATGAACAAGACTTACACGGTTAAAGAGATGAGTAAGTATGAATTATGTCCTGTGAAGGTCATGTGACGTCATGGGTTTATCATTATAACATGTTTCAATGCATGTCTGTCCAGTCTTTAGAAATGTTCATTTTAATAGATAGATGTTTTGGTTGCATTCAAACATGTTTGGGTTCATTTTACTACTCTGGCTTTCAGACAGTTTTTAAGTTGCTTGATTCAGTATTTAGATATTTGATATTCATTTTATCAGACACGCCCCCTTCCTATACAAACCCATTGTAACTTCAAACTTCATTTTAACCATGACAGATTAATTGAATCAAGCAACTTAAAAACTGTCTGAGGTGAAACACAAAAGCCTGAGTAGACGTTAAAATGACCTCTAACATGAATGCCTCTAACCGCCAACAACAGCCGTTCCAGCTAACTGCACATTGCTGGCTGCTTGTTGTTCTGTCTCCTCATCTCAGAACAATAGTGGCAGTTATGAACGTGTGAAAATAAATATACGTGTATGTGCACCATAACCATTACCTGAGGAAGATCACACAGCCAACATGTGTTTACCTCATCATGTTGTAACTGCAGTCACATGGAAAGAATCTATATGTTCCATATATGCAACTATATGTAACCTATATGCTACATATAAGGATCATATATGCGCATATATGTGCATATATACCACATATATGCCTGGTATAAGCTCCATATAGGCTGCATATATCTCACATATAGGTCAAAATCAGGTGCATATATGTGCATATACAGGGTATATAGGTCTCCTATATAGCTTGTTTATACCCTCATATAGGTCATATATGTTGATATTACAAGCCATATAGGTCTCCTATATAGCTTCTTTATCCATATATAGGCTCTATATGTTCATAATACAGGACATATAAGTCTCCTATATAGCTTCTTAATATGTAGGCCCTGTGTCCCATTATAGGATGTAGGCCACCTGAGAGTACTGTTTCTACTGTTTCTATTCCGTACAGTAAATGTTTCAGCTCAGTGGCAGATTCTGTATTATAGCCTGCTGCATGAATCACCCAATGACAGTATGGCATGTGAATGAATGTAATGTGATAACATTAAAATATCATGCAAGACTAAATTAGCACATTTGGGATGTGTTACATCAACACAATGGTAATGTCATCACATTTGATCCTAAATACATGTGACAACTCACTCTAAAAAACAGTGGGTTATTTCATCTACCCAACCATGGGGTTATGAAATGTGTAACCCACTCTGGGTTATTAATATGGTATTGGGTTATTTATGTTCAACCCAAGTGCGAGGTCAAAATATTTTCGTCTACCCAACCATGTGGTTATGAAATGTTTGACTCATTCTGGGTTATTTATATGGTATTGGGTTATTTTTGTACCCAACATGTATATTATTTGTTTACCCAATACCTTAAGCACTTTGAGCTGCACTCATATCCTGAGAGGTGCTATTAAATAAAGTTTATTATTATTATTATTATTATTATTATTATTATTATTATTATTTACCCTTTGGTGGGTTTTGAACCGTGTATGAGATTGTGGTCTGGAAACTCAAACTCACACATCTCCAACATTTAATTTAATTTCATTGTATTTTATTTATACATCTGAAACGCAATAACGGTGCTATACTACTGGGGTCCCATATGTGTAGTTCATTTGACTGGAAGAAAACTACAACAAAATGGCGGCCGCTGCGTGGACCCTACGTCTGACGTACTGACGTCACTGCCTTTATAGAGACGTGTTTGCGTCACTGCACCCGTCGCGCGACGCGCGCAACACAAATCAGCTGTTCCAAAACAAGGAGCAGAACTGTTCATCCCGTGGCGTGGCACATTAAATTAAAAGGTTTGTGTACTTTTATATCTACATAGCGAAGTCTCATTGTCTTTTTTACCTTAGTTAACATTACCTAACATCAAGAAGTCTATATTTCCCCGCTATTTTATCGAGGTTAGCTGGTTAGTTTAGGTTTAGCTCAGTGGCTAACGTGGGCTGTTCTGCTAGCTTTGACCAGAGCTAACATTTCCACGGGCTTAGCGTTAGTTTTAAAGACAATAATTCAGATTGTTTATTAATCCTGTGAGCGAAATTATGTTGTCAATATAGCAAACGTAATATCAAATTAACATTAGATGACCAAATACAGTCACTGGGTGACGTAGCAACCATGAACTCACCATGTTTGTTTATCAACAGCTAACAGCTGTTAGCTATTGTAGCTAGCAAACATTATGATAACATGGCTGATGCCCTGTGCGGTCATCAGTGGTGTAGTTCAGTGGTTCACAACCTTTTCAGGCCGTATTTGAACTGAGGTCCCCAGGGTAAATAATGTGAAAATAGCAGATCTACAAGCTCACAATGGCTTGACACGCGAGGCATTGTGAGCTTGTAGATCTGCTATTTTTAAATGTTTTGCCTCTTTCTTATAATAATTGACAATTTGGCCAATGTTTGACCAGTTTTTATAGTATAGTTTGTTTACTTTTGATGCAGTAATGTTTTTTTGTATGTATTAAAAATCATTAAAGTCACTTCACTGTCATCTGGGGACCCCCAAAATCATGTGGGGACCTACAGGTTGAGAACCACTGGTGTAGTTGGTTAACTAATCTTGCTCTATTGTGGATAAAGGGGGTTGAGCTGTTTCTAGCAGTCACTCTTCACTCATATCACTATTGTGAACACAAAATAAAGAACACTTGTGATCTGATTGTTTTAGTTAAGTGTATCACTCTATTTAAAAATAAAGGCTTTGATATAACCCAAAGCCTAAGTCTGCAGATAAAATACAATGCTAATAACCATAGTAAGTGGGGCTCATGTGTGCTAAATACAACAGGTAATAATTTTTTTTTAAATGGGAGAAGCAGACATTTGTCAGTTTCATGCCAGCCTCATCAACTGGATAAATTACCCGCAGCAGTGAGTTTCAAGTCATGCAAATGTACATTTTATGTTTTGTTTTATTTAAGCTCTATGTGTTTTTTGTCTCAGATCAATGGACAGTTTTGTGTGTGACACATTGACAGAGTGGCAGCTGCTAGACCTTATTGATACATTTTAAAGGTAAGAACATGATTTTTTTTTTACATTCACAGCAAGCAGATGGTCTGCATAGGTAGGAATTATTTGAAATGTCATGGAATTGACTGTATTGTATTTTAGTGCTCAATCAGTGCTTGTATTATGTTACTGAAAATGCATTTTTATTCCAATAGCTTCCATGTTATTATCCTCTTATTTTTTGCTGTTCTCTGTGGTTTAAATATAGATGTCCTTGTATTTTGTGTTTTTGTCTTTCAGACGAGGGAATTGACGATGAGAGTTTTCTTCTTTTAGACGTGAGGACCATCAGCCAATTGATCCCAAAAGCTGGCCCCCAGGCTCAAGTTCCTCAAAAGATTTAGAAGACTTGTAAGTATAGTTAGATCACTGCAGATGTGAGAGGCTACCCCCCCCCACACAGACACACACACACACACACACACACACACACACACACACACACACACACACACACACACACACACACACACACACACACACAATGTAAACTATACTTTACACAGGTCTCTGAATTTATCAAAACTTTGGCAGTGAGAATGTCCTTTCTGGTGCACATCTTTCACACCATGCATACTGTGTGCAGTCTTCTGAGTCCGCTAGTGTGGTGGGGCACACTAACTTACATTACTGATGCTCATCCGGCAATTCTAGGTGGCTGTCACTGTTTGTTAC
Source organism: Gymnoscopelus braueri (assembly GCF_963280865.1). Classification (NCBI taxonomy): domain Eukaryota; kingdom Metazoa; phylum Chordata; class Actinopteri; order Myctophiformes; family Myctophidae; genus Gymnoscopelus; species Gymnoscopelus braueri. The sequence continues at coordinate 1,216,160 of NC_137626.1, forward strand.
ATTAACCTGGGTTTTCTGTTTAGACTGAACCTGCTGTGCCACCTACAAGTCCTGATGTCCAACCAACTACCACACCTCTACCCCTCATGGAGGAAGGAATGGCAACTGCCACACGTCCACCCTCCATGGAGGACTCAGCGGCACCTGTGGTACCAGCGACGATACCACAAACACTATATATAATTCCACAATTTGTAAGCTCCACTTTTTGAGACTTGGGTTGAACTTTTTCCTTAAATCAACACTAAAGAGTAATAAACAATATCTGCAATGTTGTCCCTCCTTGCAATTTTCTCTATATCTGCCAGATTCTCACAGGCTCTGCTGAAGGTAAGCTGATCCTGGGGAGCCTTGATGAGAATGTGATCATCCCTTCGCAAAGAAGGTGCCTCGTCCGTATTTTGGTGTCTCGCCTCATGGAGAAGTTTGGAGAGGGGTAATTAAAAAGTGTTTTGCTTGAATGTTATGTTAGTTTGAAAAAGTTATATGAATCTTCTTTCAGGGGAAAAGATAAGACGGGACACTACTTTCAAGTCTGACATTTACAGTACCTAGACCACCAACATAAACATGCACAACACATGTACCAAAACACACCTTCAGTAGTGCTTTTAATGTATTAGGATCCCTATTAGCTGCAGAATATGCCACAGCCATTATACTGGGGTGCGACACATGTTTTAGCAATACTTAAAATCTTGTTTGACCCTGCTGGTAATTTAGTTTTTCTGTGTTTGCAGTCCTACCAATGACACCAAAAAGGCCCTCTTTGATTCTTGGGTTTCCCTCCTTGAAGGACGACTCAAGCAGTGGCTTCGTAAGTAATTAACATTTTATAGAGGAATTGATGCTACTCATCTCCCAGCACCAGAGTACTGGCCTTCTGTACTGTTTGATGCCTGGTGTCGTCAGACAGACATACAGACAAACCCTGTTCTAGATGGCTCAGCCACATTTTGTAGCCACGCTGTCAAAATCAAAATGTGCCTCATCTCTATTAACCAAAGACTTTCATTTCTTGACAGGGAATCTGGTTCACCCCAGGACGGAACCACAGCCCAGCCACTGGGCTCCTCCAAGATGGGCTTCGGAACATCAGGAAGAGGATGAGACCACAGGACGGGTCACAGAGCACGCAGCAGACACCGCCACAAAGTAATGAAGCTGGCATACATGCAGGATACAGCAGTGTACAGGTCAGTAGGAATGCACTGAGGACACTAGCTGCAGCACTCATTCAATGTCATTTTGCCTATGCATGTGCCTCATGGTACATGCATACCCCCCAAAACTGCCATAAAAGAGCAACTGTCTGCAACTGCCCTCGGGGCATTTTGTTATCCTTTTAACATTCTTGTACTGCTGTGCTTTCTGCAAACTATCAAACAGGGCCAAGTCGATAAGGGAAAACCAGTGGGACATTCAGGGGATCCGCCAAGCGTTCCCACATCTATTCACTACAGGCATGGTAAGTTAGGAAGGAGTATACGTTTACAGATGTGGATGCATTGTTTATAACAATCGGGAAGGGAAACTAATCTCGTCGCTTGATGAATTAACACCCGGTAATACATTGTTATATTGTACAGCAGACTTTATTTTGCTACTAAATGACCAAATCACATATATGCCATTCTACATATTGATACCTATAAAATTGTCTTCCTACAGATTGTTTGGGGGAACTTGCTCTGAGCCACCTACTGCTTCCACCAACTGTGTACAAGGTTGGCCGAAAAGTGTTCCGGTACACTATCGAGGAATCTAAGTTGGCCTTCATCGATCTGTAAGTCCGATGCAACATGTGGTGAGCTTGTAGATCTGCTATTTTCAAATGTCCTATGTATAAAATAGGGCTAAAGTGGTTAATGTAAGTTTTATAATAATTTATATATATATATATATATATATATATATATATACGTGTGTGTGTGTGTGTGTGTGTGTGTGTGTGTATATTATATATACGTGAGTGTAAAATATTTTGGAAGGACCTGATAAATTAATAATTTGGCTGATATATATATATATATTGTTTTGTGCATATATTTATTGAATTATTTGTTTCCCTCTAAATTTTCAGGGTTGTGCTACAAGAGGACTGGAGAGGATTCACTGCAATACACAAGGCCTGGCCAAGTATAATAATTATAGCAGCACGGGCACCACCTCTTTTCTATTTAGACCTGTTGTAACCTATACGTTGTTATACCATTCAATCCGGGAGCCACCTCTGTGTCTCATTAGTTGTTGCTATATGTATGGCAACATAATGTTTTATAAATTTTTTTAGTAAAAATTTGAACGTTTTCAGAAAACTTAGGTTAGGTTTTAGGAGGTGTTTTTAGAATTGGCCTAAGTCAGATGAGCCAGAAAACAGCAGTGTGAAGCGATTTTTTTTTCAAGCCACCTAATTTTCCAGGTACAGTGGTGACACTGTCAGTTATGACACTAACTGCTACACCTACTTTAAGTATTGCCATGTATAATTCCACTTACCGGTATTTATTAATACAGTGCTGCCAGAATCCAGCCAGTACCCTTCTGTACCAACACCAAATGCAAGCAGTGGTATGTCATTAATTACTAACATGGCAAAACCAAATGTAATTGCATGAAAGCTTTACAAGCATTTAGTTCAGGTTATGTGTTCAAAGGTTACATCGTCCACTATTCATGTCTTGTGTTCCCTTCTTTTAGCCTCTGGAGGAAGCTGCTCGGAGGATAACCAGCCTAATAATGGTAAGTGAACCACTTCACACTACTACCTCAGGGTGGACAGATTGTAAATGTGCTTTAGATAGAATTCATAGTTCATGTTTTGTGTTCTCTCATTTTAGGCTTTGGTGGAAGCTTCTTGGCAGAGTTGGAGTCAATGGACCCCTGCAATCATGGTAAGTAGACTAATAGGCGAGATGATTCTCTCAGCCACTCTTAGTGTGTCTCCAGTCTGTTTCAATAGGTGGTGGTTCACTGACTGGAAATGTTAGTTAAATGGGTGGAAATGTAAAGTTGAGTGCATATATGAATTCAGTGTCTCACTATTTTGCAAGGATCTGTTAATGTTGGCACGATATTATATGAGAACTTGTATTTTACAGTGACTAATTAGGGCTATTTTAATCCATTTCAGGAGGGAACCACACTGGACAAGTAAGGAATGGTATGTCTGTTGTCCCTGTGTCAACAAGAGCCTTTTTATACATTTGTGATTATTTTATTAGCCATTACTAAACAGTTGCTGTGCCTTGGCTATTGTGCCATGACATACTGTAACTTATTAAAGACTGACATATTTGAACTTATAGCTCCTGCTACTCTAAACATTAAAACATACAGTCTTGATAAATTGCATACAAGCTTTTTTTAATATTTTAATTGTCCTCTTTTTAGACTTCGCTGGCAATCATCACCCCCAAGGCTATAAAGGTGAGTTAACTAACACATTCTCAAATCACTTTTTTTTTTACCACCAGACATGCACTAGGTACACTTGCTAGTGTATATGGTGCTCATTGATAACTACTTTTATGGTGCTTATTTGCCTTATTTATTTGTTCTGTCTGTCTTTCTCTAGGAATGCCAATGTATAACTCCAGCCCCTACCACACTGTGCCATCAGAGAAAACAAGGAATAAGAAGAGGGCCTTCAAGGACACGCTGATGCAGGACTGCATGTTTGGTGAGTCAATCTGCACCTCAAAATACTAGGTTTACTACAGTGGATTTGGCAATTTTTATGATGGATATTTAATTTAATTAAGTATTTTAACTTTTATCTCAAGTAAATAAGAACAGATGCATTTTCCTCACCATGGAATGAGCCTGAAATGCATCCACTCTTAAAGAAGCACTTCACCCATTTCCAACCTTAACTTCATATAAGTGGTCCTCTGTAATGCTCACAATAAGATGGCACCATTTCTGTCTCAGAGGTGGTCTTTGCCTGTGGACAGTTCAGAAACCTGCCTACCAGTGACATCATTTCAAGCTAATGGACATTGAAAATGATGACCTGTCATGTCACTGGTAGGCAGGTTTTTGAGCTGAGGGGAGAACATGCAAACTCCACACAGAAAGGCCCTTTCGCCAACCCCACCTAGGGTATGGGCACTGATGACGCGGAGGAGAGAACACACCCCCAGCGCCCACAGCGTCCCCTGCGGGAATCGAACCCAGGACCTTCTAGCTGTGAGGCGACAGCACTACCGACTGTGCCACCGTGCCCCCCCCTACTAATATTTCCTATAACTAATTAATTAAAGTCTAACACATCAATCTTCTTCTTGCGTATGTCATCAGATCCTCAGCTCCGTTGCAGCAAGCCAGTCCAGCGTCTCGTCATCCAGGTTCATCAGGCCTAGGTCGCCATGTGGTGGGCGGTGTTTCGGGCAGCTGGTCATGATGTGTTCCACAGTCTGTAGGGGGTCTCCAGGTTCACAGTGGGCACTGTCCGAGAGGCCCCACTGTTGCATTGCTGCCTCGACGGTCATGGCACGATGACCTGTGCCACGGCCTGCTGTTCTGATGGCTCCCACCATTCATCTGAACGGAGCTGGCGATCACGTATCCGCGTGCACCCCATCCCCTGCACTCCTCCACAGTCACCCAACACAAACACCAAGCATGACGAATGTCCACTACCATGGAGAGGGTCGTTCGATGGCGACAGACATCCTAGCGGTCAGCGAGCCCCGACCTGACCTGAAGGCAAGATGGGAGGAGGCCCAGAGCACCTCCCCATCGTTCGACGAACTGATGGACCAAGCGGACGTGCTGATGCACTACGGTATATTAATCACAACATGAACATTAGTATTCACTCTCAACAATATTCGGTGTCCGGAGCGCTCTGCTTGCTGCTGAAACATTGGTAATTCATATTGGTCTTATAACTTCTGTTATTGGTTAGGGATTCACATTTAATTGTAACTAAGATTAGGGATTCATTAATAAAACATCAATGATGAGTAACTTCTGTCTGTCTATTCTCTTGGGTCTGTGTCCTTCCTGAGCAATCCAAACGATCACGTTCAGAGGTTTTGCTACCAGATAACCAGCAGGTAACTTAGGATGTGGCCTCCAACAGCTCCCACCTGTGGGGGAATGATGCTCTATTCATATACTGTAGGTGGCCCAGCCATAACAGAAGTCATGTTGAAATTGTACAGGTATAATTACAAACTGGAGTAATTTAATTTAACCTGGTGGTCAAACTGGATGTCCATGTACTTCCCAAAGGGACTTGAGTTGTCATTCTTCAGGGTTTTGGCATTTCCAAAAGCCTGGCAGGGGAAAAGGAGTGTCCCGGAGCTTAATTTAATTTAATTTAATTTTATATCTTTTTTTTTTATCCAGCTGTTTGACACTTTAAAAGCCATAATGTTTCATGTTTTCATATTATAACTTGTTTAAATAAAGTGTTAAAGTTCTACATTGGGGTTTCTATTGGATTTGATTAATGTGTACAAACTTATCACCTATTTCACCTATTTTATAGGTGATATAGGTATCATATAATTATGTTTCATTGCATATATGTAGATATAGGTACATACAGGTCATATATGTACCTATATGTTACATACAGGTCATATGTACCTATATGTTACATACATAAAATTGGCACCTTTCCTATATGTATATGCACATATATGTACATATATGTATATGTACATATATGCACATATATGTACATATACATATAGGAAAGGTGCCAATTTTATGTATGCGAACATATATGCGGTCCTATATTACAAACATATATGACGCATATAGGTTCTTTCCATGTGGGAGACATCAGCAGTAATTCTGAGTCTTCATTCTGTGTCCTCAACAGAGAAAGTCCCAACACCAAAGGTGGCCATCAAGGAACCTTGTAAAGCTAACTCTACCAGCTGCTTGGTGGACTGTTATGGGGACGTCACAGAGTCAGGTCCTGTCACCTATCTGTGGAAGAAAGATGAAGGTGAATGGATGGTGTCTGACTCTGGACCAAACTCTAAACGGCTGATTGTCACCAAGGATGAAGATGGGAAAGTTAAAACATTAACTTGTGAAGTGAAGAACATGTTCAGTGTGGAGCAGAGTGATCCCCTTGACAACCTGCTTTATCATGAAGGTATGTATTTACTATGGAGCCGTTATGTATGAGAAATCAAAAAATGATTTTGATGCTTTTCACTGTTGTACGGACAGCAGTTGAAACGCAGTCACTGATTGGCCCGATCATTTTCTGATTTCTCATACTCGCTCCCTATGGGCTGAAGTCCAGACTGATACCGGGGAGGAATGTGAGAGTGAATCCATGTTATCAGTCTGGCCAATGCCATTCTACTCTTATAGTGCTTGCCAACGTGTCGTCACCACAGGGGGCGTGGCATAGTAGCTGCAGACATACTGGTGGGGGTCAATGTTAAGTCAACCTGTTTTTACCCCACAAAGATGTCCGCCTCTACCAAATGACACTTGCTGACGCCCCCTTCAGGATGTTTGGCACGCACTATTCATTCTGGTAGCTTTAAACCTAAAATAAATACAGGACAATCAGCTGCATTTTGAAACTACTCTACTACGTTACTGAACCTCTACTACGTTACTGAGCCTCTACTACGTTACTGAACCTCTACTACGTTACTGAACCTCTACTACGTTACTGAACCTCTACTACGTTACTGAGCCTCTACTACGTTACTGAACCTCTACTACGTTACTGAACCTCTACTACGTTACTGAGCCTCTACTACCTTACTGAACCTCTACTACGTTACTGAACCACTACTACTACCACAGGGGGCGTGGCATAGTAGCTGCAGACATACTGGTGGGGGTCAATGTTAAGTCAACCTGTTTTTACCCCACAAAGATGTCCGCCTCTACCAAATGACACTTGCTGACGCCCCCTTCAGGATGTTTGGCACGCACTATTCATTCTGGTAGCTTTAAACCTAAAATAAATACAGGACAATCAGCTGCATTTTGAAACTACTCTACTACGTTACTGAACCTCTACTACGTTACTGAGCCTCTACTACGTTACTGAACCTCTACTACGTTACTGAACCTCTACTACGTTACTGAACCTCTACTACGTTACTGAACCTCTACTACGTTACTGAGCCTCTACTACGTTACTGAACCTCTACTACGTTACTGAGGCTCTTCTACGTTACTGAACCTCTACTACGTTACTGAACCTCTACTACGTTACTGAGCCTCTACTACGTTACTGAACCTCTACTACGTTACTGAACCTCTACTACGTTACTGAGCCTCTACTACGTTACTGAACCTCTACTACGTTACTGAGCCTCTACTACGTTACTGAGCCTCTACTACGTTACTGAACCTCTACTACGTTACTGAACCTCTACTACGTTACTGAGCCTCTACTACGTTACTGAGCTTCTACTACGTTACTGAACCTCTACTACGTTACTGAACCTCTACTACGTTACTGAACCTCTACTACGTTACTGAACCTCTACTACGTTACTGAGCCTCTACTACGTTACTGAACCTCTACTACGTTACTGAACCACTACTACGTTACTGAGCCTCTACTACGTTACTGAACCTCTACTACGTTACTGAGCCTCCTTCATTGTGTTTACAATAATTACATCTCCATTATAAAACCAATTTTTCAACACAATGCAGAACATGTATTTAGTATCCTTGATAAATTAAACCCTTCTTTCTCCTAGGACCTCCACCCGAACCTACACCCACTGGAGGCATTGTTGGAGGCGTTATCGTTGTTCTCATCCTTGCAGTTGGTTTGGTGCTGGGGGTGAAATATCGTGGTAAGTTTCTCTACTCGTTTTAAGTTACACATAACATACAACATGCATGAAATGTTTTCATTTTTAGTTGGTCAGACATTGTGCCTTTAATGTTATATGCTGTGCAGTATATGTGCTGTATGTGTACATGCTGTATATGTCATATCCAGGCACGTGCACACATAGACATCAATGCCTGTCTGTAAAAAGTGCCCTCTCTCCAGACCATGGATGCAGCTTTTACTATATGGTGAAAGAAATGCAAATGTGCCCTTTCCATGTCGTACCCAAAAGCAGCATTCAAGATAATAGATTTTTCTAAATTATAATTTTATGTTGAAAGAATTGCCCGCTATGTGTACAAACCATGCCGTACGCCACATCTCCAGGCCAGGAGATCAGTGTTGCACACGGAATAGCCGATAGCTTATTTTTCTTCAAAGTATCATCCTAACGTTCATTTAACGTGAGATATTCCTCTAAATGTGTCTAGAAATGTAAAAAGCAAAGATATAATTCTCCAGTACTTTTAGAAATTTCAGCCCCTGTCCCTCTACCATTCCTACATGTCCCTGGTCATACCTTAGAGATATGTGGACGTCATGCACTCCATTATTTGTATTTATGTCTGATATGTTCTTATCTTCTTAAAATTATGGTTTACATGTATGGAATCTAAAGTTTAATGTAGCTTTTGTTTTATTTTTTTGTTGTGTTGTGTTGTGTTGTGTTGTGTTGTCATGTTATGTCATCACTGTGTTTGAATTTCATCTCAGATCGTATAAAGAAGATGTTTTCTTCACCTGGGTCTCAGCGTGAGCGTGATCCTGAAGGTGAGTTAGATTTAAACAGTTTGTGATGTAACCTGGTCTGGAGTTGAACCTCCTATAATTCATAATAATTAAAATATGATTGTCATTATTAAAACAATATTATAATATGTGTGTGTGTGTGTGTGTGTGTGTGTGTGTGTGTGTGTCATAGACTTTCCACTAAGAGGTGATTCAACATCAGAAGTGAACATCAGTGATCGTATGTACACACATTATGTTTCTCTTCTATTGTTTATTATTATGTCATGAATTTGACTATGATTTCTCATCAGCTTCAACCACCATTTTCAATTTGTGTTTCACTTTGACTCTTTTTAATTATTCGAAACTGTAAATAGCCTATCTACAACCTCACAATGTGTTGTGATACGTGAGCTTGTAGATCGTAATTTTTTTTTTCATTTGTTGTGTGAGAAATTATATAGGGCTTAAAGCTGCACTATGTTACTTTTCTCTTCTACCCTGGATTTGAACCCGGTTTCCTACGCAAGTGCTGAATGTTTTACCATTGATCTAATAGAGCCTGCCTGCTTGCTCAGGGTAGAAATTGAATCTTGACCATCAGGTCAAAATTTGTGTCAAATCCTGTGTCTAGGTGAGGCATGACCTTTGACACAATCTAAATGTCTCAATAGAAGAGCAGGGAGACATACAATCACCCCAATTGTATAAGTTATGTATTAACATACTATACAAACAGATTGGACAGAATTACATTTTTTTCATTAAAAATTAAGATACATAGTGCTGCTTTAAGAGGTTAATTATTCAATAATTTAGATGACCTGAGATCAAAGGCCTTTTCGATAACTCCTTTTAACCTCTTAACTTTAAAACAGTGACCTCATTTGAGGACCACATTATTCATAACATGAACTTATTGATGTCCTGTTCTTTGGTCATTTAGAAACTCCTCATCCTGTGTGTCAACAACTCAAGTCTAAACTGAGCAAGAAGTTTCAGTGTTTGCTGGAGTGGATGACAAATGAAGGGGAAAAAACACTTCTGAATGATATCTACACACAGGTGTACATCACAGAGGGAGGGAGGGGAGAGGTCAATCAGGAACATGAGGTCAGACAGATTGAAACAGCATCCAGGAAACCAGCCAGACCAGAAACACCAATCACATTAGAAGACATCTTTAAGCCTGTACCTGGACAAGATCAACCAATCAGAACAGTGATGACAAAGGGAGTTGCTGGCATTGGTAAAACAGTGTTAACTCAGAAATACACTCTGGACTGGGCAGAAGATAAAGCCAACCAGAATGTCCACTTTGTGTTTCCATTCACTTTCCGAGAGCTGAATGTGATAATGAAGGAGAAGAAGAAATACAGCCTGGTGGAACTAATTCATCACTTTTTTGCTGAAATTAAGGAAGCAGGAATCTGCAGCTTCAACAGTTCCAAAGTTCTGTTCATCTTTGATGGTGTAGATGAATGTCGGCCTCCTCTACAGTTCCTGAAAAATAACATCTGGACTGATGAAACAAAGCCAACCTCAGTGGACGTGTTAGTGGAAAACCTCATCAGTGGACACCTGCTTCCCTCTGCTTGCATCTGGATAACCACACGACCTGCAGCAGCCACTCTGATCCCTAGAGTTTATGTTGACAGGGTGACAGAGGTGAGAGGGTTCACTAACCCCCAGAAGGAGCAGTACTTCAAGAAAAAATTCAGTGGCCAGAATCAGATAGATATGAGAACCAAAGTCATCTCACACATCCAGACATCACGAAGCCTCCACATCATGTGTCACATCCCAGTCTTCTGTTTGATCATTGCTGCAGTTCTGGAGGACTTGTTGTTGAAAACAGAGGAGAAAGGAGCGCTGCCAACAACCCTGACTAATATGTACCTGCACTTCATGCTGGTTCTGTCCAAACAGACCAATGAGAGAGCTCAGACACATGCTGCCAGGAATCCAAATCAGGCCATTCGGCGTCTGTCAAAATTGGCTTATAAACAGCTGAAGAAAGGTAACCTGATCTTCTATGAAGCAGACCTGACAGAGTGTGGCATTAGCATCAAAGATGCAGCAGAGTACTCAGGACTGTTCACACAGATGTTTAAAGAGGTAGATGGAGGGTGGTCAAAAGTAAAGGTGTACTGCTTTCTCCATCTGAGTGTTCAGGAGTTTCTAGCTGCTGTTCATGTCTTTGTCTCATTCCTCGACACTGGTGTCAACCTACTGTCAACCTCCAAGTCATCCAAGCTATTTAGATGCAAATCTAAGATCAAACACCTCTACCAGAGTGCTGTAGACAAGGCCTTACAGAGTCCAAATGGACACTGGGACTTGTTCCTCCGTTTTCTGCTGGGCCTCTCATTGGAGACTAATCAGAAGCTCTTACAAAGACTGTTAGAACAGACAGGAAGCATGGCACAGACCAATCAGGAAACAGTTGAGTACATCAAGAAGAAGATCAGGGAGAATCCCTCTCCAGAGAGAAGCATCAATCTGTTCCACTGTCTGAATGAGCTGAATGATGATTCTCTAGAAGAGGAGATCCAACAGCACCTGAGTTCAGGAAATCTCTCCACAGAGGAACTTTCTCCTGCTCAGTGGTCAGCGCTGGTCTTCATGTTGCTGTCATCAGAAAAGGATCTGGATGTGTTTGACCTGAAGAAATACCAAGCTTCAGAGAAGGCTCTTCTGGGGCTGCTGCCGCTGGTCAAAGTCTGCAAAAAAGCTCTGTAAGTGAACCTATAGTTGTATACATTTAATATTATGTCTTTGTTCTGTTAAAGGAACAGAAATACAAGCATTTAACAAAGTCCTTTATAGATCTGCTATTTTAGCTATTTATGAAAAAGTTTTAGATTTTTTTGAAAATTTGTGTGTGTGTGTGTGTGTGTGTGTGTGTGTGTGTGTGTGTGTGTGTGTGTGTGTGTGTGTGTGTGTGTGTGTGTGTGTGTGTGTGTGTGTGTGTGTGTGTGTGTGTGTGTGTGTGTGTGTGTGTGTGTGTGTGTGTGTGTGTGTGTGTGTGTGTGTGTGTGTGTGTGTGTGTACACGCGCGTGCGTGTGTGTGTAAGATGCCAGACAGGTTGCCAGTTCAGCCGAAAGTCTTTGTTTATTCACAAAATGTGGGGGCAGGGGGTTTGGGGAAAAAGTAGCACAAATCCTTCCCAGTCCGGGGAACAACGTCTTCGTTGTAATTCAGCAGCTTATCTATAAAAAGCAGAGAGAGGTTTAGTCTGTGCTAAAACACCTTCACTGTCTCCAGCTAAAGCACAGAGCTCATGAGGCTCTCTCTGTCTCTCACTGTCTCACTCACACTCTGTGTGTCAAAAGAGGGCTTTAGGCTGTACAGTAGGTCCACTCAGTGTTCCATGAGGTACAGGTGTGTGTCCTTATCACACCTGGAGTAATTTGGTCCGGTAGTACCTGCCCTCAATTACCTGGCCACGCCTTTGCCCCTCTGCTTTGTGCTCTCCACAGTGTGCAGCTGTGTGTGTTTGACACAGAGTTATAAACACAGAAGCAAAGGAAGATAAGAACTTGAATAGACTAAAGCCCATTCCTGACCAAAGATTTGCAATGCAACCACCTGCACCAGAATCCTACAACTGGGGTTTGTAACTGGACAGTCCACACCCAGGCGCCGAACAGAGACCGATTGCCGTCTCCACAGCAATAATTAGCCTAGGTTGATAAACAACAGACCTGGGGCCTGTTCCTCGAAAGGTGAATTAAATAAGCCTGGCCTTAAGCCAAATCCAGGCTTGACAAAGTCGGGTCCGAAAAGCCTCGTTTATTCCGTTCCTCGAACGCCAAGCCAGGCTGAAAAGGAGCGACTTTGTCGAGCTAGGCTATGTCAAGCCAGGCTGTGTCCAGCCAGGATAATGAAGCCAGGCTGAATGGGCGGCGATTCGCCAGCGACGTATTTCTATAAAAGACCATGAACTCGAGCGCAGATTCCTTGAACTTGACCAATCATGGCAGCGGGGAACAAAACTCGAGCAGCGTTTTTCTCTGTGGCCGAACAGCAGCAGCTCATGCAAGCATATGAGGAAGTGAAACATGTTATCAACAGAAAAGGAAACGTGACCGCAATAAATAGATCCAGGGAGAAAGCGTTGGCAAAGTATTGCAAGCACACACAGAGTGTGTTTGCGACGGACGGGCAACAGGACGTACGGACGGGACGGGACGGGAAGGGGGGGGGGGGGAGGGCGTGGGACGGGGGGGTTGACCGCGACGGGATGAGCGGGGGACGGGACGAGACACGCAATAACCCCACATTTGCAAGACCACTTTGGTAGAAATTTGGGTTGTGTAGTTACCTTGCCATCATGATGTAACTCCAAAGGTGGACAAGAAATAAAAAATAATTTCTCCATTGACTAGAAATAATAATAATTTAATTTAAAATATGCTCCTTATTGACTTACAAAGAGGCTCCTTTAAACCCGTAACTAATAATGTATATATATATTTAAATACATATATATATATGTATGTATGTATGTATGTATGTATGTATGTATGTATGTATGTATGTATGTATGTATGTATGTATGTATGTATGTATGTATGTATGTATGTATGTATGTATGAGATATTTTTTATAATATTAAAAAAAAAAAGTAATATATTATCAAACATCTAACAACAATATGAACTATAGTGTTAACAGAATGACAATGACATATCACATGAGTTATTGTGAAACAATTATGATTCATGGTCACTACACTACACTATACTAAACTTCACAGCTAAATTGCCATGGTAACTAAGGTGGGCTTGCTTCAATTCTCTTTTGTGGAATCGGATAAGGCTAAACTTAGCCAGGGTGAACTGGCTAAACTAATCTTCAAGATAATTCAGCTTTTGTGGAACCGATTCAGCTCTAATCCTGGCTAAATTAAGCCAGGATAGGTGGTAAAGCCAGGCTTTAGCTCTAATTCACCTTTTGAGGAACAGGCCCCTGGCCTCTTGGTGACTTTGTTGGAGTAGCTCTTTAAACGGGTGTCATATAAACATGATCATTCTTGATTAACAGGTCTTCTTTCTCCTCCATCCGAAACTCTGCCATTGTTTGTTTGTTTGTTTGTTTGTTTACATCTGTGCGTGTGAGTGTCCCCAGAGACAGCTGTACACACTTGGATTGGTTATAGTGGGGCGGTTAGTGACACGATAGTTCACTTTGTGATACAAGCGCCAAATCTTCCACAAAGTTTCTTCTGGACCTACTTTTTCACAAAAGCCTGTTAGCCACGCAAAAAAAATAATATGGCTGCCATTTTCCAAAATGGCTGCTGGTGAAAGACATTTTATGTTGTTTTTGACCTGGATTGTGATTGGATTATCCATTTTTGATTATTTTGGCATCAGAATATAGTTTTGACTCCCCCCACCCCCTCCCCCCGTTAGCCACGAAAAAAATATATGGTTGCCATTTTCCAAAATGGCTGCCAGCTAAAGACATATAGCATTTTTTTTTACCTGGATTGAAATTATTTTGGCATCAGAATGTAGTTTTGACCGCCCCCATCCCCCCCCGTTAGCCACGCAAAAAGATATATTTATGACTGCCATTTTCCAAAATGCTGCCGGCGAAAGACATTTTATGTGTTTTTTGACCTGGATTGTGATTGGATAATCCAAATGTTTTCTGAGGGTGTACTGTAAAAAGATTGCGCAAAATGCGCACCACTGAGCTAAGGGACTAATGGGACACAGGTGGAGAAATAAAACTAATCACAAGGTAACGAGACAGGACAGGAAACGTTACGACAAAATAAAACAAACACAGTAAAGTAAAAACTAAGTAACCACTTAAAACAGGACAAACTAACACATTACAAAACAGTACTGTACTGTTATTGTACAGCACTGTACTTTACTCTACTGTACTGTTCTGTTATTGTACAGCATAGTACTGTACTGTACAGTACTGTTCTGTATTGCTATTGTACAGCACAGTACTGTACTGTGCTGTACTGTATTGTTATTGAACAGCACTGTACTGTATTGTTGTTGGTTACCAGTTCACGATTTAGTGAATAATCTAGGCCCTGAAACATCCATTGGCATCCTTTTCTTTCACGCTTTCACTGGATGTGAGGTCGTGTCAGCCTTTCGTGGGAAAAGGCAAAAAGACAGAAACCCGGTAAGTGTGGCCTAAAGTGTCTCATGTCTTCCAGAAGCTCAGTCAGTCAATACCCACCAGTAACAGTGCATGACAAGAACAGCACTGGTGATGGGGTTGATGATGCAAGATTTTACCTGTTTGCATGGAAGCAGAGGTCCTATGATGCCATTCCACCTACAAGGGCATCTCTTGCACATCATGTGAAGCATGCCACTTATCAAGTTGCCCGTGTCTGAAGCCAGGCAACTGTATGTCAAATGCATACAGAGAGCCCTGCAGCTGGGGATGGCGAGCAGAGGGTGACATTTGGCAAGTAGCGTGGATGACACTCTACCGATTGGCCAGATGTGTGAACAACTGACAAAATGCCGGTGCAAGACTGAATGTCGTGGTAGATGCAAGTGCTACCGCTTTGGCCTTCAGTGCACACAGCTGAGTGCCAGCAAATGTGACGATTAGAACAATTTGTGTTCCAGACATGGGGGGGGGGGGTGGTAAAAACTCATATGTTGATACCAAAATTATCCTAGGCATTGTTCATGCCAAATTTGGCGCTTGTATCACAAAGTGAACTATTGTAACATAAAAATGGACTTAAGGGCCCGCACTATTAAACATGTCATAGCTTTTGAAACGTTATGCTTGCGATTGAACAAGTAGAACCATTTTGACGGCATGTGCTGACCTGCAAGTCAGACCGCTGCAACAGTCTCTGAAATGTTCTACAACACTTTAATCACTTTGCACATCATTGCTGTGGACTGGGTTGCACTAGCGCCTGTCATCCACCTATGGTTGAATTTGTAAAAAAGCATTTCTTAACCACCCACTTTTTTGAACGAAAATAGCCGTTCTACAGGCTCACAACGTGTCACATTGGGTCACGGTGCAGAGGCATGGATCCCCAAATATCAATATATGTGTGATTTGATCAATTATATAATTCTGACTTTGTGACCGTGTTCCATGAAAATGTGCAAACATGCAACACATTGACAGAACGGGATGAAGCATAACCCCCATTCAATTGATTTTTATCATTACCATCTAAAGTCATATGATAAAATCGTAAAAGTATGAGGAATACATTTTCTATTTTATTTATTAAGTGATTTACAACTGGATATGTTTAATATATTATGAGATGTTTCTTAAAAAAATACAAGCATTGATTGAACCACTACTGTTTCTTCAGGCTGAGTGGCTGTAACCTGTCAGAGGGATGCTGTGAGGAGTTATCATCAGTTCTCAGCTCCAGCTCCAGTTTAATAGAACTGGATCTCAGCAACAATGATCTGCAGGATTCAGGAGTGGCAAAGCTCTCATCTGGACTGAAGGATCCACACTGTACACTGGAGACCCTCATGTAAGTATTCCTGAAGCTGTTCAACAGATGATTATTTCAATTGTGAAGTAAACAGACATGGAGCTTAGACTAATTGTCTCTGCCAGGCCGAAGGCGTGGCCGAGACTATGTTTTGCACCTTGTCAGTGTGTGTCCGTCCGTCCATGTGTGTTTGTGTCCGTCCGTCTGTCAATGAGCATATAATCTCCGGCACCGTTGGCCCGATTAACGTTGATCAGAGCTATGGCTATGTTTTAGGCATCTTACCCCACCTCGATCAGTGATCGGACTCTCGGTTTGATCGATTCTCTGATTTTCCTATCAGACCAAGATCCAACTCCAAACATTCATGGATCCCACTCCTAGACTACAATCTCTGTTTGACAGGGACTCTCTCCAATCCAGGCAATTCATGGACAACATCAGGCAGTATAATGGTTTAGTATCAATGGCTTCCAGGAACGTCACTGGTAAGATAGTGGAGTTCAAAGGACAAGGACCAAAGACATTCAAGATGAGTGGCCAGATGTACCACATTACTCCACCTGCAATCTTTCCTGACAGTACAAAGATGCCCAAATTCTCACAAATCTTTGTCTTTGATCAAGATAATGAAATTAAGAACCGCCTTCATCAAGCAAAAGGAGATGAACTTATTATGAAAGACACATTGACCTTGATTCAAGATGAGTTAAAGACAGTCAATCGTTTATAAGAGGCCGATTTGTAAATTATAACTGGACCGATCGGCGTGAAACTTTGCACACACACTCCCTAGAGGCCAAGAAAAACCTTTAACCTGTATTTTTCACATCAGCATTTTATAGCGCCACCAGGAGGCCGACTTTTGCCAAACATTTTTTTTAATATTCCACCTACCGATTTTTTCCAAACACAACGCAAATTGGTACACAATATATTCACTCCAGAATAGTACTATAGTGACTTCATGGGACAAGATATGACCAAACTGCAAACGTTAAAACGACAGACGTGCGCCGTCTAAGTCAGGGATGTCTAACTCATTTTGGGGTCCGGGCCACATTGGTCAAAAGGTGACTTGATGTGGGCCGCAACCAGTTGCGGACGCGCATGTGCGCTCACACACATTCAGTTATACAGCATTGTTTTTCAGTCTGTTGTCTCAGTCACTGCCACTAACTACAGTATATCACTTTTAAAAATATATATTATGAAGAAGAATAGCTACTTCAATTATTAACATTAAAAACAAACAATGCAATTTGTAAGGAGCCCCAATAAACCATTTTGTGTGTGTGTGTGTGTGTGTGTGTGTGTGTGTGTGTGTGTGTGTGTGTGTGTGTGTGTGTGTGTGTGTGTGTGTGTGTGTGTGTGTGTGTGTGTGTGTGTGTGTGTGTGTGTAGGTTGTCAGGCTGTATGGTCACAGAGAAAGGCTGTTCTTATCTGGTCTCGGCTCTGAAGTCCAACTTCCATCTAAAAGTGTTGGATTTGAACTACAATCATCTAGACTCATCAGCAGAGCTACTGTCTACTCTACCACTGCAGACTCTCAGGTATGGAGAGACTTGCTGCCACTCACTTATTGCAAATGTATATCAGTAATTGTTTTTTATCACCAGAGACAATATGCAGGCCTGACTTTGTCTCCCCCATCCTCCCACCACCCCAGTGTCGACCATAGTGGAGAGAAGAGGCTGAAACCAGGTGTGAGGAAGTGTAAGTTTTATTCGTTATTCTGTTTTATTCATGAAATCAAAGCAGCACACATCCAGCTATGTAGATGAACAGCTCATAAACACAGCAGCATGTGACATTCACTCATTGATATCTTACTGTGAATTAAGATGAAACCATCAATATAATGTGCTGACGATATACTATCAATAAAGGCAGAAAAGCCACAAAAGAAAAGTGGGTCTGGTCTAATAGTTTAGTTAACCTAAAGCCCCCTCATGTGAGTATAGAGGGGAGTATGGGGGTTGGGGGACACTGGATAGCTCTCTGGGCACTTGGAGCACAGAAAATCAAAGTTATGGGGGCCAAGAAAGCCCTGTGCTTCTCTCCTCCAGGCAGATAATGCTGGGTCCTATGCCCAAGATAGACACTTGTGGGCGGACATAGGCAGTGAGGAGAGTTGGTCCCCGGTGGTGGTGTTTGTAAGACCTCCATGTTGTGCATGGCTGTGTGTCAGGCAGACAGAGATATCTCTATGTCAGACTGGCTCACAGGAGATCTGGTTGTTTCATGTTTGTCTAAGACCAGTAATATTACCAGGAGTCCCCACCCAGTAACTGATCATTATGGCCCAGAGGGTCCTGGGCTGTTCCCCTCTCCAAAGTTAAAAAGCTCTAGACCAAAAACACAGAGTCTGAGCATCGAGTGTATGTGGAAAGCAATGCTTGTCTGTCAGATAGCAGCAGGGACATGGTCCATTATGGGCCTGGAGGTCAGTTAGAGTAGGATTATAATGGGGAGACTGGAGCCCAGGGCATCATGGGTTGTTTCCACTCTTGCTTTTAAAAAGCAAAAAAATAATAATACTTTTGCAACAAGCAAAGGTGAACCCTATCCCCACCACACTCTACACCATCCCTGCCTATAGACACCCATGGTAGGTTCTGACATCTCTGCAGTAAACCACACCCTCTCCAGGCCCATAAGGTCCATGTCTCTCCATTGTATCCACACTGAGGAGCCCATCTTCCCCACAGCTGATGGTCCAGCTTAGTCCCCGAGTCTGGAGCTTTTCAAATCCGTAGAGGGGAGAGGGGGACAGCCCAGGACTTCCTGGACTTCTAGCCCCACTCTTACCTCCACATCCACTCCCACCCAGACCCCGCTCTACCACCCCAGCCCTGCTGCACTCCCGCACAGACCCTTTTACTGACCTCCACACCAGCACCCACTCCTCACCTCTGAGCTACCAGGCCCCTCGGTGACTTTGAGGCATTTGACATTGTGGAGCAGTATCTTTGAGAAATTGAAATAAAGAAATTAAACAGTTATGTACTCATCAATATACTGTATACTTTCACACAATAAATGGGTTTGTGACGAGAGGGAAAAGTGGGTGTGGTTGTTTTAATTTTCTGCCAAGGAGTGCTATTGGTGCAAAACAAGTGTTTGCAATTAATCCAGAATCATGAAAAACCCTAGTTTGACTCCAAACAAGCTACTTAAGGCAGAATTAAACATTTTAAAATGTTCCCACATAGTGTTGTGGGTACCCCAACATTCAGCAGCTGTCACCAGTTCCCTTATAGGCATTTTCCCCTTTTATTTTATTTTTTCATGTTTGTGTTACCAGACACCTTTCCAAACATATTGCTGAACACATTTATTGGTAAGGATTTTTATTTTTATTTTTTGCAATAACCCTGACTATATATATGGTTCCGAGCAGTTTCCCCAAATTTGATCTCAAATCAGAATATGGCATAATTGGATTCCCCATATATGAAAACCTTAAAAAGCTATTTGTTTCAAGTTTCCACCTTCTTTAGTCAAAAATGTATGTGTTTAATATATTTCAGCATAGTGGTGGCCGCCATCTTTAAATTGTCCATTTTGAGCATTAGCACTCATTTGAGTTGGACATACAACAGATTTGTATTCAGCACCCCTTAATACCCCTAGAAAACATGTATATCATAAATAAGCACATTTTCTGAAATTGTGCCTTGTCTACCACGGTTTATTACAAATTCCAGCTTAGTCTTGGTTGAACCCTGCCTATAACTGTGCTGTCCACATAGGATTCTAGAATTATACACTAAGGGTGAGATATTAGTACAATAGATCAAATAGATTGTATGTACAGTGATCCAAAAATGGAAATAAATATAGTTCCACATATGAACTAGATCCATTCAAGGCTATTACTATTACTGTACCTTATTAAATATCAGATGAATCACTGTTGGGTCTAGAGATGCCCTGTTTACTGTTTTCACACATGTATATACTTTAACCACACTATGCCCATGCCCATGGGACTGATGCCCGTTGGGAAAAAGTACATTTGAATTAACCACGTAAGCCCTATTTAAAATATAGTCAAAATAGCAGATCTACAAGCTCACAACATGTCAATTCAAGTCAAAGGAGCTTTATTGGCATGAGAAAACATACGTTTACATTGCCAAAGCAAGTGTCAAAATATAGTAAAAACTATTAGTAAAGTATGTAGAGTTGGAGGGTGTTCAGCATTGTGTCAAACAGAACTATGTCACATTAAAGGTCCTTACACACCGGGGGAGATTTTTTTCATGCGAATAATTCATCTTTTTATAAAAACCTTATAAAGTCAATTCACCGCATTTTCGCGGATATTCGCTGCCGACTGCTACCCCTCTGACCAATCAAAATGGTAGGCCAGGGGTCTTCAACAGGGGGTCGGGGACCCCTAGGGGGGTAGAGTTACTACAGGGGGTCCCCCAAACCTATGTGTGATAGAATATTTTCTCTCTTTTTGTTTGTTTTACACTAACCACTTGAACCCCAAGCATCCCTAATCTGGGGGGAACCTTCACCGAAAATAGCCGATCTACAAGCTGACATAGATAATATAGCTGATCTACAAGCTGATCTTGTAGATCAACCAAAATAGCCGCTCTACCGATCAAAATAGCCGATCTACAAGCTGACAACAGGTCGCGCTGTGACTCGTTGTCAGCTTGTAGATCTGCTATTGTTGGTGAAGAAGTTTGGTGTAGAGTCAAAAAAAGAAACACCAAGTACATGTGAGCCAAATGTCTTACTAAGTATTAGTTGGGGGTCCCTACTTCATCTCTCTCTCAGCTAAGGGGTGGAAGAAGTACTCAGATATTTTACTAAAGTAAACGTAGCAATACTGCAACATAGAAATACTCAGTTACGAGTAAAAGTCCGGAATTCAAAATGTACTTGAGTAAAAGTACAAACGTATTGGCATTAAAATATAATTAAAGTATCAACAGTAAAACTACAAAAATGTTTGAAAATAGCAGATCTACAAGCTCACAATGCGTCACATCGCGACGTGTTGTGAGCTTGTAGATCGGCTAGTTCCCAAATTAGTAGAGGCCCTAGGAGGGGTCCACGCGCGACTGCTTTTTTTTTTCTAGTCTGGATTTTTGGCATCCATAGGACCTCTAATATAGGGATTTGATGATCCCAAGGAAAGACATGGCCCAAAGTGTTTTTTTTCTCCAATGTTTTATTAACCCTATGAGACCATGCGGGATGTCTGGCTGGAACGCCGGCGAGACTGTCTTTCGGAGACTGTGGAACGCTCAAATTTAGACGTAGCCCATTCTAGTGCATCTTTAGACCACTGTAGTGCATCTGTAGACCACTTTAGTGCATCTGTAGACCACTGTAGTGCATCTGTAGACCACTGTAGTGCATCTGTAGACCACTGTAGTGCATCTTTAGACCACTGTAGTGCATCTTTAGACCACTCTAGTGCATCTGTAGACCACTGTAGTGCATCTGTAGACCACTGTAGTGCTTCTGTAGACCACTGTAGTGCATCTGTAGACCACTGTAGTGCATCTGTAGACCACTGTAGTGCTTCTGTAGACCACTGTAGTGCATCTGTAGACCACTGTAGTGCATATGTAGACCACTGTAGTGCATCTATAGACCACTGTAGTGCATCTGTAGACCACTGTAGTGCATCTGTAGACCACTGTAGTGCATCTATAGACCACTGTATTGCATCTATAGACCACTGTTGTGCATCTGTAGACCACTGTAGTGCATCTGTAGACCACTGTAGTGCATCTATAGACCACTGTATTGCATCTATAGACCACTGTATTGCATCTATAGACCACTGTTGTGCATCTTTAGACCACTGTAGTGCATCTTTAGACCACTGTAGTGCATCTATAGACCACTGTATTGCATCTATAGACCACTGTATTGCATCTATAGACCACTGTTGTGCATCTGTAGACCACTGTATTGCATCTATAGACCACTGTAGTGCATCTATAGACCACTGTAGTGCATCTATAGACCACTGTAGTGCATCTATAGACCACTGTAGTGCATCTATAGACCACTGTTGTGCATCTGTAGACCACTGTAGTGCATCTATAGACCACTGTAGTGCATCTTTAGACCACTGTAGTGCATCTGTAGACCACTGTATTGCATCTATAGACCACTGTATTGCATCTATAGACCACTGTATTGCATCTATAGACCACTGTAGTGCATCTATAGACCACTGTAGTGCATCTGTAGACCACTGTAGTGCATCTGTAGACCACTGTAGTGCATCTGTAGACCACTGTATTGCATCTATAGACCACTGTAGTGCATCTGTAGACCCCTGTAGTGCATCTTTAGACCACTGTATTGCATCTATAGACCACTGTATTGCATCTATAGACCACTGTAGTGCATCTGTAGACCACTGTAGTGCATCTGTAGACCACTGTATTGCATCTATAGACCACTGTAGTGCATCTGTAGACCACTGTATTGCATATGTAGACCACTGTAGTGCATCTATAGACCACTGTAGTGCATCTATAGACCACTGTAGTGCATCTATAGACCACGGTAGTGCATCTATAGACCACTGTAGTGCATCTGTAGACCACTGTAGTGCATCTATAGACCACTGTAGTGCATCTATAGACCACTGTAGTGCATCTGTAGACCACTGTAGTGCATCTGTAGACCACTTTAGTGCATCTGTAGACCACTGTAGTGCATCTGTAGACCACTGTAGTGCATCTGTAGACCACTGTAGTGCATCTGTAGACCACTGTAGTGCATCTATAGACCACTGTAGTGCATCTATAGACCACTGTTGTGCATCTGTAGACCACTGTAGTGCATCTGTAGACCACTGTAGTGTATCTATAGACCACTGTAGTGCATCTGTAGACCACTGTAGTGCATCTGTAGACCACTGTAGTGCATCTATAGACCACTGTATTGCATCTGTAGACCACTGTAGTGCATCTATAGACCACTGTAGTGAATCTGTAGACCACTGTAGTGCATCTGTAGACCACTGTCGTGCATCTGTAGACCACTGTAGTGCATCTGTAGACCACTGTAGTGTATCTGTAGAATTGTAGTATTTGATAATGTAGTATTTCTACATTGCAGTATTGATACTTTTACTTTATTTTAGTACTTTTCCCACTGCTCATAATCACTTGAGGATGTAGACTCCATTAGTGCATTTTCTTTTTAATATTATTGCATGGCTGTACTGAAATATTCAAAACATTGTGCATTTCAAAATGAGTGAAAATAGCAGATCTACAACAATGTGCTGTGAGCTTGTAGATCAGCTATTTTCACTGAAATGTTTTAGTGACAGTTATAAGTAAAACATCACACCCAGTGTGAAGTGAGCGCTGCCTTTGATGAGTTCATTTCATCAAGTTATATATGAACTAGAGGAACAATGTTCAATCTGTCCATTCATTTCAAGGCTGCTCCAAAAAAAGTATTTAACTCACTTTAACAGCAGTAAAGTATTTTTACTCACTTTAACAGCAGTAAAGTATTTTTTACTCACTTTAACAGCTGTAAAGTATTTCCATTCACTGCTGTAAAGTATTTCTACTCACTTTAACAGCTGTAAAGTATTTCCACTCACTTTAAACTGTAAAGTATTTATATTTACTTTAACAGCTGTAAAGTATTTTTACTCACTTTAACAGCTGTAAAGTATTTTACTCGGTTAACAGCTGTAAAGTATTTTTACTCACTTTGATTACTTTTTACCCACTAGTTACTTTTTAGTGACTTTAGTTAATTTTAAAAATGTTAAAAGTACTTTTACTCAAATTGTAGATCCGTCATTTAAGTGTGTGTGTGTGTGTGTGTGTGTGTGTGTGTGTGTGTGTGTGTGTGTGTGTGTGTGTGTGTGTGTGTGTGTGTGTGTGTGTGTGTGTGTGTGTGTGTGTGTGTGTGTGTGTGTGTGTGTGTCTTAAAGTGGTGCAGATGTTGCACTGTGTCTCCGGTTTGTGTTGAATTAGTGTAACTGGTTCCAATCAGCCGCAGCTGTTGACACCGTGCTCACACATACACACAAACACACATACACACACGGTCAGTTTTTGTAGCGGTTGGCACCACTCCAAAAAGAATACTCAAGTACAATACTCACATCAGTATAATATTCATATGATGATGATGATGATGATGATTCTTCTCATCACCTTCTCTTCTTCTTCTCCTTCTTCTTCTTCTTCTTATGTATTTTATGAAGTAGTATATGATAGTAAACTGGTGTTGTATTGTATGTTGTTCTCTCATCAGATGTGTGTGAACTCACACTGGATCCAAACACAGCACACAGCTACCTCTCTCTGTCTGAGAACAACAGGAAGGTGACACATGATAGAGAGGATCATCATTATCCTGATCATCCAGACAGATTTAAGACCAAGACACAGGTGATGTGTAGAGAGAGTCTGACTGGACTCTGTTACTGGGAGGTAGAGTGGAGTAGATCTGTTTCTATAGCAGTGACATACAGAGGAATCAACAGACAGGGTGATGACAGTGGGTTTGGAGACAATGACAAGTCCTGGAGTCTGGACTGTGATGGTGTTATTAACAGATACACTGTGAGTCACAATAAGAAGGACACTGTCCTCCCTGTCAGTCCCTCCTCCTCTGGTAGAGTATCAGTGCATGGAGGAGGTAGAGTACCAGGAGGTAGAGTATCAGTGTATGTAGACTGGTCTGCTGGCACTGTGTCCTTCTACCCAGTGACCTCTGACACACTGACACACCTGTACACCTTCCAGACCACATTCACTGAACCGCTCTATGCTGGGTTCAGCTTCTGGGTGGGGAAGGGCTCCTCAGTGTCTCTGTGTGAGATATAGGAGGAGGAGAGGAGAGGAGGGAGAGGGGGAGGATAGTAACAGGGTTTGTGTGTGTGTGTGTGTGTGTGTGTGTGTGTGTGTGTGTGTGTGTGTGTGTGTGTGTGTGTGTGTGTGTGTGTATAAATCAGGCATTACGACGCCATCAAAATCGTATGATATTGAGTATCTAGTAGTAGTACTAAAACTGGAATAAAACATTTCAGATGACAAAAATATGACTACACGGACACACACACACACACACACACACACACACACACACACACACACACACACACACACACACACACACACACACAGTGTAATATCACTGTTTTACATTGTAAATAAATCAGGATTATTAAAACAGGGTCAGTGGTGGAAAGTAACTAAGTAGATTTACTCAAGTACTGTACTCAAGTACAGTTTTGAGGCATGTTTTACTTTACTGGAGTATTTCCAATTTTCAGTACTTTTACTTCTACTCCACTACATCTCAGAGACAAATATTGTACTTTTACTCCATTACAATTATTTGAAAACTTCAGTTACTAGTTACTTTGCAGATTAGAATTCTCAGCTCTATTTAAACTTTAGCTATTTTCAAAATATTTTAATACATTTGATAATTACCTTGTGAAAGGGGACATTCTGCCTAAAGAGTACTTTTACTTTTGGTACTTTAAGTACATTTTGATACCAATACTTTTTTACTTTTACTCAAGTATTTTTTTATTCCGGACTTTCACTTGTAACAGAGTATTTTACATTGCAGTATTAATACTTTTACTTAAGTAGAACATCTGTGAGTACTTTTTCCACCACTGATCAGGGTGAATATAATTAAGTCTATGTAGAATAATTTATCATTTGACTCATAAACAACATGGACATTTAATAGTGAAACATGTAGAATAATTTATCATTTGACTCATAAACAACATGGACATTTAATAGTGAAATATGTAGAATGATTTATCATTTGACTCATAAACAACAAGGACATTTAATAGTGAAATATGTAGAATCATTTATCATTTGACTCATAAACAACATGGACATTTAATAGTGAAATATGTAGAATCATTTATCATTTGACTCATAAACAACATGGACATTTAATAGTGAAATATGTAGAATCATTTATCATTTGACTCATAAACAACATGGACATTTAATAGTGAAATATGTAGAATAATTTATCATTTGACTCATAAACAACATGGACATTTAATAGTGAAATATGTAGAATAATTTATCATTTGACTCATAAACAACATGGACATTTAATAGTGAAATATGTAGAATCATTTATCATTTGACTCATAAACAACATGGACATTTAATAGTGAAATATGTAGAATCATTTATCATTTGACTCATAAACAACATGGACATTTAATAGTGAAATATGTAGAATCATTTATCAGAGTTTAGACCAGGGGTAGACAACCTTAGGCACGGTGCCAACATTGGCACAGAGGAGGGTGATCACTGACACACTGGCATAAGTGTGAGAGAGAGGGTTTTATTTATTCAAATATATTTCAAATATAAATATTGAACTTTTGACTCTACATTTCTAGGAAGGGATTCTTGAGATCCAAACTTACAGAAATTAATTATGAATTAACCACTTAAGCTCTGTTTGAAAATAGCAGATCTACAAGCTCACAATGCATTGCACTTATGGTGCAGTGTGAGCTTGTAGATCTGCTATTTTCACTATTTTTTAAAAGTTCTGGATTTTCATGTTCTACATTTTAATAGAGCAATGCATTGATACTAAAAAAATATATCGTACTTTCTACTTGAGTATTTACTTGAGTATAGAGTATAGAGGCTCAGGAGGTAGAGCGGCCGCTTGGGAAACAGAAGGTTGCTAGTTGAATCCCGGCTCCCCCAGTGTTAGTGTCAAAGTGTCCTTGAGCAACACACTGAACCCCTGATTGCTCCCACTTAAGTTCAGTCCTCAAGTAACTGTCCACCACTGCTTGTATGAATACAATGTAATGATGATTCTATTTAGACTTTGTACATATGCTTTATATGGGCTTCAGAGTGTGAAGATTGACCCATATGTTTTGTTTTGCATTTGTTTAACATGTTTAACATCATAATCCATCCATAATGCATAGATTCAACAGTACATTTATTATGGGATGTTGTTGCTTTTTTAAACTCTGTCATAGAAAGTTTTGCTCTGATGAAAACCAGTCGTTGAAACATGTTGATGTTTGAACTTTTGCTACAAATAAAGTCCTTTTACATCAACGATTCTCCTCCTGGTTTGTGACTGCTCACATC
Source organism: Gymnoscopelus braueri (assembly GCF_963280865.1). Lineage (NCBI taxonomy): Eukaryota > Metazoa > Chordata > Actinopteri > Myctophiformes > Myctophidae > Gymnoscopelus > Gymnoscopelus braueri. Next base: position 1,243,345 of record NC_137626.1, read on the forward strand.
TTTATCTGTTTGCTTCTAATGACCATGATGTTTATTTACACACATCACACACTGTGAGCTTGTAGATCTGATATTTTCACTAGTCTGGGTTCCAGGTAAACGGCTCATATGGAGCTAAAAGCTTTGGGAACCATCTGTGATAACCCATTAAGACCGGGAACGCATCTGTGTCATTGTAAGATGTCTTTGGGCTATTGAAAAATAGCAGATATACAAGCTCGTATCGCGGCACCGAGTGCCGCGATACGAGCTTGTAGATCTGCTATTTTGGAAAAATCGTGAACATTTGTGCAAATCTTTGAATATATATATTTAAAGCGAACATTTGTCAATGTTGTTCCAGAGACCTCCAGAAGCAAAGAATTGAGTTACAGATATATATATTCAAAGATTTGCACAAACGTTCAAGCTTTTTAAAAAATAGCAGATCTACAAGCTCGTAGCGCGGCACTCGGTGCCGCGCTACGAGCTTGTAGATCTGCTATTATGTATTTGTCCACTGACAAATACATATCATTTTGGGGGTCCTTGACATGAAGAAAGTTTGAAAACCACTGATATTATATAGCACCATATATTTTTTTCCCCAAAAAAACTGTTAGGATTTAGAAGACATTTGTAAAATCCCCAGAAGCAAAGATTTGAGTTAAAAATGTTCACTACAGACAGACAGACAGACAGACAGACAGACAGACAGACTGCTCAACATCACATCATGCTGTGTCTGCTAATGAACACTAGATGGCGTCCAAACATCAGATTTCAGTGTGTAAATGTACAAGTCACAAAGACTTGTAAACACCCATTAAATACTACTGACCAAATACACAACATCAACAACACACTGTAACAAACACAACTCTACCAAATAGACCTACACAACAACACACTGTAACAAACACATCTCTACTAAAAACACAACAACACACAACAACAAGTACAGGTATGAAAATGTACTTAAAGTACCAAAAGTAAAAGTACTAAAATGTTTGAAAATAGATCTACAAGCTCACAATGCGTCGCGCTGCGACGCGTTGTGAGCTTGTAGATCTGCTATTTTCAAATAGATTAGGTATAAGATGGCGCTAAAGTGGTTAATGTATGTTTCATAATTTATATCTGCAAAGTAACTAGTAACTAAAGTTTTCAAGTAATTGTTGTGGAGTAAAGGTACAATATTATTTCTACAAACGTCATCCTAACGGTTTTCTGAAATACGTTGCTATAATTTTATCAGTGGAGCTCAAAACCTTTTCATGTCAAGGACCCCCTAAGATGATACGTATAGGCTATTTGGCTGTGGACCCCCATCTCAATATTTTGTTCCAGGTACCCCCAGAATCTGCAGCGCCCGGCCTTTTAATAGATATAATAATACATTAATAAATAAACTGAAATCATTCATGAACTGTAACTTTGTACACTCTCAGAGTTACAGACCTGTAAGGGTCCATTTGGTTCCATGTGTACACTCTCAGAGTTGAAGACCTGTAAGGTCTCTCTATTACGGATCGATCCGGAATTCCTCCACAATACACATGCACACTGTGTGCATCTACAGTGTTTGTACCAGTGTTGATTTCGTCGACCGAAACTTGTCGACTACCTTTTTTCACTGACGAAAACTAAATAAAAACTAAGCTATGACGACTAAAACTAAGACTAAATGTACTGACGAATAAAAACTAGACTAAAATGTCAGTGAGGGTCTAGTGGAGAAGAGATCCAGTAGAACTAAGACTAGCGGAGAAGAGATCCAGTAGAACTAAGACTAGTGGAGAAGAGATCCAGTAGAACTAAGACTAGCGGAGAAGAGATCCAGTAGAACTAAGACTAGTGGAGAAGAGATCCAGTAGAACTAAGACTAGCGGAGAAGAGATCCAGTAGAACTAAGACTAGTGGAGAAGAGATCCAGTAGAACTAAGACTAGTGGAGAAGAGATCCAGTAGAACTAAGACTAGTGGAGAAGAGATCCAGTAGAACTAAGACTAGTGGAGAAGAGATCCAGTGTAACTAAGACTAGAGGAGAAGAGATCCAGTGTAACTAAGACTAGAGGAGAAGAGATCCAGTGTAACTAAGACTGGAGGAGAAGAGATCCAGTGTAACTAAGACTAGAGGAGAAGAGATCCAGTAGAACTAAGACTAGAGGAGAAGAGATCCAGTAGAACTAAGACTAGCGGAGAAGAGATCCAGTAGAACTAAGACTAGCGGAGAAGAGATCCAGTAGAACTAAGACTAGAGGAGAAGAGATCCAGTAGAACTAAGACTAGAGTAGAAGAGCTCCAGTAGAACTAAGACTAGAGGAGAAGAGATCCAGTAGAACTATTGTGGAAAAGAGATCCAATAGTACTAAGACTAGCGGAGAAGAGATCCAGTAGAACTAAGACTAGCGGAGAAGAGATCCAGTAGAACTAAGACTAGTGGAAAAGAGATCCAGTAGAACTAAGACTAGTGGAGAAGAGATCCAGAAGAACTAAGACTAGTGGAGAAGAGATCCAGTAGAACTAAGACTAATAATAATAATAATAATAAACTTTATTTGTATAGCACCTTTCATGACATGAAATGCAGCTCAAAGTGCTTTACAGAGCAAGAATACAATTACAGTTAGAACCAATTTAACAATAAAGCAAACAAAAATAAAATAAAATAAAATAAAAGTGGAGAAGAGTGGAGAAGAGATCCAGTAGAACTAAGACTAGTGGAGAAGAGATCCAGTAGAACTAAGACTAGTGGAGAAGAGATCCAGTAGAACTAAGACTAGTGGAGAAGAGATCCAGTGTAACTAAGACTAGTGGAGAAGAGATCCAGTAGAACTAAGACTAGTGGAGAAGAGATCCAGTAGAACTAAGACTAGTGGAGAAGAGATCCAGTAGAACTAAGACTAGTGGAGAAGAGATCCAGTAGAACTAAGACTAGTGGAGAAGAGATCCAGTAGATCTAAGACTAGTGGAGAAGAGATCCAGTAGAACTAAGACTAGTGGAGAAGAGATCCAGTAGAACTAAGACTAGTGGAGAAGAGATCCAGTAGAACTAAGACTAGTGGAGAAGAGATCCAGTAGAACTAAGACTAGTGGAGAAGAGATCCAGTAGAACTAAGACTAGTGGAGAAGAGATCCAGTAGAACTAAGACTAGAGGGACTAGAGGAGAAGAGATCCAGTAGAAATAAGACTAGTGGAGAAGAGATCCAGTAGAACTAAGACTAGTGGAGAAGAGATCCAGTACAACTAAGTCTAGTGGAGAAGAGATCCAGTAGAACTAAGACTAGTGGAGAAGAGATCCAGATAGAACTAAGACTAGTGGAGAAGAGATCCAGTAGAACTAAGACTAGTGGAGAAGAGATCCAGTAGAACTAAGACTAGTGGAAAAGAGATCCAGTAGAACTAAGACTAGTGGAAAAGAGATCCAGTAGAACTAAGACTAGTGGAGAAGAGATCCAGTAGAAATAAGACTAGTGGAGAAGAGATCCAGTAGAACTAAGACTAGTGGAAAAGAGATCCAGTAGAACTAAGACTGGAGGAGAAGAGATCCAGTGTAACTAAGACTAGAGGAGAAGAGATCCAGTAGAACTAAGACTAGAGGAGAAGAGATCCAGTAGAACTAAGACTAGCGGAGAAGAGATCCAGTAGAACTAAGACTAGCGGAGAAGAGATCCAGTAGAACTAAGACTAGAGGAGAAGAGATCCAGTAGAACTAAGACTAGAGTAGAAGAGCTCCAGTAGAACTAAGACTAGAGGAGAAGAGATCCAGTAGAACTATTGTGGAAAAGAGATCCAATAGTACTAAGACTAGCGGAGAAGAGATCCAGTAGAACTAAGACTAGCGGAGAAGAGATCCAGTAGAACTAAGACTAGTGGAAAAGAGATCCAGTAGAACTAAGACTAGTGGAGAAGAGATCCAGAAGAACTAAGACTAGTGGAGAAGAGATCCAGTAGAACTAAGACTAATAATAATAATAATAATAAACTTTATTTGTATAGCACCTTTCATGACATGAAATGCAGCTCAAAGTGCTTTACAGAGCAAGAATACAATTACAGTTAGAACCAATTTAACAATAAAGCAAACAAAAATAAAATAAAATAAAATAAAAGTGGAGAAGAGTGGAGAAGAGATCCAGTAGAACTAAGACTAGTGGAGAAGAGATCCAGTAGAACTAAGACTAGTGGAGAAGAGATCCAGTAGAACTAAGACTAGTGGAGAAGAGATCCAGTGTAACTAAGACTAGTGGAGAAGAGATCCAGTAGAACTAAGACTAGTGGAGAAGAGATCCAGTAGAACTAAGACTAGTGGAGAAGAGATCCAGTAGAACTAAGACTAGTGGAGAAGAGATCCAGTAGAACTAAGACTAGTGGAGAAGAGATCCAGTAGATCTAAGACTAGTGGAGAAGAGATCCAGTAGAACTAAGACTAGTGGAGAAGAGATCCAGTAGAACTAAGACTAGTGGAGAAGAGATCCAGTAGAACTAAGACTAGTGGAGAAGAGATCCAGTAGAACTAAGACTAGTGGAGAAGAGATCCAGTAGAACTAAGACTAGTGGAGAAGAGATCCAGTAGAACTAAGACTAGAGGGACTAGAGGAGAAGAGATCCAGTAGAACTAAGACTAGTGGAGAAGAGATCCAGTAGAACTAAGACTAGTGGAGAAGAGATCCAGTACAACTAAGACTAGTGGAAAAGAGATCCAGTAGAACTAAGACTAGTGGAAAAGAGATCCAGTAGAACTAAGACTAGTGGAGAAGAGATCCAGTAGAACTAAGACTAGTGGAGAAGAGATCCAGTAGAACTAAGACTAGTGGAAAAGAGATCCAGTAGAACTAAGACTAGTGGAAAAGAGATCCAGTAGAACTAAGACTAGTGGAAAAGAGATCCAGTAGAACTAAGACTAGTGGAGAAGAGATCCAGTAGAAATAAGACTAGTGGAGAAGAGATCCAGTAGAACTAAGACTAGTGGAAAAGAGATCCAGTAGAACTAAGACTAGTGGAAAAGAGATCCAGTAGAACTAAGACTAGTGGAGAAGAGATCCAGTAGAACTAAGACTAGTGGAGAAGAGATCCAGTAGAACTAAGACTAGTGGAGAAGAGATCCAGTAGAACTAAGACTAGTGGAGAAGAGATCCAGTAGAACTAAGACTAGTGGAGAAGAGATCCAGTAGAACTAAGACTAGTGGAGAAGAGATCCAGTAGAACTAAGACTAGTGGAGAAGAGATCCAGTAGAACTAAGACTAGTGGAGAACAGATCCAGTAGAACTAAGACTAGTGGAGAACAGATCCAGTAGAACTAAGACTAGAGGGACTAGAGGAGAAGAGATCCAGTAGAAATAAGACTAGTGGAGAAGAGATCCAGTACAACTAAGACTAGTGGAGAAGAGATCCAGTAGAACTAAGACTAGAGGGACTAGTGGAGAAGAGATCCAGTAGAACTAAGACTAGTGGAGAAGAGATCCAGTACAACTAAGACTAGTGGAGAAGAGATCCAGTAGAACTAAGACTAGTGGAGAAGAGATCCAGTACAACTAAGACTAGTGGAGAAGAGATCCAGTAGAACTAAGACTAGTGGAGAAGAGATCCAGTGTAATTAAGACTAGTGGAGAAGAGATCCAGTAGAACTAAGACTAGTGGAGAAGAGATCCAGTAGAACTAAGACTAGTGGAAAAGAGATCCAGTAGAACTAAGACTAGTGGAGAAGAGATCCAGTAGAACTAAGACTAGTGGAGAAGAGATTCAGTAGAACTAAGACTAGTGGAGAAGAGATCCAGTAGAACTAAGACTAGTGGAGAAGAGATCCAGTACAACTAAGACCAGTGGAGAAGAGATCCTGTAGAACTAAGACTATTGGAGAAGAGATCCAGTAGAACTAAGACTAGTGGAGAAGAGATCCAGTAGAACTAAGACTAGTGGAGAAGAGATCCAGTAGAACTAAGACTAGTGGAGAAGAGATCCAGTAGAACTAAGAGTAGAGGGACTAGAGGAGAAGAGATCCAGTAGAACTAAGACTAGTGGAGAAGAGATCCAGTAGAACTAAGACTAGTGGAGAAGAGATCCAGTACAACTATGACTAGTGGAGAAGAGATCCAGTGTAATTAAGACTAGTGGAGAAGAGATCCAGTAGAACTAAGACTAGTGGAGAAGAGATCCAGTAGAACTAAGACTAGTGGAAAAGAGATCCAGTAAAACTAAGACTAGTGGAGAAGAGATCCAGTAGAACCAAGACTAGTGGAGAAGAGATCCAGTAGAACCAAGACTAGTGGAGAAGAGATCCAGTAGAACTAAGACTAGTGGAGAAGAGATCCAGTAGAACTAAGACTAGTGGAGAAGAGATCCAGTACAACTAAGACTAGTGGAGAAGAGATCCAGTAGAACTAAGAGTAGAGGGACTAGAGGAGAAGAGATCCAGTAGAACTAAGACTAGTGGAGAAGAGATCCAGTAGAACTAAGACTAGTGGAGAAGAGATCCAGTACAACTATGACTAGTGGAGAAGAGATCCAGTGTAATTAAGACTAGTGGAGAAGAGATCCAGTAGAACTAAGACTAGTGGAGAAGAGATCCAGTAGAACTAAGACTAGTGGAAAAGAGATCCAGTAAAACTAAGACTAGTGGAGAAGAGATCCAGTAGAACCAAGACTAGTGGAGAAGAGATCCAGTAGAACTAAGACTAGTGGAGAAGAGATCCAGTAGAACTAAGACTAGTGGAGAAGAGATCCAGTACAACTAAGACTAGTGGAGAAGAGATCCAGTACAACTAAGACTAGTTGAGAAGAGATCCAGTAGAACTAAGACTAGTGGAGAAGAGATCCAGTAGAACTAAGACTAGTGGAAAAGAGATCCAGTAGAACTAAGACTAGTGGAAAAGAGATCCAGTACAACCAAGACTAGTGGAGAAGAGATCCTGTAGAACTAAGACTAGTGGAGAAGAGATCCAGTGTAATTAAGACTAGTGGAGAAGAGATCCAGTAGAACTAAGACTAGTGGAGAAGAGATCCAGTAGAACTAAGACTAGTGGAGAAGAGATCCAGTAGAACTAAGACTAGTGGAGAAGAGATCCAGTAGAACTAAGACTAGTGGAGAAGAGATCCAGTAGAACTAAGACTAGTGGAGAAGAGATCCAGTAGAACTAAGACTAGTGGTGAAGAGATCCAGTATAACTAAGACTAGAGGGACTAGAGGAGAAGAGATCCAGTAGAACTAAGACTAGTGGAGAAGAGATCCAGTACAACTAATACTAGTGGAGAAGAGATCCAGTGTAATTAAGACTAGTGGAGAAGAGATCCAGTAGAACTAAGACTAGTGGAGAAGAGATCCAGTAGAACTAAGACTAGTGGAAAAGAGATCCAGTAGAACTAAGACTAGTGGAGAAGAGATCCAGTAGAACCAAGACTAGTGGAGAAGAGATCCAGTACAACTAAGACTAGTGGAGAAGAGATCCAGTACAACTAAGACTAGTGGAGAAGAGATCCAGTACAACCAAGACTAGTGGAGAAGAGATCCAGTACAACCAAGACTAGTGGAGAAGAGATCCTGTAGAACTATGACTAGTGGAGAAGAGATCCTGTAGAACTAAGACTAGTGGAGAAGAGATCCAGTAGAACTAAGACTAGTGGAGAAGAGATCCAGTAGAACTAAGACAAGTGGAGAAGAGATCCAGTAGAACTAAGACAAGTGGAGAAGAGATCCAGTGTAATTAAGACTAGCGGAGAAGAGATCCAGTGTAATTAAGACTAGTGGAGAAGAGATCCAGTGTAATTAAGACTAGCGGAGAAGAGATCCAGTGTAATTAAGACTAGTGGAGAAGAGATCCAGTAGAACTAAGACTAGTGGAGAAGAGATCCAGTAGAACTAAGACTAGTGGAGAAGAGATCCAGTAGAACTAAGACAAGTGGAGAAGAGATCCAGTAGAACTAAGACTAGTGGAGAAGAGATCCAGTAGAACTAAGACTAGTGGAGAAGAGATCCAGTAGAACTAAGACTAGTGGAGAAGAGATCCAGTAGAACTAAGACTAGTGGAGAAGAGATCCAGTAGAACTAAGACTAGTGGAGAAGAGATCCAGTAGAACTAAGACTAGAGGGACTAGAGGAGAAGAGATCCAGTAGAACTAAGACTAGTGGAGAAGAGATCCAGTAGAACTATGACTAGAGGGACTAGAGGAGAAGAGATCCAGTAGAAATAAGACTAGTGGAGAAGAGATCCAGTAGAAATAAGACTAGTGGAGAAGAGATCCAGTAGAACTAAGACTAGTGGAGAAGAGATCCAGTACAACTATGACTAGTGGAGAAGAGATCCAGTGTAATTAAGACTAGTGGAGAAGAGATCCAGTAGAACTAAGACTAGTGGAGAAGAGATCCAGTAGAACTAAGACTAGTGGAAAAGAGATCCAGTAGAACTAAGACTAGTGGAGAAGAGATCCAGTAGAACCAAGACTAGTGGAGAAGAGATCCAGTAGAACCAAGACTAGTGGAGAAGAGATCCAGTAGAACTAAGACTAGTGGAGAAGAGATCCAGTAGAACTAAGACTAGTGGAGAAGAGATCCAGTAGAACTAAGACTAGTGGAGAAGAGATCCAGTAGAACTAAGACTAGTGGAGAAGAGATCCAGTAGAACTAAGACTAGTGGAGAAGAGATCCAGTACAACTAAGACTAGTGGAGAAGAGATCCAGTAGAACTAAGACTAGTGGAAAAGAGATCCAGTAGAACTAAGACTAGTGGAAAAGAGATCCAGTACAACCAAGACTAGTGGAGAAGAGATCCTGTAGAACCAAGACTAGTGGAGAAGAGATCCAGTGTAATTAAGACTAGTGGAGAAGAGATCCAGTAGAACTAAGACTAGTGGAGAAGAGATCCAGTAGAACTAAGACTAGTGGAGAAGAGATCCAGTAGAACTAAGACTAGTGGAGAAGAGATCCAGTAGAACTAAGACTAGTGGAGAAGAGATCCAGTAGAACTAAGACTAGTGGAGAAGAGATCCAGTAGAACTAAGACTAGTGGAGAAGAGATCCAGTAGAACTAAGACTAGTGGAGAAGAGATCCAGTAGAACTAAGACTAGAGGGACTAGAGGAGAAGAGATCTATATCTAACTATATTTGACCGACTACATCAAACGTGAGGTAGACTCGGGCAAATACTGTGGCATGGTCATGCTGGACCTCCAAAAGGCGTTTGACACTGTAAACCACGCAATTCTACTTGATAAGCTGAGGGCGATTGGTTTTGATTGCACATCACTAAATTGGATGAGATCTTACTTGGAGGGTAGAGAACAAGTGGTTGACATCAACGGAACCATGTCCTCATCCCTCCCGGTGAGCTGCGGGGTTCCTCAAGGCAGCATTCTAGGGCCGTTACTGTTCCTTCTATACATTAACGACATGAATGCTGCCTGTAACTGCAAACTGTTCCTGTTCGCTGATGACTCGGCACTCCTGATCTCGGGTGAGGACAAGTTGCAAGTTGAGGAAGCTCTCAGCTCTGAACTCTCAAAAATCCGTACCTGGCTTACCGATAACAAACTGTCTCTACACCTTGGGAAAACTGAATCCATCCTATTTGGGACCAAACATTCCCTCAGTAAAATGAAGGTAAATGACTTCAAGGTCAAAGTCGATGACACAATCATCACTAGCAAAGAAGAGATTACCTATTTGGGATGTATTCTGGACAAATACCTGTCAGGTGAAAGCATGGCAACAAAGGTGGTCAAAGGAGTAAACCAGAGAACCAGATTTATGGGCAGAGTTTCCTCTTTTGTCAACCCTCAGGCCCTCAGGACCCTCTCAGGGGCCCTGATTCAGCCCCTTTTTGACTATGCTAGCTCCTCTTGGTACTCCAACACCTCAGTGTCACTGCAGACTAAGCTTCAAACCTCCCAAAACAAACTGATCCGACTACTTCTCGGACTGGGGCCCATGACCCACCTCTCTCCCATTCACTTTGCCAGCCTAGGCTGGCTCAGGGTGGAAGACAGGGTTAAACAACTAAAAATGGGTCTGGTCTTCAAAATTGTAAATGCAGATTTGCCCGATATGCCCCCTATACCCGCATATCTGTATAAATACCTCGAAAAAGTTAGTGACACCCACAGCCACGAAACTAGAGGGAGCGTAAACAACAATCTGGTACCACCCACCCATAAAACAAACATGGGCAAATTCTCCTTCTATAGCACAGCCACCAAGGAATGGAATAGTCTAACCCCATCCCTCAAAAAATGCAGTTCGCTGGGCTCATTCAAAACTGCCCTAAAAACCCATCTTTCTGGAGGCCGAAAGAGGAGCTAGTACCAGTTTCCCTGTAGACAGACGACCCCCCCCCCTCCTCTTTTTGTACATATTTTGTATTTCCTCATGCTTTTTTTGTATATATTTTTTTATTTTTCCATGCTTCCCCCCCCCTTTCTTTTTGTACATATATTTTTAAATGCTTTTTTTGTACATAGTGGTACTTTTTCTGTATTATCTGTATTTTCATGTTGATTTTTGAACTGTTTGGTTGCTACTATATATGTCTATGAAATTAACTCAAGGACCCCAACGGAAACAAGTCCGCAAGGACTTTTTTGGCCGGACCTTTTAGACAAAAGCATTATAAATGTAACTGTGTTGTTTTACATTCTTTTGCCTAATAAAAATTTCAATCAATCAATCAATCAATCAATCCAGTAGAACTAAGACTAGTGGAGAAGAGATCCAGTACAACTAATACTAGTGGAGAAGAGATCCAGTGTAATTAAGACTAGTGGAGAAGAGATCCAGTAGAACTAAGACTAGTGGAGAAGAGATCCAGTAGAACTAAGACTAGTGGAAATGAGATCCAGTAGAACTAAGACTAGTGGAGAAGAGATCCAGTAGAACCAAGACTAGTGGAGAAGAGATCCAGTACAACTAAGACTAGTGGAGAAGAGATCCAGTACAACTAAGACTAGTGGAGAAGAGATCCAGTACAACCAAGACTAGTGGAGAAGAGATCCTGTAGAACTAAGACTAGTGGAGAAGAGATCCTGTAGAACTAAGACTAGTGGAGAAGAGATCCTGTAGAACTAAGACTAGTGGAGAAGAGATCCAGTAGAACTAAGACTAGTGGAGAAGAGATCCAGTAGAACTAAGACAAGTGGAGAAGAGATCCAGTAGAACTAAGACAAGTGGAGAAGAGATCCAGTGTAATTAAGACTAGCGGAGAAGAGATCCAGTGTAATTAAGACTAGTGGAGAAGAGATCCAGTGTAATTAAGACTAGTGGAGAAGAGATCCAGTAGAACTAAGACTAGTGGAGAAGAGATCCAGTAGAACTAAGACTAGTGGAGAAGAGATCCAGTAGAACTAAGACAAGTGGAGAAGAGATCCAGTAGAACTAAGACTAGTGGAGAAGAGATCCAGTAGAACTAAAAGACAAGTCATCTTATGTTTGATTGCGCTCGGATGTTGCGCTCTAAAAATAGCAGATCTACAAGCTCACAACGTGCCGCGCTGCGACGCGTTGTGGCACATGTGCTTGTATAACTACTTTTTTCTTTTTTTTTAAGTGGTTAAAATCTAAAATGACAGATGCTTTTCCGGTCTTAGTTAAAGGAGTCTTAGTGGGTTAAAGTGATGTCATAGGTAGTTTTGTTTCCCTGCCCCCCCCCCCCCCCCCCCCATCCCTGGTTTTTCTACAGGCAGGTCTTTTTCTCCATCGTTAGTGATAGAGGGTGCAAATAAATCCTGTACTCCCACAATGGGCAGCTGATGCAATCAGACTGTGTCTTCAGTGGACAAGGCTCACATGTCTCAGGAATGGGTGGACCAAAGGAAAAGTTCCCAGTTCCATTTCTTTTTTAAATATATATAAATTCTTTACCCATATTTTTCACCGATCTTGCTGATTTTTTTATAGGTTCCCCCAAAGATATCTGTTTTTCTGTGAAATTCCATGTTGAAATATTGAAGAGGAGAACCTCAATTTGCCTTGTATTGTTGTACAACATATACAATATACTTTGATGAGAAATATTTGTTATGGAATTTTATTATATCGTGTAAAACAGCGGTCTTCAACGTTTTCAGGCGAAGGACCCCCTAGCTGAGAGAGATATGAAGCAGGGACCCCCTCTATATTGTGTCTCAGATTAAACTTTTTTTGTTTACTTGGTCTGCTCTTTTTTTCCCTCTACACCTATACCTCTTAGCCAAAAATAGCCGATCTACAAGCTCACAACACCTCGCAGCGCGAGGCGTTGTGAGCTTGTAGATCTGCTATTGTTTGGCTAAAGTTATCCTCAGAAAAGGGATGCTAGGGTTCAAGTGGTTAGTGTAAATTAAAAAAAAATCATATCACACAAAGATTTGGCGGACCCCCTGCAGTAAATTTGAGGACCCCCTAGGGGTCCCGGACCCCCTGTTGAAGACCCCTGGTGTAAAATGTACCCAACGGTAGTGATGCTGTGAGAGTTTTCATCGTTAGTGTTCGAGGGTTAAGTTGAAACAAGTATTTCCACCGCTGTGTGGGTTAGGCTGCTGATGTGTGCGGGGTCAGAGACCCACAGGTCATTACAGATCAGACTTTGTACCATCAGAGGCACACACACACACACACACACACACACACACACACACACACACACACACACACACACACACACACACACACACACGTGTGCCGAGGCAGCATTTCATGTCCCTCAAACACACACACACACACACACACACACACACACACACACACACACACACACACACACACGCGTGCCGAGGCAGCATTTCATGTCCCTCAAACACACACACACACACACACAAACACACACCGACCAACATGGATCTGATCATCTTCTTCTGTCTGCTCTGCAACCTCTACTGCTGTCTGACTGCTTCAGGTAACACTGACTGTGTGTGTGTGTGTGTGTGTGTGTGTGTGTGTGTGTGTGTGTGTGTGTGTGTGTGTGTGTGTGTGTGTGTGTGTGTGTGTGTGTCCACAAGTATAGTAGAAATTTCCTAATAGACATTTTGTCGTTTAAAAGTATATATATTTGTATTTGTTTTATCGAGTTCTGCTCACAATTAGGAACAGATTGAGGTTGGGGTTGGATTGGAGGTTAGGTTTATGGGTTGGGGGGGGGGGGGTTGGATTTGTGGGTGATTTTATAAAGTAGTTGTGTAGCGATGTCACGCACCAAAATTACAGATCTACAAGCTCACAAGCAACACGTCACAGCATGACACGTTGTGAGCTTGTAGATCTGTAATTTTTGGGTATAACTCTGGCGTTAGGATGACTGTTAAAAAGGTGTGTGTGTGTGTGTGTGTGTGTGTGTGTGTGTGTGCGTGTGTGTGTGCTCTCAGTTGCACAATAATGACTAGAATTTCTTCCAAAATCAGTCAGTCATTAAAACATGATTTTATGATAGCGTCTTAATTGGTGAACCAACACTTTAGTTTATTATTTGCTATTTTGTGTATTGTGCGTGTATTGTGTGTGTGTAATGTGTGTGTATTGTGTGTGTATTGTGTGTGTAGTGTTCCTCCCTCCAGATGAAGCCCACAGCCTCCTTGTCAGAAACAGGAGGTTTAACTCCGGCTGGTTTGAGGAGCTCCAGAAAGGAGATCTGGAGAGAGAGTGTCTGGAGGAGAAATGCATCTATGAGGAGGCCAGGGAGGTGTTTGAACACACTGAGTCTACGGTACGACACACACTACAAACAATTAACCAATTAACACAATTAATTAATTAATAGTAATTAACTCCTCCCTCTGAAGAGGCCAGAACACACAGTCTACGGTACGACAGCTAACCAACCAATGAACCAACTGGACCCACTTTGAGACCAACGTTAACAATGTAATGAGTGTGTGCACAAAACAAATAGAATAGAATAGAAGGTTCCTATCACACAAAGATTTGTCTCTAGTAATTCTGCTTTAGTAATTCTGAGGACCCGGACGAGGGGGTCCCGGATCCCCTGTTGAAGACCCCTGAGCCTGGTTGACTAGCTGACTGACTGAACTAACAGTCTAATCCAGTGTTCATACGTTAATGATTTATTTATTGAAATGTATTGAAACATTTCTGGCACAGGATGCAATCCTCTACGCCAGACTCAACACAATATAAATATTTCCTTTCAAATTGCGACATTCACAATGTACTACCCTTCAACCCACGGTACCACCCACCCACCCCACCCCACAAATTACTCCAAAACCCACATACAATCCCCCAATATACATACGGTACACACATACTTTCATATTTTACATTAAAATGTTAAAGTCTGTTGGTTAGGGTCACTCATTACAATTACATTGTAATGAGTGAGTTGCGCGTTAAGTACTGGATGCTGTAGGTGTTGTAAGTACTGTGAGCTGATGGTAGGTGTTGTAAGTACTGTGAGCTGATGGTAGGTGTTGTAATACTGTGAGCTGATGGTAGGTGTTGTAAGTACTGTGAGTTGATGGTAGGTGTTGTAAGTACTGTGAGCTGATGGTAGGTGTTGTAAGTACTGATGGTAGGTGTTGTAAGTACTGTGAGCTGATGGTAGGTGTTGTAAGTACTGTGAGCTGATGGTAGGTGTTGTAAGTACTGTGAGTTGATGGTAGGTGTTGTAAGTACTGATGGTAGGTGTTGTAAGTACTGATGGTAGGTGTAGCGCTACACCTCAGCATTCCATCTCCCAGGGGTCTAGCATTGTGAAATAGGTATAAATAAATAAGCCCTTTTGACTTATTTACATTGAAATGACAAAATAATGTCATAGATATGAATCTACTCCATCAGAACGATGAATGATGATAACATGACTAATGTTTAATCTGTGTCGTATTACAGGATGAGTTCTGGAGGACTTACAGTCGTAAGTATGAACATAACACACCTTCACACATCATCAATGTTATTACAGTTTATTACACAGCTTGGTTGAATGCTCGATTCTGATTATTTCTGGATAATGACTGATGAGCTCTATAATGGACCGCTGTGTAATCAGAGACTCAGAACACCTGCTCATATCAACCTGTCTAATCAGAGACTCAGACCACCTGCTCATGTCAAACTGCGCTGCTTGGTTTTATGCTTTATCCAACATGACAGCCATGTAAACAAACAAACAATGTCATTTACAACTAAACGTTGCTCTCAATAATGTTTTTGAAAACATTTGAAGTGAGAAATAGACGATGCAATAACCGAAAAGTGATTCTATTTGATCCACTGCACTTCCTTGTTTATCGTGGCACAAACAACGAGGGAGTACCAAAACGCTCGCCCCAAAACACAGTCGCCCCGGGGCAAATCCGGCGGTATTACAGGCAAATCCAGCGGTATACTGTATAGAATGGGGGCGAGTGTGTTTTGGGGCGAGTGTGTTTTGGGGCGAGTCTTCCGGTCACCTTGTGGAATACTGTCATTTGTTTTCCGAGGCGAACTTGTCCGCCCAGCCCTTTCATTGCCGTAAGCAAGGAAATACTTAGTTTTGTTGTTTTGGGTCAATTTATTTATTTATTTTATATTATAGGCTCCGCCTTGGTGCATAATCACCCTGTCAGGCTTTAAATTTCAATAATGACCACCTCCCCATGCATTATCCCTTGCATATTACATTATTGTATAATCATTATTACTGCTATGACGGGGGGAGGGGGGAGGGGGTCACAATGCAACAGGTTGTGAGCTTGAAGAGCTCTATTGTGAAATAAAAACACGCGGTAACATGCATATTTAAATTGTGATATCATAACATTTCATATCATTTGCCTGTTGAAGGCCTATAAGGACGAAGCGGTGCGGCAACTCTACTAATAAAACGTGCATGTGTGTGTGTGTGTGCGTGCGTGCGTGTGTGTGTGTGCGTGTAGTTCCAGACAGCTGTGCGTCCGGCCCGTGCTTGAACCAGGGGACGTGTGTGAACCAGGGAGAGTCCTTCATGTGTCTGTGTCAGCCGACGTTCAGCGGACGCAGCTGTGAGCTGGGTCAGACCCCTCCCCCACCTATGTGACTCCTCCCCCATCTATGTACTGACTCCTCCCCCATCTCTGTCCTGACCCCTCCCCCATCATCAGAGCATAGGATATTATCACATTAACACATGTCATCAACACATATATTACTGAGGAGAAAAAAGAAAAAACAGGGGAAAACACTGCGGCAGTGACTGTACACTGCCTTTAATAAGCCAGTGTTGTTGTTTGTTCAGAGTACAACGCTGTTCCAGACACCTGTGTGTTAATAAGCCAGTGTTGTTGTTTGTTCAGAGTACAACGCTGTTCCAGACACCTGTGTGTTAATAAGCCAGTGTTGTTGTTTGTTCAGAGTACAACGCTGTTCCAGACACCTGTGTGTTAATAAGCCAGTGTTGTTGTTTGTTCAGAGTACAACGCTGTTCCAGACACCTGTGTGTTAATAAGCCAGTGTTGTTGTTTGTTCAGAATACAACGCTGTTCCATACACCTGTGTGTTAATAAGCCAGTGTTGTTGTTTGTTCAGAGTACAACGCTGTTCCAGACACCTGTGTGTTAATGAGCCAGTGTTGTTGTTTGTTCAGAGTACAACGCTGTTCCAGACACCTGTGTGTTAATGAGCCAGTGTTGTTGTTTGTTCAGAGTACAACGCTGTTCCAGACACCTGTGTGTTAATAAGCCAGTGTTGTTGTTTGTTCAGAGTACAACGCTGTTCCAGACACCTGTGTGTTAATGAGCCAGTGTTGTTGTTTGTTCAGAGTACAACGCTGTTCCAGACACCTGTGTGTTAATGAGCCAGTGTTGTTGTTTGTTCAGAGTACAACGCTGTTCCAGACACCTGTGTGCTGGAGAACGGAGGCTGCGAACACTTCTGTGACGAGGAAGCAGGAAGTCTCAACTGCTCGTGTGCGGACGGCTACTTCCTGCAGCAGAACGGACGCAGCTGTGCGCCGCGAGGTAGGACGGACATGTGTGTCTGTGACGTAGGATGAAAACTTCTGCTTAACCACTTACATATAGCCTATATCAGGGGTCTTCAACATTTTCAGCCCAAGGACCCCCTAGTTGAGAGACAAATGAAGCAGGGACCCCCTATAAAGTTTCAGATTTTTTTTTTTTTTTTTTACTTGGTCTGCTCTTTTTTTCCCTCCACACCAATACCTCTTTGCCAAAAATAGCTGATCCCTAAAAGAGAGAGACTTTAGCATGTAGCATGTGTTCATATGGTGTTGTGTGGTGTGTTCACAGAGACTATAGCATGTAGCATGTGTTCATATGGTGTTGTGTGGTGTGTTCACAGAGACTATAGCATGTAGCATGTGTTTATATGGTGTTGTGTGGTGTGTTCACAGAGACTATAGCATGTAGCATGTGTTCATATGATGTTGTGTGGTGTGTTCACAGAGACTATAGCATGTAGCATGTGTTCATATGATGTTGTGTGGTGTGTTCACCACAGAGACTATAGCATGTAGCATGTGTTCATATGATGTGTGGTGTGTTCACAGAGACTATAGCATGTAGCATGTGTTCATATGGTGTTGTGTGGTGTGTTCACAGAGACTATAGCATGTAGCATGTGTTCATATGGTGTTGTGTGGTGTGTTCACAGAGACTATAGCATGTAGCATGTGTTCATATGGTGTTGTGTGGTGTGTTCACAGAGACTATAGCATGTAGCATGGTTCATATGGTGTTGTGTGGTGTGTTCACAGAGACTATAGCATGTAGCATGTGTTCATATGGTGTTGTGTGGTGTGTTCACAGAGACTATAGCATGTAGCATGTGTTCATATGGTGTTGTGTGGTGTGTTCACAGAGACTATAGCATGTAGCATGTGTTCATATGGTGTTGTGTGGTGTGTTCACAGAGACTTTAGCATGTAGCATGTGTTTATATGGTGTTGTGTGGTGTGTTCACAGAGACTATAGCATGTAGCATGGTTCATATGGTGTTGTGTGGTGTGTTCACGGGGACTGCCCATAAGTCCAACATCCCATTACTCCGACTACGTGGCTTCCGCGTGCGGTTAGGGTTAGGGTTAGGTATAGGGTTAGTAACCGTCGGAACAATGCGCCGTCGGAACAATGACACGGCACCGTGTTCACAGAGTCTATAGCATGTAGCATGTGTTCATATGGTGTTGTGTGGTGTGTTCACAGAGACTATAGCATGTAGCATGTGTTCATATGGTGTTGTGTGGTGTGTTCACAGAGACTATAGCATGTAGCATGTAGCATGTGTTCATATGGTGTTGTGTGGTGTGTTCACAGAGCCTATAGCATGTAGCATGTGTTCATATGGTGTTGTGTGGTGTGTTCACAGAGACTATAGCATGTAGCATGTGTTCATATGGTGTTGTGTGGTGTGTTCACAGAGACTATAGCATGTAGCATGTGTTCATATGGTGTTGTGTGGTGTGTTCACAGAGACTATAGCATGTAGCATGTGTTCATATGGTGTTGTGTGGTGTGTTCACAGAGACTATAGCATGTGTTCATATGATGTTGTGTGGTGTGTTCACAGAGACTATAGCATGTAGCATGTGTTCATATGATGTTGTGTGGTGTGTTCACAGAGACTAGCATGTAGCATGTGTTCATATGGTGTTGTGTGGTGTGTTCACAGAGACTATAGCATGTGTTCATATGATGTTGTGTGGTGTGTTCACAGAGACTATAGCATGTAGCATGTGTTCATATGATGTTGTGTGGTGTGTTCACAGAGACTATAGCATGTAGCATGTGTTCATATGGTGTTGTGTGGTGTGTTCACAGAGACTATAGCATGTAGCATGTGTTCATATGGTGTTGTGTGGTGTGTTCACAGAGACTATAGCATGTAGCATGTGTTCATATGGTGTTGTGTGGTGTGTTCACAGAGACTATAGCATGTAGCATGTGTTCATATGGTGTTGTGTGGTGTGTTCACAGAGACTATAGCATGTGTTCATATGATGTTGTGTGGTGTGTTCACAGAGACTATAGCATGTAGCATGTGTTCATATGATGTTGTGTGGTGTGTTCACAGAGACTATAGCATGTAGCATGTGTTCATATGGTGTTGTGTGGTGTGTTCACAGAGACTATAGCATGTGTTCATATGATGTTGTGTGGTGTGTTCACAGAGACTGTAGCATGTGTTCATATGATGTTGTGTGGTGTGTTCACAGAGACTATAGCATGTAGCATGTGTTCATATGGTGTTGTGTGGTGTGTTCACAGAGACTATAGCATGTAGCATGTGTTCATATGGTGTTGTGTGGTGTGTTCACAGAGACTATAGCATGTAGCATGTGTTCATATGGTGTTGTGTGGTGTGTTCACAGAGACTATAGCATGTAGCATGTGTTCATATGATGTTGTGTGGTGTGTTCACAGAGACTATAGCATGTAGCATGTGTTCATATGGTGTTGTGTGGTGTGTTCACAGAGACTATAGCATGTGTTCATATGATGTTGTGTGGTGTGTTCACAGAGACTATAGCGTGTGGCATGGTTCCTGTCCTCCAGGGGGGGCTAGATAAATCTGGACAGGTGGATCCTCGTTCTCGTATCGTTGGAGGAACAGAATGTCCTAAAGGAGAATGTCCCTGGCAGGTAAGACCTCAGTGTTCTAAAGGACAATGTCGGGGCGGCCATAGCTGAGTGGTTAGTGAGCCCGCCTAGGGAACCAGCTGGCCCTGGTTGCCCCAGGTTCGATTCCAGGCTATCCCAGCATATGTGCCGATGATATGAAATTTGTCCCTGAGCAAGACTCTTAACCCCAATTGCTCACAGGTTCTCATTGGAAACAAGACCGCAAGGACTTTCATGAACGACCTGTTAAAAGGAATTATCCTTATCCTTTATGTCCTAACCCTAAAGGACAATGTCCTAACCCTAAAGGACAATGTCCTAACCCTAAAGGACAATGTCCTAACCCTAAAGGACAGGGTCCCTGTCTGGTACATAAACCTACAACCACCTCACATTTAAACCTAAAAACTGTACCTGGCATAGCCGGGCGGCCATATAGCTGAATGGTTAGAGAGCCCGCCTGGGGAGCAGGAGTCCCCAGTCGTCCCCGCAATGTGTCCAAAGTGGACCGGTCAAAGTGTCCTTGAGCAGGACACTTAACCCCTAACTGCTCCGTGCCCCTCTGTGGGCAGCGTTCAGCTGGGAGGGAGCAAGCAGGTCAATATTAGGTTCACAAACATACAATCGCCTCACATTTAAAGCGGCATGAAACCCTAGGCTGATTTTGTAGTTTTTGTTTTCCATTTTTGGTTAAAAACTACAGCAGGGTAAAACAAAAGTCATGTAAGAAACACAGCTGCAGCTAATCAAATTCCTAATGTGTGTGTTGGATTTTAGGTGTGTCATACTGTCTATCTTGCTTGCACATTGGCCACGCCCCTTGGCTTTAGACACACCGCACAGCTAACACTCATTATTCATGTGTTTGGTGGAGCTGAGCTGTGGAGCTGAGCTGTGTTGCTTACTGCGACCAAAACGTATCCTCAATAAAATAAAATGTAGACAGTGTACAGGATTCACTTTTCTCATGCATTGACTGTCTGATCCTACGCTCCTGTCCTTGATGTAGGCGGTGTGTGCAGAAGAAACCTTACTAGTCTGCCATGTTTTTAATTGCAGTAGTTTGTAACCTGAACTGGAAAACAAACATGCCCCTTTAAATCAGGACCTGGCAGGTACACACACATAAAATCCCCTCACATTTAATTCCGCTTTATGATTTGTCGCATGGCGAATATAATGGCGAACGTAGCCATCTGCATTAAAATGACTTGTATTAGTTCTACTGGATCTATTATCAACCAGTCCCTCCCTAACGTTTTCATCTAGTTTTACATTTGTTGATGAAATTGCCGCACTATGAGCTTGTAGATCTGCTATTTTTGAATAGCCAAAGAGATCTAAAATGGCAGAGATGCGTTTCCCGGACTGAATGGGTTAAATTGTAACGTATGTTCCTCATCATGGAGGGCTCTGACAGCCGTGCTGACCCCTGACCCCCTGAAACCCTGACCCCCATCCCTCTATAAACATGATCTTATCTCTGTTTGAATTGAACAGCAGCCTGACCTCCATATATCCTCCATGTGTCTGTTAATGACCTGCTCAATACATCCATCAACTGATCAGTGAGTCAGCATGAAGGGAGACTGAAGTCTAGTGCAGGGGTCTTCAACAGGGGGTCCGGGACCCCTAGAGGCTCCTCAGAGCTACTACAGGTGGTCTGCCAAATCTTTGTGTGATATGATTTAGTTTTTTTACCCCTTGAACCCTAGAATTATTTTTCTGAGGGGAACATTAGCCAAAAATAGCGGATCTACAAGCTCTCAACGCCTCGCAGCGCGAGGCGTTGAGAGCTTGTAGATCGGCTAGTTTTGGTGTAGAGGGGAAAAAAAGCAGACTAAGTAAAAAAGAAAACTTTAATCTGATTTTTTTTTTAATACAATATAGAGTAGGGGGTCCCTGCTTCATCTCTCTCTCAGCTAGGGGGTCCTTGGCCTGAAAACGTTGAAGACCCCTGGTCGTGTGTGTGTGTGTGTGTGTGTGTGTGTGTGTGTGTGTGTGTGTGTGTGTGTGTGTGTGTGTGTGTGTGTGTGTGTGTGTGTGTGTGTGTGTGTGTGTGTGTGTGTGTGTGTGTGTGTGTGTGTGTGTGTGTGTGTGTGTGTGTGTGTGTGTGTGTGTGTGTTAGGTTCTGTTGGTGTACAAGGGCAAGGGGTTCTGTGGAGGAATCATCATCCATCCTACCTGGGTCCTCACCGCCTCTCACTGCATGGAGAACACCAGGACTGACTTCCTGAAGGTGGTGGCAGGTACATCCAACCATACATCCATCTGAACATCCATCTGTCCGTCCGTCCATCTACAGAAGTGTTTCCCAAACACTGGTCCGGGACCCGTTTGTGGGTCAGGGACCAATTTTAATGGGTCATGAGTTTAATCGGCCGTACCATTATTTTTCATTTGAAAATATTTTTTAAGTAAAACACATGAAATACATTATTAAACTTTTAAGAAAAACTTAAAATACCCGATCTACAAGCTCGGCCTATTTTATTAAATAGGGCTGTCAGGTCACAATTTACATTTACCAACTATGATGATAAAAAGTAGTAATTTATTTGAACGTTCCCATGGTTTCGCCAACAGAATGAGCCCTGTTACGAGTATTGAATTGAATTGAATATATTATTAGACAGAAATGTAAAAACAGCATATAGAGTACAGTGAAACACTTTGTCTAAAAGGATAACACCAAACAATGTCCTTGTGGTCTTTACAGGAGAACAAAGAAAAGACAGAAGGTGGGAATTAAAAGAGTCATTCCTGATGCATCGCTAAGGCTAGCAGGCAACTCTTAGACACTGTCCAAACATCTGCAGTAGAGCAGGGCCTTAGAAAACTAAAATATACCTGTCTGTCTGTCTGTCTGTCTGTCTGTCTGCCTGCCTGCCTGTCTGTCTGCCTGCCTGCCTGCCTGCCTGCCTGTCTGTCTGTCTGTCTGTCTGTCTGTCTGTCTGTCTGTCTGTCTGTCTCGTCTGTCTGTCTGTCTGTCTTGTCTGTCTGTGTGTGTGTCTATCTATCAGGTGAACATAACACAGGGGTGGATGAGGGCACAGAGCAGAGCATCCAGGTGTCTCAGATCATAATGCTCTCTCTCTCTCTCTCTCTGATGTATTCATAATGTCTCTCTATCTATCAGGTGAACATAACACAGGGGTGGATGAGGGCACAGAGCAGAGCATCCAGGTGTCTCAGATCATAATGCTCTCTCTCTCTCTCTCTCTGATGTATTCATAATGTCTCTCTATCTATCAGGTGAACATAACACAGGGGTGGATGAGGGCACAGAGCAGAGCCTACAGGTGTCTCAGATCATAATGCTCTCTCTCTCTCTCTCTGATGTATTCATAATGTCTCTCTCTCTATCAGGTGAACATAACACAGGGGTGGATGAGGGCACAGAGCAGAGCCTACAGGTGTCTCAGATCATAATGCTCTCTCTCTCTCTCTCTCTCTCTCTCTCTGATGTATTCATAATGTCTCTCTATCAGGTGAACATAACACAGGGGTGGATGAGGGCACAGAGCAGAGCCTACAGGTGTCTCAGATCATAATGCTCTCTCTCTCTCTCTCTCTCTGATGTATTCATAAAGTCTCTCTATCTATCAGGTGAACATAACACAGGGGTGGATGAGGGCACGGAGCAGAGCCTACAGGTGTCTCAGATCATAATGCTCTCTCTCTCTCTCTCTCTCTGATGTATTCATAATGTCTCTCTATCTATCAGGTGAACATAACACAGGGGTGGATGAGGGCACAGAGCAGAGCATACAGGTGTCTCAGATCATAATGCTCTCTCTCTCTCTCTCTCTGATGTATTCATAATGTCTCTCTATCTATCAGGTGAACATAACACAGGGGTGGATGAGGGCACGGAGCAGAGCCTACAGGTGTCTCAGATCATAATGCTCTCTCTCTCTCTCTCTCTCTGATGTATTCATAATGTCTCTCTATCTATCAGGTGAACATAACACAGGGGTGGATGAGGGCACAGAGCAGAGCCTACAGGTGTCTCAGATCATAATGCACGAGGCCTACGTGTCGCTCACGGCCGACAACGACATGGCCCTGCTGCGTCTGAGCGCGCCCATCGTCTACACGCCGTACGCCGTGCCCGTGTGCCTGCCCACGCGCCCGCTGGCCGAGCGCCACCTCTGGGCGGTCAGCCGCCACACGGTGAGCGGCTGGGGCCGGCGCAGCGAGAACGGACCCACCTCGCCCGTTCTGCTACGCCTGCAGGTGAACCAGCGAAATACCAGCCGCTTCTACGTCTGACTGTGTGTGTTTGTGTGTCTGCGTGTGTCTATGAGCACGGCATAAACATCGGCAACTGATTGCGACACAAAGCTGCAACTGCGTGTATTTAGAGGTAGGGTCTGTGTAATTTTTAGATGTCTTTGGCTATTCAAAAATAGCAGATCTACAAGCTCATAGCGGGCACCAAGTGCCGCACTATGAGCGTGTAGATCTGCTATTTTCGAAAAATTTTGAACATTTTTTATTTGCGGGCCAAAATCTCAAAATATGTAGCTCCAGGGACCCCCCAGAAGCAAAGATTTGAGTTTGCTTAGCATAGCAGATCTACAAGCTCATAGCGCGGCACTCGGTGCCGTGCTATGAGCTTGTATGTCTGCTATTTTTTTATATCCAAAGAAATCTAAAAATTACACGGATGCGTTCCCGGTCTTAATGGAAATAGATAAGAGTTGAATAGATAAGTGTTGAATAGATAAGTGTTAAATAGATAAGTGTTGAATAGATAAGTGTTGAATAGATAAGTGTTGAATAGATAAGTGTTAAATAGATAAGTGTTGAATAGATAAGTGTTAAATAGATAAGTGTTGAATAGATAAGTGTTGAATAGATAAGTGTTAAATAGATAAGTGTTGAATAGATAAGTGTTGAATAGATAAGTGTTGAATAGATAAGTGTTAAATAGATAAGTGTTAAATAGATAAGTGTTGAATAGATAAGTGTTAAATAGATAAGTGTTGAATAGATAAGTGTTGAATAGATAAGTGTTGAATAGATAAGTGTTGAATAGATAAGTGTTAAATAGATAAGTGTTGAATAGATAAGTGTTAAATAGATAAGTGTTGAATAGATAAGTGTTGAATAGATAAGTGTTGAATAGATAAGTGTTAAATAGATAAGTGTTGAATAGATAAGTGTTGAATAGATAAGTGTTGAATAGATAAGTGTTAAATAGATAAGTGTTGAATAGATAAGTGTTGAATAGATAAGTGTTGAATAGATAAGTGTTAAATAGATAAGTGTTAAATAGATAAGTGTTGAATAGATAAGTGTTAAATAGATAAGTGTTGAATAGATAAGTGTTAAATAGATAAGTGTTGAATAGATAAGTGTTAAATAGATAAGTGTTAAATAGATAAGTGTTAAATAGATAAGTGTTGAATAGATAAGTGTTAAATAGATAAGTGTTGAATAGATAAGTGTTGAATAGATAAGTGTTAAATAGATAAGTGTTGAATAGATAAGTGTTGAATAGATAAGTGTTAAATAGATAAGTGTTGAATAGATAAGTGTTAAATAGATAAGTGTTAAATAGATAAGTGTTGAATAGATAAGTGTTAAATAGATAAGTGTTGAATAGATAAGTGTTGAATAGATAAGTGTTGAATAGATAAGTGTTGAATAGATAAGTGTTAAATAGATAAGTGTTGAATAGATAAGTGTTGAATAGATAAGTGTTGAATAGATAAGTGTTGAATAGATAAGTGTTGAATAGATAAGTGTTGAATAGATAAGTGTTGAATAGATAAGTGTTGAATAGATAAGTGTTAAATAGATAAGTGTTAAATAGATAAGTGTTAAATAGATAAGTGTTAAATAGATAAGTGTTAAATAGATAAGTGTTAAATAGATAAGTGTTGAATAGATAAGTGTTGAATAGATAAGTGTTGAATAGATAAGTGTTGAATAGATAAGTGTTAAATAGATAAGTGTTAAATAGATAAGTGTTAAATAGATAAGTGTTAAATAGATAAGTGTTAAATAGATAAGTGTTAAATAGATAAGTGTTGAATAGATAAGTGTTAAATAGATAAGTGTTAAATAGATAAGTGTTAAATAGATAAGTGTTAAATAGATAAGTGTTAAATAGATAAGTGTTAAATAGATAAGTGTTAAATAGATAAGTGTTAAATAGATAAGTGTTGAATAGATAAGTGTTGAATAGATAAGTGTTGAATAGATAAGTGTTGAATAGATAAGTGTTGAATAGATAAGTGTTGAATAGATAAGTGTTGAATAGATAAGTGTTGAATAGATAAGTGTTGAATAGATAAGTGTTGAATAGATAAGTGTTGAATAGATAAGTGTTAAATAGATAAGTGTTAAATAGATAAGTGTTAAATAGATAAGTGTTGAATAGATAAGTGTTGAATAGATAAGTGTTGAATAGATAAGTGTTGAATAGATAAGTGTTAAATAGATAAGTGTTAAATAGCAATAGCAATGAGTACTATTAGACACTTACCCTTTAAGAAAAACATTTTAATACCACAATGTCGAAATACTCTGTTACAAGCAAACATACTTTATTCATAACTCTTCTTCCTTCGCTGGTACAGGTTCCCAGGATCCGAACCCAGGAGTGTGTGGAGGAGAGCGGTGTGGTTCTGACCCACAACATGTTCTGTGCGGGATACATAGAGGGACGACAAGACTCCTGTAAGGGAGACAGTGGAGGTCCTCTAGTCACACAGGTAATGACTATAGACTCCTGTAAGGGTGACTAGCGGGGGTCCGCTATACACGAATCCACGGAGCGCTGCCCTGCGCGCAGCCATTGCTGCGGTGTCAATGCTCCGCGGACGCGACACCGCAGCAATGGCCGCCTACAGGCAGCTACAGGCAGCGCGTCTGTGGATTCGTCTATAGTCACCCAGGTAACAATCTGTGAACGCATCGTCAAATAAAAAGGAAAAACAGCGCCCCCAGCGTTTTTCACTTTTGCATTTGACTCTGGGGGGGGGTGATTAACTAGACCTATGCTGACTGGAAACCAGGGTTTTGGTCTGCCTTCAGCCCTCCACTTCCGGTGGTGGGCCTTTTTTATTTTTTGTATTACATTTTTATCCCACGATTTTGTAACCCCTATTTTTTTACACCCAGTGCCAATTGTCTATGTAATCCTGGGCACTACCTTCCCTCTGCCAACCTAGGGAGGCCAGGGCCGAGCTCATGCCTCCTTCAATGCATGAGAGCCAACTGACCTTCTTGTCACCTGACAGGGGAGAGTTTCCCTGGTAGGACGTAGCGCGTGGAAGGAACACGTTATTCCAACCAGTTCCTTTCCCCTCCATCAGGCGCCCCGGCTGACCAGGAGAAGGCCTGCACCGGTGGTGCGCCTATGTTTTCATTCCCACTAACACCATTTCTCCACGGAACACTAACACCATTTCTCCCAAAGAACATGGATGGTTTTGGTTATAGGCCCACTTGTTTCTCTGACGAAAGAGCGAGTTCAAATGTTACTAACTTTCCGTGGTTTTGTCGGCTCCGAGGACGCTATTGTTAAATGAGTTTCGGTTTGTTTCCAGTGGGAAGCGAGCGCACAGAAATAATATTTTTAAGATGTTCATCCTTTACCAAGGTTTCTCTGTAATGTTCAGTATTAAGATGAAACTATGTGGTAGGATGTACACACTTCCTAAATAAAGAATTGCAACAAAAAAAAGAAAAATTCAACACAAATAATTGAATAACGTCTTATCTTGTCATGTCTTGTCTTCCAGTACAAGAAGACCACCTTCCTGCTCGGCATCGTCAGCTGGGGTAAAGGCTGCGCGCGACCGGGGAACTACGGCATCTACACCCGCGTGTCCAACTACTTAGAATGGATCCACAACAGAACAGAACCGCTGATGACGCCCGACAGAACCGAACCGGTGGAGGAACCACACAACCAAACGGAACCGGTCGCTCACAACGACACGCTGGCTCTGCTTAACAACCTGACCAGCTAGCCACATCCCTGTGGTAGCACCCTGTAGCGTTACAAAAGATATGTTATGGAAATTAACAATGTTTATTTGTTTTTCACAATTTAATTTTATCGTTGCTGTAAGTAGGCCAAACATGACACGGACCTTCTTACGTTTTCCAATATTGTAAAAATGTGTAGAATAAATAAAACAAGTTTCATCATTTTTGTCAACCAACATTTTGTGACACATTTATTGGCGAGTCATCAGCCCTTCCCGCTCCCTCCCTCTGGAGACATCAGCCCTTCCCGCTCCCTCCCTCTGGAGACATCAGCTCTTCCCGCTCCCTCCCTCTGGTGAGACATCAGCCCTTCCTGCTCCCTCCCTCTGGAGCAACAGTGTCTATCTGCAGACTGCAGACTAGGGGGTGTATCTCATTGTGAGACTAGGGGGTGTATCTCATTGTGGGCGTTTCAGAAAGGGGGCGTATCCCATTGCCCCACTAAGGTTATGGTTAGGGTTAGGTTTAGGTTAGGTCCTATATTCCCCGCTCTCCTAGGAGTACGGTCCCGAGGAATACGAAACGCCCCCCTACAATACGAAACGCCCCAATAGGATACGCCCCAATAGGATACGCCCCTAGTCTGCAGTCTGCAGACAGACCCCTCTCCTCTGGAGAGACATCAGCCCTTCCCGCTCTCTAGCCTCCTCTGGTGACGCAAACCTCCTTGAGGTCCCCAAGACCACCGTATACCTGGGGTGACCGCGCTTTTGCTTTTGCTGCCCAAACCCTGTGGAATGCACTCTCCAAAAAGTAGCGCAAAAGTAGCAGATCTACAAGCTGAAAACACTCATTTTTTCAGCCCTCCATACGTGTGTGTGTGTGTGTGTGTGTGTGTGTGTGTGTGTGTGTGTGTGTGTGTGTGTGTGTGCCTTCACATCCTGAGTGCAGAATCAATGAAGTCAATCAGTGACAAAGTTCAGTTGATTCCAACAACATGTTCATCCTGTACATTTCTGTTAGCCTCGGCTTGGTTTGGTTTGACCTTTGACCCCGGTCCGGAGTGCAGTTAGTTAGACAGAGCTGCTGGGTGAGGTGTTTCACATCAACTGTTTTAGCTCTAACCTACAGAGAGTCACCATGCTGCTGAAACCTGCCTTCGTTCTCTGCTCCTTCATCCATCTGCTTTCTGCAGAAGGTATGTTCTTATTTAACCCATTAAGACCGGGAACGCATCGCTGTCACTTTAAGATTTCTTTGGGATATTCAAAAATAGCAGATATACAAGCTCATATAGCTATGAGCGTTATTTTTTGAAAAAATGCAAATGTGTGCAAATCTTTGAATGTATCTATCTATACATGTTTAACTCAAATCTTTGCTTCTGGGGGGTCCCTGGAACAAAATATTTTGAGATGGGGTCCACGGCCAAATACATATCATTTTGGGGGTCCTTGACATGACAAAAGTTTGAGAACCACTGATATTATAGCAACATTGTTTCCAAAAAACTGTTAGGATTTAAAAGACATTTGTAGAATACCCAGATGCAAAGATTTAAGTTAAAATGTTAAAAATATATATATTTTCAAAGATTTCCACACATTTTCAAGATTTAAAATAGCCAAAGTATAAAATAATGGTTATAACTAAAGATCTAAATTGAACACAGTAATTATGCGTTCCCGAATTAAATGGGTTAATTGCCCTTTTTTTCTGTTTACACTGTCCAGCCGTGTTTAACCATGTGAACCCTGGCAGTAACCGTGTGGATCTCTGGCAGTGGTTTCTCAAAGTAGGGTGCCGTGACGGCAGTCCAGGGGTCCAGGAGTGCCTCAGAATGCTTTGATGATGTTTGGAATGTATCAATATCACTTAAGCTTAACCCCTTAGACCAAAATTATTGGTATAAAAATGTACTTAAAGTACCCAAAGTAAAAGTACTAAAATGTTTGAAAATAGCAGATCTACAAGCTCACAGTGCTGCTAACACACTGTGTGTAATGTGTACAGTGTTTTTACAGCAGCATGATGCTAACACAGTGATGCTAACACACTGTGTGTAATGTGTACAGTGTTTTTACAGCAGCATGATGCTAACACAGTGATGCTAACACAGTGATGCTAACACACTGTGTGTAATGTGTACAGTGTTTCTGATGAGATGAGATGAGATGATGATGAGATGAGATATACTTTATTCTCCCACAAGGGGAAATTTGTCTTGGGCAAAAGTGCAATAGTACATAACGCTTTTTTAAAACAGACAGAACAATACACAAAGTCAATACACAAATAGCAACAATGTACAAGTACAGTATCAGAGTATCACAAGAGATCAGTGCAAAAATGCAATCAGTGGAAGTATATAAATACAAGTACTAGAGGATTTACAGTTTATAGTATCACAGGTATAAATGAAATAAAAACTGAAGAGGTCAATAAGTCCCCTTCCCACTAAGAACTATGAACTACATGGTGGTTATTTAGTAGGACAATTGAAGTGGGAAGAAAATAAAGTTTGAAGCGGTTGCTCTTGCAATGACACGCTCTGTAGCGTCTACCAGAGGGTAACAGCTCATACTCTGAAAATAATAAATGTGAAGGGTCAGACAACACTCTCTTTGACAGACTGAGCACCGTTTTCTCAAAGATTATCTGAAGAGATGGAGAATCTTTCCTACCAATTACCTTCATAGCTGTTTTTTCCATTTTGGCTATTCTAGATTTGAGCTGAACAGAGAGTGTCCCAAACCAAGCTGACATGCCATATCTAATAATGCTACCTAGCACTGCATCATGGAAGGTTGACATAACTCCCTTGCTCACACCAAAGAGCCTGAGCCTGCGGAGAAAGTGCAAGCGTTGTGCCAATTTGGCACACAGATAGTCCACATGGACGTTCCATTTGAGCTGGTTGTCCATTTGGATCCCCAGGTACTTATATGATACAACCTGCTCAATTTGCGTGCCCCCCATGACCACTGGGTCATGGATATGGACACCTTTTGGATCGAAGATCATCTCTTTGGTTTTTGTGGTGTTTAACATAAGGTGGCTATTATCACACCAGTCTTTGAAGTTATTGATCTCACTGATATAACCCACAGGGTGTTCAACACCCCTCAACAGGCTGACTATAACAGTGTCATCAGAAAATTTCAAGATGAAGTTGTTTGGCTGACTGCTTCTGCAGTCGTTTGTGTAGGCAGTGAAAAGAAATGGCGAACTCACCCCCCCTTGTGGCACACCTGTGCTACACAATTTAGAGCTTGAGAGTACTGAGTTCACCTTTACCTGTTGAGATCTGTTTGTTAACATGGAATAGAACCATCTAATGATGAATGGATTTACATTCATGTTATTTAGCGTTTTGATAAGTAACAAAGGGCTTACAGTATCAAAAGCAGAACTGAAGTCTGCAAAAAGGACACGAGCATACGCCTTAGGCGTATACGCCTTAGGCGTATACGCCTTTCTACAGAAGCATGATGCTAACACAGTGATGCTAACACAGTGATGCTAACACACTGTGTGTAATGTGTACAGTGTTTTTACAGCAGCATGATGCTAACAGGATGCTACACAGGACCAGGCGTGCTAACACAGGCTTCCTGGAGGAGCTGAAGCCTGGCAACCTGGAGAGAGAATGCATCGAGGAGATCTGTGACTATGAGGAGGCCCGAGAAGTGTTTGAAAACGACGACCAAACAGTTAGTATTGTTATTATTATTATTATTATTATTATTATTATTATTAATATTATTTAGTAAATATATTAGTAATGTATAATTACTTTATTATTGAAACAATATATTTAAAAATAATGTCTGTTTATTTTTTGGGGAAATTTTTGTAAACAAATGTGTGACACATAATTGAAAATATACAATATTACATTTGTGTAAATCTCTAACTAAACTTTGTTTTACAGTTGCAGTTTTGGAAGACGTACCACGGTGAGAGATTTGATTATGTATTATCAATAAGATTTTTTTTTTGACCAAATCCAAACAGAAAATAAACACACATGCACTGTGTGCACGGTGTATCAGTCATCATATCGGTATAGGTCATTTCGGCCTTAAATTAAATATCATTATTGAACCGATATCAACATAATGAGTATTGGCTGGTATTTAATATTTATAGTGGCCTATTTATTTAGTGTTTTATGAGTTTAGAAGCTTCAAATATATATATATACAAATGCATAAGATGTTTGGAATATTTATATTTAGATGTAGAAGCTGGGGGGAAAAAAATATTTTTCTGTCAAATATACTACATTTAAGTTGTTTGAAACTAATGTGTGCATATAGGCCTAATAAATGAAACCGGCAGTTTTGTCTGATACTATAGTCATAGTCTTTTGAATAAAATCCATTTAGTTTTTTGTCATTTCATCTGACATGTTTTAGTTGTAGTCTAGTTTTTTAGACTAAAATGCATCTTGGCCGGCCTTATGATGGCGTCGTAATGCCTGATCTATACCTAGCTGTGTGCTGAAATATAGCCGATCTACAAGCTCACAATGCGTCACAGAGGGACACGTTTGTGAGTTTGTAGATCGACTATTTTCGGAGCGTGACACCCATGCTCGTCCAAGCATGAACTGATTTGTCTTAGTTCTACTGGAACACTATTTAGTCATATATTATATTTAGTCATAGTTTTAGTTTAGTTTATTATTTAGTTTTTGTTTAGTTTTCCTCAGTGACAGGAGGAGGGGGTCAACGCACAGCTCATAGTTTTAGTCGTCTGAATGAACAGTGTTTTTCACGTGCAGCTCGTGAGCCGTGCCTGGTGAATCCCTGTCTCAACAATGGAACCTGCATCTACACTGACCATGTCTACACCTGTCAATGTCTGGAGGGCTACGAGGGGAAGTACTGTCAAACAGGTACAACACACACACACACACACACACACACACACACACACACACACACACACACACACACACACACACACACACACACACACACACACACACACACACACAATGTCTGGAGGGCTACGAGGGGAAGTACTGTCAAACAGGTACAACACACACACACACGCACACGCACACACACACACACGCACACGCACACACACACACACACACACACACACACACACACACACACACACACACACACACACACACACAATGTCTGGAGGGCTACGAGGGGAAGTACTGTCAAACAGGTACAACACAATACACACACAAAGCCGGAAAATGGCCGATCTACAAGCTCTACAACAAGATCTTCAACAACGCGCTGTGAGTTTGTAGATCGGCTATATTTGGGTGCACGACACCAGCGCACAACTAAGTGTGAATCAGGTATTAAGTCTAATTCTAATCCATGAACCTAGCCTCTATATGTCTAATGCTAAACCCAACCCCAACCTCAATCTGTTCCTAGTTGTAAACTATAAAACAACACTTTCTCTTGTGAGGACAGAGGACCAGGTACATTGTCCTCACCAATGTCTATTTCTTAAATTCTACTATACGAGTGGAAACATTTGGTCCTCAGGTAATAAATACCCAGAGGAACATATCTGTACTTCTGGGCTATGGGATACATATCCATCCATCTGGGCTATGGCATACATATCTGTCCTTCTGGGCTATGGGATACATATTGGCCCACCCAGGCTATGGGATAGATGACCTCACCATCACCATAATAAGCTATGGGTTACGAACATCCAGGCTATGGGATTGAAAATAGCTGATCTACCAGCTCACAAGTGGTTTGTGTGTCTTATGTCTGAGGCTGTTGCAGGTTTTGTTACACATCATTAGAGGTGGTTGAGTGTCTAATCTCGCTTAGGACAGGAAATATTTACATAAAACCAATAAGAATACAGAGGAAAACGTAGCCACCTGTGGCAGTCCGTTCCCATTGGCCCCCTAAGACTACCCACCGAGTTTGGGACCTATAGGACAGTGGGAACTGGAGGTATTTACATACAACCATATGCAACCATATGGGTTATCAGAGGCCAAGCCTCCTCTGCGTTCTTATTGGTCGAGGGCTTTATGAAAATATCTACCATTCTAAGTGAGATGAGACACTATTTTACCAAATCCAGCCTCAGAGATGAGACACTCAACTGAGTGTCAACCGAGGATTTTTTTCCTCAGCTGAAAACGCCAAGGTGCCTATATTCCCTTAAGTTGAAAATATTTGAGCTCTCATCAAGCAATGTAGAATTTTAACGATTCCGGTTTATTGACAATTCCCTCTTAACAGTTAAATACCTTAACGGTTCCCTTTAATGATTCCTACATAAAATAAAATCGATATAATTTCGGCCAACCACAAATTCATTCATGCATACAGTATTACTTACATTTTTGCAGCGGTTGTAGTTGCAAGTTATTATAACAGTTGCAGGTGTTTTGCTGCGTTTCAGTGTAGCAGTTGCAGGTGTTTTGCTATGTTTCAGTGTAACAGTTGCAGGTGTTTTGCTGCATTTCAGTGTAGCAGTTGCAGGTGTTTTGCTATGTTTCAGTGTAACAGTTGCAGGTGTTTTGCTGCATTTCAGTGTAGCAGTTGCAGGTGTTTTGCTATGTTTCAGTGTAGCAGTTGCAGGTGTTTTGCTATGTTTCAGTGTAACAGTTGCAGGTGTTTTGCTGTGTTTCAGTGTTTGAGGACACTCTGAAGTGTCTGTACCTGAATGGAGGATGTCAACACTTCTGCGACGGTTCTGGAGCTCGCAGGAAGTGTTCCTGTGCCGACGGCTTCGCCCTGGGGGAGGGCGGACGAGAGTGTGTCGCACAGGGTGAGAACGTCTACCTGTCTAATCTAATCTAATCTAATCTAATCTGATCTGATCTGATCTGATCTGATCTGATCTAATCTGATTCAACCCATTAAGACCTGAAGCCGATTCTACAAATGTCTTCTAAATCCCAACAGTATTCTGAAAAAAACTTATGTTTCTATATCAGTGGTGCTAAAACTTTTTCATGTCAAGGACCCCCAACATTATATGTATTTGGCCGCCGACCCCCATCTCAAAGTATGTTGTTCCAGGGACCCCCAGAAGCAAAGATTTGAGTTAAAAATGTTTGCTTTAAAACAATATATATTCAAAGATTTGCAAACATTTTCACGATAAAAAAAAAAAATGCAGATCTACAAGCTCGTAGCACGGCACTCGGTGCCGCGCTATGAGCTTGTAGATCTGCTATTTTTGAATAGCCAAAAGTGTAAAATATGGCTTTTTAGCTCAAATCTAAAAATGACACAGATAAGTCCCAGGTTTTAATGGGTTAATAGAATATGATCTGATCTCATATAATCAGATTTGATCTAATCTGATTTGTCTGATCTGACGTAATCTAATCTAATCAGATCATATGTTTAATATAACCTGATCTAATCTAACCTGATCTAATATAATCTGATCTAAAATGATCTAATATCATATCTAATCTGAACTGATTAGATCTAATCCGATCTGTGCTCTACATCAGGGGTCTTCAACGTTTTCAGGCCAAGGACCCCCTAGCTGAGAGAGAGATGAAGCAGGGACCCCCTCTATATTGAATACAATTGTGTTTCAGATTAAAGTTTTTTTTTTACTTACTCTGCTCTTTTTTCCCCTCTACACCTATAGCCTCTTTGCCAAAAATAGCAGATCTACAAGCTCTCAACGCCTCGCAGCGTGAGGCGTTGAGAGCTTGTAGATCTGCTATTTTCGGCTAATGTTCCCCTCAGAAAAGTGATGCTAGGGTTCAAGTGGTTAAGGTAAAGAAAAAAAAATCATATCACACAAAGATTTGACGGACGCCCTATAGTAGCTCCGAGGACCCCCTAGGGGTCCCGGACCCCCTGTTGAAGACCCCTGGTCTAATGTAATCAAATGTAATCCGATGTGATCTGATGATTACAGCTTCTCTCTGTTAAACAGAATGACTCATATAAAGGAGAGGCATAAATAAGCCGATACTCTTTCCATCAACCAGAATGTATTTACTGTATGTAATGTTTTACCATGCTGTTGATGTAATCCATTGTAGTCCAGTTCCCATGTGGTCAGATCCCTCCGGATGAGCAGAGCCAGTCTGTCCAGACACACACCAGACTGGTGGGAGGACGCCAGTGTCCTAAAGGACAATGTCCATGGCAGGTAAGACAATGGCACCTGATTCACCAACCGGTGTGTAAATCTCTGATATGTCGCCGGTCTTCCTCACAGTCAGAGGCGCGTTCACGTGTAGAATCATTTGCATTGCTCCACGCCCCATTTAAGACCTTAAAAGGCAACCCGGAAACTGTCAAAATACGTCATCGCTCTTAACACATTGACAGCCAGAGGTTAATCTCATAATGTACTCACCAGTGCCAACGTTTTATTGTTGTTTTTTGTTTTTTTCACGTCGCCATAGACCTCGTTAAAATCCTTAAGATTGATCTGTGCACTGTTTGTAAACATCGCGGACATCTCCCTGCGTGTACCAGTCCAAACCACGTGTCAAACGGGGCATCCATGTTTGAGTTAGAACGGTTTATGTTAAACAGTGATCAGCGAGGAGAAAAACTACAATCGAAGAAAATGGCGTCTCAGTGTGCGCTTTAGAATGGGAGCCGGCGTGATCGTCAAAACCGGATCCCAAATAATTCTGTTTCCGGTGGTGTTACAATGAAATGTGCCGTACTAGAAAATTGAAAAAAGTTTTTTTTTTTTTTAAAAAAAGGAAAAAGCACCACAGCCCGTAGGCTACGGGATCGGCGCTTTACCGTTGGATTTAATGGCCCGTAGAACTACGGGCCCGGCGGTCAATGTGTTAAGGGACAGATCTACAAGCTGACAAGGCGGCGCGACTGCATGACAACTTGTTGATCAGCTCAAGCGAGTCCCTCACACCACACGATTAAAGGTTAATAAAGTGAATAGCCGACTCTCACGTGTAATGAAGAGAATAAGAAGTTTGTTTACAGTTTAACCTCACAAACAAAGACTAATAAAACTTGGAATGGATATTATAGAAGCCCTTTCTACTGAACATTGCTCACTCACCTTTACCGAGGTAAAAAGATGATGCTGGAATTTCAGATTTTTTTTATCAGAGCTTTATTGATTACTGAGGGTTATCTGTCTTTGGACCAACCCTGTACTGTCCCACTCATACAACGGAATTGGAAATGTATTAATGGACACAGGCAGCTGGTTTTCATCCTATCCTGGCGTTGTGTATTGCTTGTGTGTTTCATTGTATTCATTGTATTGTTGTGTGTTATGTGTGTAGGTTGTGGTGTTGTGTATTTCATTGTATGGTTGTGTGTTACGTGTGTAGGTTTTGTATTTCATTGTATTGTTGTGTGTTATGTGTGTAGGTTGTGGTGTTGTGTATTTCATTGTATTGTTGTGTGTTGTGTATTTCATTGTATGGTTGTGTGTTACGTGTGTAGGTTTTGTATTTCATTGTATTGTTGTGTGTTATGTGTGTAGGTTGTGGTGTTGTGTATTTCATTGTATTGTTGTGTGTTATGTGTGTAGGTTGTGGTGTTGTGTATTTCATTGTATGGTTGTGTGTTACGTGTGTAGGTTTTGTATTTCATTGTATTGTTGTGTGTTATGTGTGTAGGTTGTGGTGTTGTGTATTTCATTGTATTGTTGTGTGTTATGTGTGTAGGTTGTGGTGTTGTGTATTTCATTGTATGGTTGTGTGTTACGTGTGTAGGTTTTGTATTTCATTGTATTGTTGTGTGTTATGTGTGTAGGTTGTGGTGTTGTGTATTTCATTGTATTGTTGTGTGTTATGTGTGTAGGTTGTGGTGTTGTGTATTTCATTGTATTGTTGTGTGTTATGTGTGTAGGTTGTGGTGTTGTGTATTTCATTGTATTGTTGTGTGTTATGTGTGTAGGTTGTGGTGTTGTGTATTTCATTGTATTGTTGTGTGTTATGTGTGTAGGTTGTGGTGTTGTGTATTTCATTGTATTGTTGTGTGTTATGTGTGTAGGTTGTGGTGTTGTGTATTTCATTGTATTTTGTCCCCTCAGCCATCGCGGCATTAAACAAACTGCCCCGTCCATAAGAGGGTTTTCTGTGTACAGTGGGGACCTCATGTCTTTGTCTTTGTGTTATGTTTGTTTTGTTGTTTTTGTTGTAACGAACAGACCTGTGAAGACAATTTTCCCTTTGGGGACAATAAACGATATTATTTATTATTGTTGTGTGTTATGTGTGTAGGTTGTGGTGTTGTGTATTTCATTGTATTGTTGTGTGTTATGTGTGTAGGTTGTGTATTTCATTGTATTGTTGTGTGTTATGTGTGTAGGTTGTGTATTTCATTGTATTGTTGTGTGTTGTGTGTAGGTTGTGTATTTCATTGTATTGTTGTGTGTTATGTGTGTAGGTTGTGTATTTCATTGTATGGTTGTGTGTTACGTGTGTAGGTTGTGGTGAAGCTCCATGGAGCAGTGCATTGTGGGGGAGTTCTGGTGGGCTCAGAGTGGGTCGTCACCGCTGCTCACTGTATCCATGACAACCACCCCGACAACATCACTGTGGTGGCAGGTAACTAGCCTGTGTGTGTGTGTGTGTGTGTGTGTGTGTGTGTGTGTGTGTGTGTGTGCCTGAGTGTGTGTGTGTGTGTGTGCGCGCGCCTGTGTGTGTGTGTGTGTGTGTGTGTGTGTGTGTGTGTGTGTGTGTGTGTGTGTGTGCGTGTGACCAATTAAATGAAGATGCGGTTGTAAATGGGTGAAGTGTTCCTTTAAGCTGATTGGTTTGGTTTCCAGGGGAACACGACCTGGACGTGGACGAGGGGACGGAGCAGACGGTCGCCGTGGCGACGGCCACGCCCTACGACCTCTACTCCCAGGAGACGGGCGAGGGCGACCTGGCCGTGCTGCGTCTGGCCCGGCCCGTTACGCTGGGCCGCCACGCCCTGCCCGTCTGCCTGCCCAGGGACGCCGGCTTCGTCCGGCGCGAGCTGTCGCCGGTTCGATTCCACACCGTCAGCGGCTGGGGCCGCCGCACCGCCGGGGGCAACGCCAAACCAGACTCGCCCACCTCGCCGCTGATGAGGCGGCTGTCCGTCCCCATCCTGTCCAATCAGGACTGCTCCCAGACCAGCGGGTACGTGAACGTTATCTGTGTCAGTCAAGGACCCCCCCCCCCCAATTAATAGACTATGTACCCCCCATTAGAAAATATGTGTTTTCAAGATATATCATTTTTTACCACTGCCAGAGTTTAATAAACTCACTGCCAGAGTTTATACATTAATAAACTCACCCACTGACAGAGATGTTCGTGTTTTATAACCTTTTCAACTGGTCACAGAAAATGTAGATCCATAATGATCCATCGATCCACCGTGTATTCTCTCCCCAGTCGAAAAGAATTTCACCCGTGAGGTAACTTTTTTTTAACCTGACACCGTCAAATGGAAGAAGCTTGCGACACACATTTGTTTCACAGCCTACTTCCCATCTGAGACTCCGGTCGCAGAATCGATGACAGACAGTTTTTCTTTTTTTCAAGCTACTAGGCAGGTGATTGGATGATCCCGCCCCTAGCAGCCGCTGATTGGTTCTAACACGCAGTGTTCGGGCATCTCTACTCCCTGCGCAATCCCAGACCTCCCTGAAATCAAATGCAAATGAGATTTCCGGAGGGAGGGGGTTTACCAGGCTAACTTTTTTTGCCGCAGGCACGCTGAAAATAGCATCTTTTGTCAAAAAAACGCACGTCTTTCCCACCTCCCCAACTGGCCACAGTACATTTATATACATTATGATCACTTGTCAGACGGTTGGTAAACACAAAGGGGAACACTGATCGTCGTCCAGAGAACAAAATGTTAAACCGGAACTGTCGCTCTCTTAGCCAGAGCCCATTGAAAACACTGCCTCGTCGAAACCAGGGCAAAACAAATAACTCGATGCATTTGCAGGAAACCAATAGACAGAGAGTGGACGGAGGAGGACATTTTCGGATGACGGTTATTTCCGAAAATATATATATATATATATATATTATATATATATCCAATGAATCATCACCAATGAATCATCACCTTACCGTGGTGGAGAGGTTTGTGTGCCCCAATGAACCTGGGAGCTGTGTTGTCGGGAGCCTAGCGCTCCTGGTAGGGTCTCCCATGGCAAAGTGGTCTCGGGGGAGGGGCCAGACTAAGAATGGTTCACCAAACACTTCATGGACAATTCAAGACGAAGTGATGCGACCCGGCCCGGAGGAAGCCCGGGGCCCTCCTCTGGAGCCAGGCCCGGAGGAAGGGCTCGTCAGCGAGCGCCTGGTGGCCGGGCTAACCACGGAGCCCGGCCGGGCACAGCCCGAAGAAGGAACGTGGGCAGATCTTCGCCGCCACGTGGGCCCACCACCCGCGATCGGAACCAGTGGGGTCGGGTGCACTATCAGATGGGTGGCAGTGACAGCAGAGGTTCCAGACGGACCAATCAGGGGCAGCAGAGGCTGACTTTTGGGACGTGGAACGTAACTACGCTGGTGGGGAAGGAGCCTGAGCTGGTGCGGGAGGCAGAGCGCTACCGGTTAGACCTGGTGGGGCTTGCCTCCACACATAGCAAGGACTCTGGAACCAAACTCCTGGACAAGGGGTGGACCTTGTTTTATTCTGGAGTTGCTCAGGGTGTGAGGTCTCAGGCGGGTGTGGGGATACTCACAAGCCCCCGGTTGAGTGCCATCACGTTGGGGTTCACCCCGGTGGACAAGAGAGTCGCCTCCCTCCGCCTAAGGGTTGATGGGGGGAAAACTCTGACTGTTGTCTGTGCGTACGCGCCAAACAAGAGTTCAGAGTATTCGGCCTTTTTGGATACCCTGCATGGGGTCCTGCATGGGGCTCCGGTGGGGGATTCCATAGTCTTGCTGGGGGACTTCAACGCACACGTGGGCAATGACGGGGATACTTGGACTGGCGTGATTGGGAGGAACGGTCTCCCTGATCTGAACCTGAGTGGTGGCTTGTTATTGGATTTCTGTGCTAGTCATGGACTGACAATAACAAACACCATGTTCAAACATAAGGATGCTCATAAGTGTACTTGGTACCAGAGTACCCTAGGCCAAAGATCAATGATCGATTTTGTAATCGTATCAGCTGATCTGAGGCCGCATGTTCTGGACACTCGGGTGAAGAGAGGGGCGGAACTGTCAACTGATCACCATCTGGTGGTGAGTTGGTTCAGATGGCGGGGGAAGCCTCTGGACAGACCTGGCAAACCCAAGCGTGTAGTGCGGGTGAACTGGGAACGTTTGGAGGAGACCTCTGTTCGGAAGGAATTTAACTCCCACCTCCGGCGGGACTTCTCTGGCATCCCTGTGGAGGTTGGGGGCATTGAACAGGAATGGGCAATGTTCAAAGCCTCTATTGCTAAAGCTGCGGCTGTGAGCTGTGGTCAGAAGGTCTTAGGTGCCTCAAGGGGCGGTAACCCTCGAACACCCTGGTGGACAGCGGTGGTCAGGGAAGCCGTCCGACTGAAGAAGGAGGCCTATCGGGGTATGATATCCCAGGGGACTCCAGAGGCAGTTGCAAGGTACCGACAGGCCCGAAGGGCGGCAGCCACAGCTGTGACGGAGGCTAAGCAGCGGGTGTGGGAGGAGTTCGGGGAATCCATGGAGAAGGACTTTCGGGCGGCACCAAAGTTGTTCTGGACGACCATACGGCACCTCAGGAGGGGAAAGCGGGGAACCATCCAAGCTGTATACAGCAAGGATGGGGCTCTGCTGACTTCAAGTGAGGAAGTCGTAGGGAGGTGGAAGGAACACTTTGAGGAACTCCTAAACCCAATGACATCAGACCCACCCTCCCTGACAGGAGCAGAGCCTGAGGATGATGGGGGATCGGCGTCAATCTCCCGGAAGGAAGTCACTGAGGTAGTTAAACAACTCCACAGTGGCAAAGCTCCGGGGGTTGATGAGATTCGTCCAGAAATGCTGAAGGCTCTGGGTGTTGAGGGGCTGTCTTGGTTGATACGTCTTTGCAACATCGCGTGGAAGTCTGGGACAGTACCGAGGGAGTGGCAGACTGGGGTGGTGGTCCCACTTTTCAAAAAGGGGGACCAGAGGTTGTGTGCCAATTACAGAGGTATCACATTA
The DNA here is from genome assembly GCF_963280865.1 of Gymnoscopelus braueri. Classification (NCBI taxonomy): domain Eukaryota; kingdom Metazoa; phylum Chordata; class Actinopteri; order Myctophiformes; family Myctophidae; genus Gymnoscopelus; species Gymnoscopelus braueri. The sequence goes on from NC_137626.1 coordinate 1,284,884, forward strand.
CTCAGCCTCCCTGGGAAAGTTTATGCCAAGGTACTGGAAAGGAGGGTCCGGCCGATAGTCGAACCTCAGATTCAAGAGGAGCAATGTGGTTTCCGTCCTGGTCGTGGAACAACTGACCAACTCTTTACTCTGGCAGGGATCCTGGAGAGGGCCTGGGAGTATGCATATCCGGTCTACATGTGTTTTGTGGATTTGGAGAAGGCATATGACCGGGTCCCCCGGGAGTTTCTGTGGGAGGTGCTGCGGGAATATGGGGTGAGGGGGACCTTGTTGAGGGCCATCCAATCTCTGTACGCCCAAAGTGAGAGCTGTGTCCGTGTGCTCGGCAGTAAGTCGGATTATTTTCCAGTGGGGGTTGGTCTCAGACAGGGCTGCGCCTTGTCACCTATCCTGTTTGTGATTTTCATGGACAGGATCTCGAGGCGAAGTCGTGGCGGAGAGGGTATACGGTTCGGTGAGCTAAGGGTTGCGTCACTGCTTTTTGCGGATGATGTGGTCCTGATGGCACCATCGGTCCGGGACCTTCAGCTCTCACTGGATCGGTTCGCAGTCGAGTGTGCGTCGGCTGGGATGAAAATCAGCATCTCCAAATCTGAGGCCATGGTTCTCAGCAGGAAACCGGTGGATTGTGCAGTCCGGGTAGGGAATGAGGCTTTGCCCCAGGTGAAGGAGTTTAAGTATCTCGGGGTCTTGTTCACGAGTGAGGGGAGGACGGAGCAGGAGATCAGCCGGAGAATCGGAGCAGCAGGAGCGGTATTGCAGTCGCTGTACCGCACTGTGGTGACGAAAAGAGAGCTGAGCCAGAAGGCAAAGCTCTCGGTCTTCCGAGCAATCTTCGTTCCTACTCTCACCTATGGTCATGAAGTGTGGGTCATGACCGAAAGAATAAGGTCGCGGGTACAAGCGGCCGAAATGAGTTTTCTCAGACGGGTGGCTGGCATCTCCCTTAGAGATAGGGTGAGAAGTTCGGTCACCCGGGAGAGACTCGGAGTAGAGTCGCTGCTCCTTCGCTTGGAAAGGAGCCAGCTTAGGTGGTTCGGGCATCTAGTACGGATGCCTCCCGAGCGTCTCCCTAGGGAGGTCCTCGCTGCACGTCCCACTGGGAGGAGACCCCGGGGCAGACCAAGGACCAGATGGGCGGATTACATCTCCACACTGGCCTGGGAACGCCTCGGGATCCCCCAGGAGGAAGTTGCTAATGTTGCTCAGGAGAGGAAGGTCTGGAGCTCTCTGCTGGAACTGTTGCCCCCGCGACCCGACTCCGGATAAGCGGTTGAAGATGGATGGATGGTTATTTCCGTATCCGTTACAGTGAAAGTGGTTACTCCGGATTATAGATCAACTATGTATTTAACAGGTTTAACTTCACAGACATAATATTTAATGTATATTTATATGTATTTAACAGGTTTAACTTCACAGACATAATATTTAAAGTATATATTTATGTATTTAACAGGTTTAACTTCACAGACATAATATTTAAAGTATATATTCATGTATTTAACAGGTTTAACTTCACAGACATAATATTTAAAGTATATTTGTATGTATTTAACAGGTTTAACTTCACAGACATAATATTTATGTATATTTCTATGTATTTAACAGGTTTAACTTCACAGACATAATATTTAATGTATATTTATATGTATTTAACAGGTTTAACTTCACAGACATAATATTTAAAGTATATATTCATGTATTTAACAGGTTTAACTTCACAGACATAATATTTAAAGTATATATTTATGTATTTAACAGGTTTAACTTCACAGACATAATATTTAATGTATATTTCTATGTATTTAACAGGTTTAACTTCACAGACATAATATTTAATGTATATTTATATGTATTTAACAGGTTTAACTTCACAGACATAATATTTAAAGTATATATTTATGTATTTAACAGGTTTAACTTCACAGACATAATATTTAAAGTATATTTATATGTATTTAACAGGTTTAACTTCACAGACATAATATTTAAAGTATATTTATATGTATTTAACAGGTTTAACTTCACAGACATAATATTTAATGTATATTTATATGTATTTAACAGGTTTAACTTCACAGACATAATATTTAAAGTATATATTTATGTATTTAACAGGTTTAACTTCACAGACATAATATTTAATGTATATATTTATGTATTTAACAGGTTTAACTTCACAGACATAATATTTAATGTATATTTATATGTATTTAACAGGTTTAACTTCACAGAAGGCATGCTTTGCGCCGGCTACCTGGAGGGAGAACAGGAGGCGTGCCGCGGAGACGACGGAAGCCCATTGGTCACCCTGTACGGCTCCACCCACTTCCTGATGGGCGTGGTGGGCTGGGGGCGTGGCTGCCCGCACCCTGGGTATTACGGGGTGTACGCCGACATGGCGCACTTCATCGATTGGGTGGCGGCCACCATGAAGAGTGGCACGGCTAACCAATGAGGCGCCAGCATTTAAAAAACGTTTTTGGGTTATTTGGTCTAATTGGTTCATGTGTGTTAGATGATCAGTGGTGGAAAAAGTACTCAAATTCTTTACTTAAGTAAAAGTACCAATACTGCACTATAGAAATACTCTGTTACAAGTAAAAGTCCAGAATTCAAAATTTACTTGAGTAAAAGTACAAAAGTATTGGCATCAAAATGTACTTAAAGTACCAAAAGTAAAAGTACTAAAATGTTTGAAAATAGCAGATCTACAAGCTCACAACGGGTCGCGAGCTTGTAGATCTGCTATTTTCAAATAGCCTAGGTATGAAATAGGGCTTAAGTGGGCTTCATAATATCATCATTTATATCTGAAAAGTAATTAGTAGAAGTAAAAGTAGGCCTATTGGAAACTGGAAATACTCAAGTAAAGTACAAATACCTCAACATTATACTTAAGTACAGTACTTAAGTAAATGTACTTAGTTACTTTCCACCACTGGTAAGGCGACGTACTTCATGGATTGGGTGGAAGCCACCATGAAAGTCCCGCCCAATACGGTGCTTAACCAATGAGGCGGCAGCATTTGTTTTGTATTGGTTAATTAGTTTAATTGTTTAATGCAGTGGTTCTCAAACTCTTTCATGGCAAGGACCCCTACATTGACACATGTTAGCCCACGGACCCCCATTTGAAAAAAACATACCAGGGACCCCCATATGAGCAGACTTGTTTACAGCTAGCAGTGATTCTCAACCTTTTTAATTTCAAGGACCCCCCCCAGTCTGATATGCAATAAACCACGGACCCCTATTTCATACCATGTTTATCTCTGGAACCCCTTAATCTACACTGTAGTATCAGCAGTGTTATAATTTAACTCTGAGAGTGTACTAATGGAACCAAATTGACCTGTAAGGGTCCATTTGGTTCCATGTGTACACTCTCAGAGTTACAGACCTGTAAGGGTCCATTTGGTTCCATGTGTACACTCTCAGAGTTACAGACCTGTAAGGGTCCATTTGGTTCCATGTGTACACTCTCAGAGTTACAGACCTGTAAGGGTCCATTTGGTTCCATTTGTACACTCTCAGAGTTACAGACCTGTAAGGGTCCATTTGGTTCCATGTGTACACTCAGAGTTACAGACCTGTAAGGGTCCATTTGGTTCCATTTGTACACTCTCAGAGTTACAGACCTGTAAGGGTCCATTTGGTTCCATGTGTACACTCTCAGAGTTACAGACCTGTAAGGGTACATTTGGTTCCAATTGTACACTCTCAGAGTTACAGACCTGTAAGGGTCCATTTGGTTCCATTAGTTCACTCTCAGAGTTACAGACCTGTAAGGGTCCATTTGGTTCCATTAGTTCACTCTCAGAGTTACAGACCTGTAAGGGTCCATTTGGTTCTATTTGTATTCTCAGAGTTACAGGACCCCTGGGGTTCCCTGGACCCCACTTTGAGAACCACTGGGTTAATGTCTATGTAAATACGTTAACATGGTGATTGACCTCATCAACAGGGTGGAAGCCACCATGAAACGTGTCACAGACTGATAATATCTACATCTGTCGGAACGATAGATCAGCCTTCATTTGATTAATTTGATTGTTATCTGTAATTATGCAGCTGATGTGTCCCCATTTGTCTCATCACTTTCAACCTATTGTTGTCATGATAATGTGTGACCTCGTAGTTCTGCTAGCTTTGAATTGTCTTGTTTTGTTTTGTTTGACAACATATGGGTCAAAACAACATATGGGTCAAAACAACATATGGGTCAAAACAACATATGGGTCAAAACAACATATGGGTCAAAACAACATATGGGTCAAAACAGGCCAGCGTTTTCCAAGGATAAAATAACGTTGACGAGACTCTAATGAAAGTTCTGGTCTGTATGGTTTTGTTCTGAAATAAACACATTTAATGGATCAACGTTGTGTGTGGGTCAACTTGAAGTTTTTCCATTAAGACCTGAAGCCGATTCTACAAATGTCTTCTAAATCCCAACTGTATTCTGAAAAAAAACGTATGTTTCTATATCAGTGGTGCTCAAACTTTTTCATGTCAAGGACCCCCAACATTATATGTATTTGGCCGGCGACCTCCATCTCAAAATATGTTGTTCCAGGGACCTTGAGTTAAAAATGTTTGCTTTATAAGAATACATATTCAAAGATTTGCACACATTTTCACAATTTTTCAAAAATAACAGATCCACAAGCTTGAGGCGCGGCACTTGGTGCCGCGCCTCAAGCTTGTATTTCTGGTATTTTTCAATAGCCAAAGTGTGAAATAATGCTTTTATTTTAGCTCAAATCTAAAAGTGACACAGATGCGTTCCAGGTCTTATTAAAGCACAATGACGCTTTGACTTGTTTAGTTTTGGTTCAATAGTGCTCAAACCTTTTCATATCAAGGACGAGAAAAAAAAATATGAGCATTTATTCCACCTAGGGTTGCCAACTACCGGATATTAATATTATTATTTCCAACAAAATTAACGTACGCCCAGACGTTGAGTTGAGGCATTACATTTTAGGTTCCATAGACAAAGATTGTGAAAATAGCAGATCTACAAGCTCACAACGGCTCTCAAAGCGAGCCGTTGTGAGCTTGTAGATCTGCTATTTTCACAATTGTTGCCTCTTTCTTATATTTGTCTAATGTTTGACAATTTTTTTAGTTTGTTAAGTATAGTTTGTTGATTACTTGATGCAGTGATGGTTCTTTTTCTTTTTTCTTGAGGTATTAACTCTTTGACTGCCAGAGTATTTTCATAAAGTACTCCCCCAGTGCCAGCAATTTTCGTGTTTTTTTATTTTTATATTTTGAATTTTTCTCATGAAAATAATTTAAGGACACATAATTTAAAGACCCAGCACAAATCCACCACTAGAGAGCAGCACATGACAGCTTGGTCATGTCGTTGGGTCTCTCTCACCCTTCTTGATAGATTAGACAAGGAAAAACATGAAAACGGATGTGACGTCGTCCCAGATTGTTTTGATCGGCGAAAATTACGATGTGATACACGACGGCGATGACTGATCGTCACCCAGACCATAGATTATAGAAGAGAACCTGTCCGTTATACCGTGTGAAAACCCGTTTATTTACCTATTTTGGACGAAAATGACTGGGGAAAAAAATCAAAAACCGGAAACGGAATCCAGGTCATGAAACCGGATGCAGATGTCCGTGAAGTAAGTGGAACTCGAGAATAACATTGAATATTAAGCAGCATAGCGCAATCAGAGATTAAACAATGAACGCGCCGAACGCGTCGACGGCCAACTGGACAAAGTAGCACTTGACGCGTTATCGCGTCGTCCGCAGTCAAAGAGTTAACCCATTAAGACCGGGGATAGCATCTGTGACATTTTTTTTATTTCTTTGGCTATTCAAAAATAGCAGATCTACAAGCTCATAGCGCGGCACTTTGTAGATCTGCTGTTTTTGAAAAATAGTGAAAAGTTGTTCTAATCTTTGCTTGTGGGGGGGGTGTTTAAAAAATGTTAAAAAAATAATAATAGCCTATATATATATATATATATATATATATATATATATATATATATATTTATATTCAAAAGATTTGCACAAATTCTCACGATTTTTTCAAAAATAGCAGATCTACAAGCTCATAGTGCAGCACTCGGTGCCGCACTGTGAGCTTGTATATCTGCTATTTTTTTGAATAGCCAAATGAATCTAAAATGACAGAGATGCGTTCTCAGTTTGAATAGGTTAAAAAGCTCTTAAAAGTCCTTACATTGTCACTTAACTGTCGTCTGGGACCCCCCCCCCCAAAAAAAAAAATCATGTGCGGGCCGGGGTCCCCTCTGGGGGTCCAGACCCACAGGTTGAGGACCACTGACTAGGGAAGCAGGGAGGGGTGTGGCTATTTTAGTCTTCTGATTGTCGCGCCCCTCCCCCTCCCCCTCACACACACACACACTCACACACACACAGTAGCAAACACACTGTGTGTTACAAACTCTGATTTGTTTGGTAAAAAAGTAAAAAGACAAGTGATTATGTAACATTACTCCACATGGAGGCTGAGTAGAGTTCTATCAGTGTTTACCAGGCTGTGGAAACAGAGAGAATGATCTCCATACAGGTGAGTTTCTACAGGTGTGTTAGCTTAGCTTAATTAGCTGCTTAGCATTAAGGAATAGGCTCTATGCACGGCTGCCATATTGTGAAGACATTCACAGGTTGTTACCAATGATACTAATGAAGGCTCTGTTCCATTCTGGTCAAACAGCCCATTGTTGGCTCACTGGAAACACTCTGCTACACCTGTGGGTCTAAAATGTGGGTCCAGGGACCCTCATGGTTCCTTGAAGAGTTTCCAAATGGCTCCCTTACGGGTGTGTAACTCTGAGAGTTTACAAATGGAACCAAATGGACCCTTACAGGTCTGTAACTCTGAGAGTGTACACATGGAACCTAATGGACCCGTATGGGTCCATTTGGTTCCATTTGTACACTCTGAGAGTTATGGGGGTCGTGGAAATTGAAAAGTCTGAGAACCACTGTGTTACACTAAATGGAACAGAGCCTTCATTAGAACCACTGTGCTACACTAAATGGAACAGAGCCTTCATTAGAACCACTGTGTTACACTAAATGGAACAGAGCCTTCGTTAGAACCACTGTGCTACACTAAATGAAACAGAGCCTTCATTAGAACCACTGTGCTACACTAAATGGAACAGAGCCTTCGTTAGAACCACTGTGCTACACTAAATGGAACAGAGCCTTCGTTAGAACCACTGTGCTACACTAAATGGAACAGAGCCTTCGTTAGAACCACTCTGCTACACTAAATGAAACAGAGCCTTCGTTAGAACCACTGTGTTACACTAAATGGAACAGAGCCTTCATTAGAACCACTGTGCTACACTAAATGGAACAGAGCCTTCGTTAGAACCACTCTGCTACACTAAATGAAACAGAGCCTTCGTTAGAACCACTGTGCTACACTAAATGGAACAGAGCCTTCATTAGAACCACTGTGTTACACTAAATGGAACAGAGCCTTCGTTAGAACCACTGTGCTACACTAAATGAAACAGAGCCTTCATTAGAACCACTGTGTTACACTAAATGGAACAGAGCCTTCATTAGAACCACTGTGCTACACTAAATGGAACAGAGCCTTCGTTAGAACCACTGTGTTACACTAAATGGAACAGAGCCTTCATTAGAACCACTATGCTACACTAAATGGAACAGAGCCTTCATTAGAACCACTGTGTTACACTAAATGGAACAGAGCCTTCATTAGAACCACTGTGTTACACTAAATGGAACAGAGCCTTCGTTAGAACCACTGTGTTACACTAAATGGAACAGAGCCTTCATTAGAACCACTGTGCTACACTAAATGGAACAGAGCCTTCGTTAGAACCACTCTGCTACACTAAATGGAACAGAGCCTTCGTTAGAACCACTGTGCTACACTAAATGGAACAGAGCCTTCGTTAGAACCACTGTGCTACACTAAATGAAACAGAGCCTTCATTAGAACCACTGTGTTACACTAAATGGAACAGAGCCTTCATTAGAACCACTGTGCTACACTAAATGGAACAGAGCCTTCATTAGAACCACTGTGTTACACTAAATGGAACAGAGCCTTCATTAGAACCACTGTGTTACACTAAATGGAACAGAGCCTTCATTAGAACCACTGTGCTACACTAAATGGAACAGAGCCTTCGTTAGAACCACTCTGCTACACTAAATGGAACAGAGCCTTCATTAGAACCACTGTGCTACACTAAATGGAACAGAGCCTTCGTTAGAACCACTGTGCTACACTAAATGAAACAGAGCCTTCATTAGAACCACTGTGTTACACTAAATGGAACAGAGCCTTCATTAGAACCACTGTGCTACACTAAATGGAACAGAGCCTTCGTTAGAACCACTGTGTTACACTAAATGGAACAGAGCCTTCATTAGAACCACTATGCTACACTAAATGGAACAGAGCCTTCATTAGAACCACTGTGTTACACTAAATGGAACAGAGCCTTCATTAGAACCACTGTGTTACACTAAATGGAACAGAGCCTTCGTTAGAACCACTGTGTTACACTAAATGGAACAGAGCCTTCATTAGAACCACTGTGCTACACTAAATGGAACAGAGCCTTCGTTAGAACCACTCTGCTACACTAAATGGAACAGAGCCTTCGTTAGAACCACTGTGCTACACTAAATGGAACAGAGCCTTCGTTAGAACCACTGTGCTACACTAAATGAAACAGAGCCTTCATTAGAACCACTGTGTTACACTAAATGGAACAGAGCCTTCATTAGAACCACTGTGCTACACTAAATGGAACAGAGCCTTCATTAGAACCACTGTGTTACACTAAATGGAACAGAGCCTTCATCAGAACCACTGTGTTACACTATATGGAACAGAGCCTTCGTTAGAACCACTGTGTTACACTAAATGGAATAGAGCCTTCATTAGAACCACTGTTACACTAAATGGAACAGAGCCTTCATTAGAACCACTGTGTTACACTAAATGGAACAGAGCCTTCATTAGAACCACTGTGTTACACTAAATGGAACAGAGCCTTCATTAGAACCACTGTGTTACACTAAATGGAACAGAGCCTTCATCAGAACCACTGTGTTACACTATATGGAACAGAGCCTTCGTTAGAACCACTGTGTTACACTAAATGGAACAGAGCCTTCATTAGAACCACTGTTACACTAAATGGAACAGAGCCTTCATTAGAACCACTGTGTTACACTAAATGGAACAAAGCCTTCATTAGAACCATGTGTTACACTAAATGGAACAGAGCCTTCATTAGAACCACTGTGTTACACTAAATGGAACGGAGCCTTCGTTAGAACCACTGTGTTACATTAAATGGAACAGAGCCTTCATTAGAACCACTGTGTTACACTAAATGGAACAGAGCCTTCATTAGAACCACTGTGTTACACTAAATGGAACAAAGTCTTCATTAGAACCACTGTGTTACACTAAATGGAACAGAGTCTTCGTTAGAACCACTGTGTTACATTAAATGGAACAGAGCCTTCATTAGAACCACTGTGCTACACTAAATGGAACAGAGCCTTCATTAGAACCACTGTGTTACACTAAATGGAACAAAGTCTTCATTAGAACCACTGTGTTACACTAAATGGAACAGAGTCTTCGTTAGAACCACTGTGTTACACTAAATGGAACAGAGTCTTCATTAGAACCACTGTGTTACATTAAATGGAACAGAGCCTTCATTAGAACCACTGTGCTACACTAAATGGAACAGAGCCTTCATTAGAACCACTGTGTTACACTAAATGGAACAGAGTCTTCGTTAGAACCACTGTGCTACACTAAATGGAACAGAGCCTTCATTAGAACCACTGTGTTACACTAAATGGAACAGAGCCTTCATCAGAACCACTGTGTTACACTATATGGAACAGAGCCTTCGTTAGAACCACTGTGTTACATTAAATGGAACAGAGCCTTCATTAGAACCACTGTGCTACACTAAATGGAACAGAGCCTTCATTAGAACCACTGTTACACTAAATGGAATAGAGCCTTCATTAGAACCACTGTTCTACACTAAATGGAACAGAGCCTTCATTAGAACCACTGTGTTACACTAAATGGAACAGAGCCTTCATTAGAACCACTGTGCTACACTAAATGGAACAGAGCCTTCGTTAGAACCACTGTGTTACACTAAATGGAATAGAGCCTTCATTAGAACCACTGTGCTACACTAAATGGAACAGAGCCTTCATTAGAACCACTGTGCTACACTAAATGGAACCGAGCCTTCGTTAGAACCACTGTGTTACACTAAATGGAATAGAGCCTTCATTAGAACCACTGTGTTACACTAAATGGAACAGAGCCTTCATTAGAACCACAGTGCTACACTAAATGGAACAGAGATTTCATTAGAACCACAGTGCTACACTAAATGGAACAGAGCCTTCATTAGAACCACTGTGTTACACTAAATGGAACAGAGCCTTTATTAGAACCACTGTGCTACACTAAATGGAACAGAGCCTTCATTAGAACCACTGTGCTACACTAAATGGAACAGAGCCTTCATTAGAACCACTGTGTTACACTAAATGGAACAGAGCCTTCATTAGAACCACTGTGCTACACTAAATGGAACAGAGCCTTCATTAGAACCACTGTGTTACACTAAATGGAACAGAGCCTTCATTAGAACCACTGTGTTACACTAAATGGAACAGAGCCTTCATTAGAACCACTGTGCTACACTAAATGGAACAGAGCCTTCATTAGTATCATTGGAAACACCTGTGAATGTCTTTGAAGCACTGTCGTGTGATGTGAAGTGAATATATGTGTTGTATTGAGATGTTTGCAGTGGTGGAAAGTATATTTACTTAAATACTCTACTTAAGAACATTTTTGAGGTCTTTGTACTTTACTTGCGTATTTCCAATTTCCAATTTCTTTTACTTCTTCTCCACTACATCTCAGAGGCAAATATTATACTTTTACTCCACTACAATTATTTGAAAACTTGAGTTACTTTGTAGATTTGGATTATTATTGCAAAACATACATTAACCACTTCAGCCCTATGTACATAGTTTGGCTATTTGAAAATGGCAGATCTACAAGCTCACAATGCGTCGCATCGACGCGTTGTGAGCTTGTAGATCAGCTGTTATCAAAATATTACCTATTTTCTATCAATTACACACTACATGAAGCCTTGGAGATTGTTTCGTGTTTGTCTCATTACTGAGACAATAATTTGATTACGGTCTCCTACCGGCTAATGTATCCGGTAGGAGACACAAAGGAGACTCTTTGTGTCTCCTACCGGAACCGCTGCCGGTCATCAAATTATTGTCTTAGGAATGAGACAAAAACTAAACAATATCCATGAATTCAAGTCTCCATGGAGTGACTAATAGATAGAAAAAATAATAATTTTGGGGGTGAACTATCCCTTTAAAGTATATTTTGATGCCAATATTGTACTTTTACTCAAATACATTTTTAATACCACACTTTTACTTGTAACAGAGTATTTCTAAATTGCTGAATCTGGAACGTTTACTCAAGTAAAGCATTTGAGAATGGGCATAATAAATAAATGACTTTACACACACAAGAGTGTCTGCCGGTCGGTCGTGGTTAAGTGTTTAGTCTGTGTGTTGTAAAGCAGTGGTTCCCAAACTAGGGGTCTGGGGGTCCCCAAATTATTTGGGGGGGCGTGGGTGGTCCCCAGATGATTAGCTTAATGTGCAACATTGTTTTCTCACTCAACAGTAAACAAACCAAGCCTATTATATATCTCACTTGAATTAATGTTTGTTTGTTTTCTTTTTCTCTCTCTTTCTCTCTTTCTCTCTTTCTTTCTCTCAGAGTGGAGACAGTCTGTGCCGACGTTGTTCTTGTGCCATAAATGCCCAGAAGACTGATGTTCTCACTTACAGTAGAACACCCTCCCAGACACCAGGAGACTGATGTTCTCACCTACAGTAGAACACCCTCCCAGACACCAGGAGACTGAGGTTCTCACCTACAGTAGAACACCCTCCCAGACACCAGGAGACTGAGGTTCTCACTTACAGTAGAACACCCTCCCAGACACCAGGAGACTGATGTTCTCACTTACAGTAGAACACCCTCCCAGACACCAGAAGACTGATGTTCTCACCTACAGTAGAACACCCTCCCAGACACCAGGAGACTGAGGTTCTCACCTACAGTAGAACACCCTCCCAGACACCAGGAGACTGAGGTTCTCACCTACAGTAGAACACCCTCCCAGACACCAGGAGACTGAGGTTCTCTCCTACTGTAGAACACCCTCCCAGACACCAGGAGACTGAGGTTCTCACCTACAGTAGAACACCCTCCCAGACACCAGGAGACTGAGGTTCTCACCTACAGTAGAACACCCTCCCAGACACCAGGAGACTGAGGTTCTCACCTATAGTAGAACACCCTCCCAGACACCAGGAGACTGAGGTTCTCACCTACAGTAGAACACCCTCCCAGACACCAGGAGACTGAGGTTCTCACCTACAGTAGAACACCCTCCCAGACACCAGGAGACTGAGGTTCTCACCTACAGTAGAACACCCTCCCAGACACCAGGAGACTGAGGTTCTCACCTACAGTAGAACCCGAGGATGCCCTTAGAGATGGAGATCTCTCTCTATCCATGGATGTGTCTGCATGGGGGGGGGATTCCTCCGCGATGGCCCTGGTTTTCGGTGGTCTCCGCGGTGGATCGATAGCTGCTTGACGCAGAATTCCACGTGTTTTTCCACGTGCGTACACATGGTGTGTCAGTATGTGTCTTCGGTGGTCTCCGCCGGTGGTCTCCGCCGAAGACCTCGGTCCTCCGGGGGTTTCCTCTGAAGACGGCTCAAAGTAAGGAACCTCTTTAGGACTGTCACCATTATGACCTTTAACTTGACCATTCATTGTCGCTCAAATAATTACGATCAACCATTTAATTGCGTCGTACTAACATTATGAATACAACTTTGTCTGGCCTTTTTAGGCTTCGTAAACAAAAGCCAAACTAAAGCTCAAAACGCATCACGTTGTGATGCGTTTTGAGCTTGTAGTTCGGCTATTTCCACATGTTTTTGAAAATGTTTGAAAATATTTTTCAACATGGAAACTATTATGACTATTATGACTATTATCCCCAAAAAGTATTGCGATCTCAAATACTTGTGATTATGTAATAATTGTGACGGTCCTAATGTTTCCTTTTCCTTTGCTGGATGCTGCAGTTGCTTCATGCTGCAGTTTGTGTTGGATGTTGCTTGTGGTGTATATTGTTGGTGTTGGATGGATGCTGATTGTGTCGTATGTGTGGTCGTATGTGTGGTCGTATGTGTGGTCGTATGTGTGGCGATGTGGTTAAAGATGTTGCTGTTTTTTCAGGTTTGAAGGCCGACGTTGAATCTACCACTATGTTGGTACTAGTGTAGTTTCTGTTTTCAGGTTGAATCTACGAGGTTGTTTTTTTCAGGTTGTAGTACGACTATGTTCGTAGTGTTGTGGCTGTTATTGTGTGTGTGTGTGTGTGTGTGTGTGTGTGTGTGTGTGTGTGTGTGTGTGTGTGTGTGTGTGTGTGTGTGTGTGTGTGTGTGTGTGTGTGTGTGTGTGTGTGTGTGTGTGTGTGTGTGTGTGTGTGTGTGTGTGTGTGTGTGTGTGTGTGTTGCATTCAATATATTTTTTAGACATAGGCCTCTGTAAATCCGGGCCTGGACCTGGTCATTTGATAGGTAACTTTTTGGTAGGTCCCAAAAGGTCACTTTTTGGTAGGTCCCAAAAGGTCACTTTTTGGTAGGTACCAAAAGATCACTTTTGTTCTTGTTGGGTGGGGGGGTGACTGTGTAAATCCAGGTCTGGACCTGGTCATCTGAAAGGTCACGTTTTGGAATGTACCAAATTGTATCTTTTTGGTAGGTACCAAAGGGTCACTTTTTGGTTGTTGGGGGGGGGGGGGCTCACACTAATCACATGACGGCGCTGCTACATTTTAATCAAGACTATCTACATTTTTCATTTAAAAGTTTAATTTCTTGTCAGGAGAACAAGAACAAGATCAAGAACAAGAACATCATGTTGTAGCATTTTTTTTGTGTTCTAATAAAGTGTCCCATTTTTTTTATTTGTCCTTTTTAATGTGACATACCTGCCATCTCAATATACAACCCACAATATACTATAATATACTCTATCAGTGTCTCAAAAGTTCTAGCATCTGAAATCTAAGGTTGTGGTCGCATGGTATATACTGTACGTCACAGACGCATCCCTTGAGGTTTTCAATACCCAGATATGTTTGTGTCTCTCATGTATCATTTTTTAGGCCTATAGGCTATTTATTTTGGACAATTATCCAAACAGCATCTTGCAAGACTATTTGTATATTAATTCTATCCTGGAGAATTCACTAAGTAGTTGAAAATGTCGGGATATGTCACTCCTCCATTTAGTTGGGTTATTTCCCCAACTTACATTCAGGCAAGTTAATACAACAACGGTAAACCCACACGTTTGAATTTTTCATGTACCGTCGGAGCTCCGTGGTAGGTAGAAAATTAATGTAAGCCTATGAGATGTTCAAAATATAGACATGAACAAATAAAAGTCAGTCTGGATTGGGATGAGAATTCAAAGACGGCGCTCGTAAAGACAGTGATGTCACTGAAATGGGACTACTTGTCTGTCTGTCTGTCTGTCGTCTCCCCTCTGCTGTGTTAACATTATGGGTAACCCATTAAAGTGGCAAATTAAATGTAAAACACATCAACTATTAAGGAAACAAGAAGATATGTTGATAAAGACACTCTATACATTTAGAAACATATTTTTATTCAACTCTATCGTCTCCAGTTCATGTAGGATCATTTTAAAAGTAGACTAACTCATATTCCTCTCATTGGAATTGCAGTGACAGCTGCAGTACATCGTTCAGTAGTACAACGGACCTCGTGTGGGTGCACTGTCTCAATTGTGGGTGAGAAATTTGTAGTTCCTGTGTGTCTCTATAGTACTCATTGCTATGTACGGATAGTAGGTTTATTTTGGTAGGTTTATTTTGAAAAGCTGTTGGTTTATATTTTGTGGGTTGGAAAATTATGGATTACGTGTTGGTAAAATGTTGTTGGTGAATATCATTTTTTTTATGTGAGTAAAAAAAAGTTGGTCACTCGAAATATGGCGGGGCAGCGCTACCGCTGCGCCATCTAGTGGCGATGCCAAAAGAATGTAATGTAGGACTTTGTTCTCTTGTATGGAACCTTGTCAGGCTACAGAAGCCTGTGCGGTACACCACCTTTGGCCAAATGTGGTATTGCACAGGCTTCTGTAGCCCTAGCCCTGGTCCAGGGCGTTAGTGACTTCTCTCTAACGCTCTGCCAGCCGCTGGGCTCTGCTCATAGACAAGGAATTCCACTGCCCTGTGAGGGCTCCAACTGTAGTAAAAATAAACAAAACCACTTCACTACTCACCGAAACAAAGGCTGTTTTGTGTTGTTGAAAGTCTGTTCTCGGAGGTGGGAACCCTCTCAGCACCCCACCTTCTCTGTATAATACACTTTTTGGCCAGAAAATAAAATATTTCACCAGAAAGAAAATATGTTTTTGGTTGCTCCACTGCGCCCTCTACAGATCTTGTCAATGGAATTTTTCTATTGACCAGATTTTTCCTTACGGTGAAATATTTTATTTTCTAGACAAAAAGTGTATTATACAGAGAAGGTGGGGTGCTGAGAGGGTTCCCACCTCCGAGAACAGACTTTCAACAACACAAAACAGCCTTTGTTTCGGTGAGTAGCGACGTGGTTTTGTTTATTTTTACTACAGTTGGAGCCCTCGCAGGGCAGTGGAATTCCTTGTCTATGAGCAGAGCCCAGCGGCTGGCAGAGCGTTAGAGAGAAGTCACTAACACTCTGGACCAGGGCTACTGTAACCCTATCATCCCTCCCTCCCGCCCTCCCTCCCTCCCTCCCTCTCTCTCTCTCTCAGGGTCATTGGCCTGTGTTCCTCTGCAGTGTGTAGTAGTTGTGTAGTAGTGTGGTAGTGGTTGTGTGGTAGTGTTCAGTCCAGTAACGTCAGGGCAGCAGTAATGGAGGCTTCTCGTCCTGAGACGTCGGCCATGATGTGTCGTCTGTCTGTCCTCGCCTGTGTGTGTCTGTGTGTCCTCCAGCATGTCTCCTGTGACGGTACGTACAACACTGCTATGACAGACAGACAGGCAGGTAGACAGACAGGCAGGTAGGCAGACAGACGGACAGGCAGGTAGACGGATATATAGAGCAACCAGGCAGACAGACAGACAGACAGACAGACAGACAGACAGACAGACAGACAGACTCCAAGAAAGAGAGACGGAGACAAGTAGAGATAGGGGTGTTTTTTTGTGTGTGTGTGTGTGTGTGTGTGTGTGTGTGTGTGTGTGTGTGTGTGTGTGTGTGTGTGTGTGTGTGTGTGTGTGTGTGTGTGTGTGTGTGTGTGTGTGTGTGTGTGTGTGTGTGTGTGTGTGTGTGTGTGTGTGTGTGTGTGTGTGTGTGTGTGTGTGTGTGTGTGTGTCATACATTGTACTCATAGTAAATAATAATAGTTTAAATGCTAACAGCAGATCAGTGGCCTTGTGGTCACAGTGTTGGCTGTGAGACTGAGAGGTCAAGGTTCAAACTCCACCAGCCACTCTCTAGACCCTCTTCCCCCCAAAAACATCAATCACACTGTTTGATGTTTATTGAGTTTGTTTCATCTGTTCTCTTTCTTTGTATGATGTGTTTTTAGTTTGTTTCATCTGTTCTCTTTCTTTGTATGAAGTGTTTTTAGTTTGTTTCATCTGTTCTCTTTCTTTGTATGATGTGTTTTTAGTTTGTTTCATCTCTTCTCTTTCTTTGTATGAAGTGTTTTTAGTTTGTTTCATCTCTTCTCTTTCTTTGTATGAAGTGTTTTTTGCTTTACCGTTTTTGCTTTGCATGGATACTGTGTTTTGAGGCTTACCCATGAATGTGTGTTTTCTTGCGCTCTGCATATCTGTAGCGGTTCATTTTGACAGCAAATTCCAGGTCCAGGCCCGGATTTACAGAGGCCTACGTCTTTAGAATAACACACCATTTAGTTTTAGTCCTATTTTAGTCATCTGAAAGGGTTTAGTCTTAGTCTAGTCTTAGTTGACTAAATATAACAATCTTAGTCTTTTAGTCTTAGGCAACAGCATTAACACAGGATCTCACACATTTATGTCTAATGACGCTTATAACTCTGAGAGCGCGCACCCTGCCTGACTCAAAGCAGTCTGACTCTGAGCTTGTAGATCTGCTATTTTCTTTTACTTTTGGTACATGTTGATACCAAGACTTTTGTACTTTTACTCGAGTGAATTTTGAAGGCCGTGACTTTTACTTGTAACAGAGTACTTTGCAGTCAGTATTGATACTTTTACTTAAGTAACTGTGACTCTGATCAGCCTCACTAACTCCAGACAACGTCCTTGACGTCAATGCTTTCGTCACAGAAGTGAAAACACAAACTATATGTATGAGTCTCTATTAAACACAAACTGTATGTATGAGTCTCTATTAAACACAAACTATATGTTTGAGTCTCTATTAAACACAAACTGTATGTATGAGTCTCTATTAAACACAAACTATATGTATGAGTCTCTATTAAACACAAACTGTATGTATGAGTCTCTATTAAACACAAACTGTATGTATGAGTCTCTATTAAACACAAACTATATATATGAGTCTCTATTAAACACAAACTATATGTATGAGTCTCTATTAAACACAAACTATATGTATGAGTCTCTATTAAACACAAACTGTATGTATGAGTCTCTATTAAACACAAACTGTATGTATGAGTCTCTATTAAACACAAACTATATATATGAGTCTCTATTAAACACAAACTATATGTATGAGTCTCTATTAAACACAAACTATATGTATGAGTCTCTATTAAACACAAACTGTATGTATGAGTCTCTATTAAACACAAACTATATATATGAGTCTCTATTAAACACAAACTATATGTATGAGTCTCTATTAAACACAAACTATATGTATGAGTCTCTATTAAACACAAACTATATATATGAGTCTCTATTAAACACAAACTATATGTATGAGTCTCTATTAAACACAAACTATATGTATGAGTCTCTATTAAACACAAACTGTATGTGTATGTATGAGTCTCTATTAAACACAAACTATATATATGAGTCTCTATTAAACACAAACTATATATATGAGTCTCTATTAAACACAAACTATATGTATGAGTCTCTATTAAACACAAACTATATGTTTGAGTCTCTATTAAACACAAACTATATATATGAGTCTCTATTAAACACAAACCATATGTATGAGTCTCTATTAAACACAAACTATATGTATGAGTCTCTATTAAACACAAACTATATGTATGAGTCTCTATTAAACACAAACTATATGTATGAGTCTCTATTAAACACAAACTATATGTATGAGTCTCTATTAAACACAAACTATATGAGTATGTATGAGGAACAAGAAAAAAAAACAGCTAATCTGTTGACAAGAACACATGGCAGCAAGTCTGTCAGGCCGAGGTCAGAGGTCACTAAACACACAGGTCCTTATCGTGCTATTGTGCTACATAAAGAAATAAAGTGCCTCTACACAGTGGTGTAAAGTAACTGAGTACATTTACTCAAGTACTGTACTTAAGTACAATTTTGCGGCACTTTTACTTTATTGTGTGTGTTTCCAATTTTAAGTACTTTTACTTCTACTCCATTACATCTCAGAGGCAAATATTGTAGTTTTACTCCACTACAATTATTACTAACTTATATTACTAGTTACTTTGCCGATATAAATGATTACATTATAAAACATACATTAACCACTATATGTAGCATACCTGTGAGTTCTGACATACATGTCATAAACACGAAGATGGTGAGTGTGTTTGCCACTAAGTTCGCCCCACAATTGGAAGCTAACATGCTAGCTGTGTATCTGAAAGAGAAACTTAACCGAACAGTTACTTGTCGAAAGATTGAGTCGCATTATCAGAGTAGATTCAGCTCATTTCACATCACTGCTGAATGTAATGAAGTGGCTGAAATGTACGACCCAGAACTGTGGCCAGCAGGCATCTATGTGAGACGATATTTTGAGCCAAGACGGCCAGCTACCAGTGGGTCGCTTATAGGTGTAAACACTACAACGAATAATATAAATAAAGTGATCGCTCCTGTACAACACGGGGACCAGTCATCTACGGATGAAAATGCCCGTAGCACATAAACAGTATGATGCGGGTGGTGTCTTATAACACACGGGGCCTACGTGTGGGGCACAGTGCTGGTGACAAAGCGAGGCGGCTGGTTGTGGACAAACTATTGGAGGAATGTGACATTCTGTGCTTACAAGAGACATGGCTACCTAAACAAGACCTAGAAAAGCTGAATTCACTGCATGCTAACTTTCATGGAGTTGGAGAGTCTACTACTGACCTCTGTGATAGAATAGCTCATGGTAGAATACCAGGTGGTGTGGCGATTCTCTGGAACAGTAAATATGATCCTCTGGTTACAGTGATTAGACTAGAGGTAAACTGGGCCATTGGTATAGAGATCAAGTATGAAAATAGGTCATTTATTATTGTAAATATATACACACCTTATGAATCATATCAAAATGAAGACGAATATCGCAATAGATTGGCATTTATTAATGCATTCATCAAGGACAATGCCACAACCAGTGTCTATATCATTGGTAGATAACTATAACTATCTGCTATGATCTGGCCACCACAGATCATATCCCGATTATAATGACCCTAAATGTTGAAAATATCCCAGCTATAGCTGTGGATAACAGTAAAACATACACAGGGAGGCTGGATTGGACTAAGCTAAGTGAGAAGGATATTAATCACTATACCTCACTCACAGACAAATCATTAGACTCTGTTAGACTTCCTAGAGAAGCCATGCAGTGCAGTGACATCAACTGTAAAAATGTGCATCATTGTAGAGATTTATGTTCTACCTATGATGTTATCATTAGCATTTTAAATGCCTCAAGTAAGGGTCTTTACAAGGATAAGAAAAAGGAGTTCAGTATAAAACCAGGTTGGAATGAATATGTGACTGAGCTACACACTGCTGCTAGAGATGCTTTTAAAGTATGGTCAGAATCAGGTAGGCCAAGACAGGGGTCTGTGTTTGAACAGAAACAGGCCACTAACGCCAAATACTAGTATGCTGTCCGATTCATCAAAAAAAATGAGGACACAATGAGGGCTGACTCACTTGCCAAAAAGCTGCGCAACAACAGCTGTTTTGATTTCTGGCAAGAGGTCAAAACCTTAAACAGTAGTAAAACTCCCTTACCGTCATCCATTGAAGGTGTGTGTGGGTCTGGCAACATTGCAGAACTGTGGCGGCAACACTATTATGAGCTGTTCAACTGTGTTAAGAGTGACTCTTTTCTGGTGGAGAAGGTTGACCCCACTGAAAATGTGACAGTTAGAGCTGAGGAAGTCTATAACACTATAATGAAGCTAGAAAATAACAAAGCTTGTGGCCCGGATCACATCTCAGCTGAACACTTAAAAAATGCCAGTCTGAAGCTTGCTCCTATGCTTGCTCTATGTATTACTGGTTTCCTTAACCATGGTATCTTACCAGATTCCATGTTAGCGGTACTACTTGTGCCAGTTATTAAGGACAAAGCTGGGAAAATAAATAGCATTGATAATTACAGACCCATTGCTTTAGCTAGTATACTCTCCAAAGTATTGGAGAAAATCCTGTTGGACAGACTGGATAGGTATATTACCACAGCTGACAACCAGTTTGGTTTTAAAAGGAAACATGGCACTGATATGTGTATTTTTGCTTTAAAGGACATTATTGCAAAATATAGAAGTCAGAATTCCACCATGTTTCTGTGTTTTATTGATGCTTCTAGGGCATTTGACCGGTTGAATCATTTCAAGTTATTTGACAAAATGTGCCAAAGAGGGGTACCCAAGTACATTATAAGGATACTAGCCTTTTGGTATGCACATCAGACTATGCAGGTGAAGTGGGGAAATACTGTGTCCGAACATTTCTATGTTGGTAATGGTGTTAAGCAAGGGGGGATTTTGTCTCCTCTATTATTTAATTTATACATGGATGGGCTCTCTAGGAAACTGAACCAGTGTAAAACTGGATGTGTCATAGGTGACTCTGTAGTCAATCACCTTATGTATGCAGATGATTTGATTATCTATTCCCCGTACAGTGCAGGCTTACAACAGCTTCTCAGGGTTTGCTCCCAGTATGGCATTGATTTTAATATTAAATATAATGCCAAGAAGAGTAGCATCATGATTGTGCGAAGTAAAGATGATAAAAAGGCAGTATTTCCTAATTTTATTCTCAGTAGCAACATACTACTTGTGTGCAGTGAGATTAAGTACCTAGGACACTGTATATCCGATGATCTCTCTGATGACAAAGACATCCATAGACAAAGATGCAAATTGTATGCCCAGGCAAACATACTAATGCGGAAATTTCACAAATGCTCTGTACATGTCAAGGTTTCACTCTTTAAAGCATTCTGTACACCATTGTATACGGCTCACTTATGGAGTAACTACAAAGCTAGCAGCATGCGAAAACTAAAAGTAGCATATAATGATGCTCTACGGTTGCTGGTGAGGGTACCAAGATGGCACAGTGCCAGCCAGCTGTTTGTAAACCTGGGGGTACCTACATGTCAAGCCCTGTTAAGAAATTTAATGTACAAATTCCGTCTTGAAAAGTCTGACAATCATGTTATTAAGATTTTAATTAACCCTGTCAAAAGTTCTACTCGGTACTCTTCCACGATATGGAGACATTGGCGTAACAGCCTCTACGGACTTTGAAATACTGTAGTTGGACTGTTTTTATGTGGTTTTTCTTTTATTTCTTTTTATTTTATTTTATGTTTTTATTGCTTTTACTGTGTGATTGTCATGTTTTGCTATATGGACCCTGAGTCTGAAATAAAGATTGAATTGAATTGAATATAGTCCTATTTTATACTATTTGAAAATAGCAGATCTACAAGCTCACTGAGCTTGTAGATCTGCTATTTTCAAACATTTTAATACTTTTACTTTTGGTTCTTTAAGTACATTTTGATACTAATACTTTTGTACTTTTACTCGAATACATTTCTTATACCAGACTTTTACTTGTAACAGAGTACATTGCAGTATTGATACTTCTACTTAAGTAAAACATTTGAGTACTTTTCCCACCACTGCATCTACAGGACATGAAGTCAGATGTTTTGCAAATTTGATAGCTTGTAGATCTGATCTGAGCCACTCGTAACATGTGATCTACACACGAGTACACATTATCGTTTGCACTAAAACATATGGGTTTCATGAAGTCACAAAGAATAAACAATGCTTGTTGCTCCTGTCCATCTACATGTGTGGATGTTCTTTATGTGACTTCAAATTGTGATTACATGCGTGTGTGGATTACACGTCACAGGTTCAAATCTACATGCTGTATCATTTTGTAAACACATCTACCATCATATGCCTGTAGATGTCCTTTCCTTCTTCATATAACCTTGTAGCAGTGAGCATCGAGGAGATAACAGAACAAAGCACATTAAGACACAGCCCCATGTTTTCCTTCAGCCAGATTATTTTCGTCTAATTCATTCACAGCAGATCATGTGTTTCCACCTGGTTCTGTTCTCTGTGTCTGTTCTCTGTGTCTGTTCTCTGTGTCTGTTCTCTGTGTCTGTTCTCTGTGTCTGTTCTCTGTGTCTGTTCTCTGTTGTTGGTTCTGTTCTCTGTGTCTGTTCTCTGTTGTTGGTTCTGTTCTCTGTGTCTGTTCTCTGTTGTTGGTTCTGTTCTCTGTGTCTGTTCTCTGTGTCTGTTCTCTGTGTCTGTTCTCTGTGTCTCTGTGCCTCTGTGACTCCAGCCACCTGCATGCATGTCCTCTCTCACCACATCCATAAACCTCCTCTTTGGCCTCTCCTCTTCTCCTCTTACCTGGCAGCTCCATCTTCAGCATCCTTCTCACAGTGTACTCCGTCCTCATCTCTCCTTTTCACATGTCCAAACCATCTCAACCTCACCTTTTCACATGTCCAAACCATCTCAACCTCACCTTTTCACATGTCCAAACCATCTCAACCTCTCCTTTTCACATGTCCAAACCATCTCAACCTCACCTTTTCACATGTCCAAACCATCTCAACCTCACCTCTTTAGTTTCCCCAAACCTTCTAACCTGGGCTGATGCTCTAAAGCAGAGATTTTTAACCCTTTTCATATCAAGGTCCATCATGTATTGGTCATTTGAGCCACAGAACCACCGTTTGATGAGGTTTAGACTCTCAGACCCAAAAGGTAGAATATTTTGTTATCGTTGGATAGGATTTTGTCCACAATTCCATCCATGCTGTATTGATGTTGGTTCCATAGGAGAGATGACAGGTCCAAACCATCTCAACCTCACCTTTTCACATGTCCAAACCATCTCAACCTCTCCTTTTCACATGTCCAAACCATCTCAACCTCACCTTTTCACATGTCCAAACCATCTCAACCTCACCTCTTTAGTTTCCCCAAACCTTCTAACCTGGGCTGATGCTCTAAAGCAGAGATTTTTAACCCTTTTCATATCAAGGTCCATCATGTATTGGTCATTTGAGCCACAGAACCACCGTTTGATGAGGTTTAGACTCTCAGACCCAAAAGGTAGAATATTTTGTTATCGTTGGATAGGATTTTGTCCACAATTCCATCCATGCTGTATTGATGTTGGTTCCATAGGAGAGATGACAGGGAAACGTTGATCACAATAACAATTATTTAACTAGAAAGTACTGTTCCTGAAGAAACAGTGTGGGATCGCTAAGGATGAATGTTGATAGTATCACACTAGAAAGTACTGTTCCTGATTAATTCTGTCTTACCTATTTATGTGACATATTGTGATGTCACGTGAAGCTTGACCAATACAAAAACGGGCGGAATAATAATAACAATAACTAGTGAAGATAACATTAGTGTGATCGCTAAAGGTATTTGTACTTTCTTGAGTATTTCCAATTTCCAATACTTTTACTTCTACTCCACTACATCTCAGAGGCAAATATTGTACTTTTACTCCACTACATTTACTTGAAAACTTTAGTTACTAGTTACTTTTCAGATATAAATTATGATATAATGAAACATACATTAACCACTTTAGCCCTATTTTATACATATGGCTATTTGAAAATAGCCGATCTACAAGCCCACAACGCGACGCGTTGTGGGCTTGTAGATCGGCTATTTTCAAATATTTAGTACTTTTACTTTTGCTACTTTAAGTACATTTTGATACCAAAACTTTTGTACTTTTACTCAAGACTCAAGACTTATTCCGGACTCTTACTTGTAACAGAGTATTTTTATATCGCAGTATTGGTACTTTTACTTAAGTAAAGAATTGTAGTACTTTTTCCACCACTGATCGTACCATCCTTAATCCTGTCACCTCCAGCTCCGCCTCATGTCTCTGTCATCAGTGCCACAGCATGGCTGCTCTCACTACCGTCCTATACGTCTGAACTGTCTCTGTCATCAGAGCCACAGCATGGCTGCTCTCACTGCCGTCCTATACGTCTAAACTGTCTCTGTCATCAGAGCCACAGCATGGCTGCTCTCACTGCCGTCCTATACGTCTAAACTGTCTCTGTCATCAGAGCCACAGCATGGCTGCTCTCACTGCCGTCCTATACGTCTAAACTGTCTCTGTCATCAGTGCCACAGCATGGCTGCTCTCACTGCCGTCCTATACGTCTAAACTGTCTCTGTCATCAGAGCCACAGCATGGCTGCTCTCACTGCGTCCTATACGTCTAAACTGTCTCTGTCATCAGAGCCACAGCATGGCTGCTCTCACTGCGTCCTATACGTCTAAACTGTCTCTGTCATCAGTGCCACAGCATGGCTGCTCTCACTACCGTCCTATACGTCTAAACTGTCTCTGTCATCAGTGCCACAGCATGGCTGCTCTCACTGCCGTCCTATACGTCTGAACTGTCAACATGTTTAGTCTTGTTTTAGTCATCATAGCTTATAGTGTTTATTTAGTTTTGGTCAGTGGAAAAGGTAGTCGACGGACATTTGTCAACATAATGGTTTTAGTCGCTGAAATGAACACTGGAACCAACGATCTAACGCAGGGGTCCTAAACATGGGGTCCGGGACCCCTAGGGGGTCCTCAGAGTTACTACAGGGGGGCCGCCAAATCTTTGTGTGATATGATTATTCATTTTACATTAACCACTTGAACCCTAGCGTCCCTTTTTTAGAGGAGAACTTAAAGAGGTTTTAGGTGTGGAGGGGAAAAAAGAGCAGACCAAGTAAAAAACAAAAAGTTTAATCTGAAACACAATTTTAGGGGGTCCCTAGGGGGTCCCTAGGGGGTCCCTAGCCGGACACCTGATCTGATCTAAAGTAAAGTAACCTATACTGACCTCCATGTCCTGCAGTGTTCCTGGACAGTCCGTCGGCCAATCAGCTGCTGGCTCGGCGTCGGCGTGCCAACAGTCCGTTTGAGGAGTGGCGTCAGGGAGACATGGAGAGAGAGTGTGTGGAGGAGAGGTGTGACCGAGAGGAGGCGCGGGAGATCTTTGAGAACGAAGAACACACAGTATGTCTGTCTGTCTGTCTGTCTGTCTGTCTGTCTGTCTGTCTGTCACCTCCTCTGTCTGTCTGTCTGTCTGTCTGTCTGTCTGTCTGTCTGTATGTCTGTCTGTCTGTCACCTCCTCTGTCACCTCCTCTGTCTGTCTGTCTGTCTGTCTGTCTGTCTGTCTGTCTGTCTGTCTGTCTGTCTGTCTGTCTGTCTGTCTGTCTGTCACCTCGTCTGTCTGTCTGTCTGTCTGTCTGTCTGTCTGTCTGTCTGTCTGTCTGTCTGTCTGTCTGTCTGTCTGTCTGTCTGTCTGTCTGTCTGTCACCTCCTCTGTCTGTCTGTCTGTCTGTCTGTCTGTCTGTCTGTCTGTCTGTCTGTCTGTCTGTCTGTCTGTCTGTCTGTCTGTCTGTCTGTCACCTCCTCTGTCTGTCTGTCTGTCTGTCTGTCTGTCTGTCTGTCTGTCTGTCTGTCTGTCTGTCTGTCTGTCTGTCTGTCTGTCTGTCTGTCACCTCCTCTGTCTGTCTGTCTGTCTGTCTGTCTGTCTGTCTGTCACCTCCTCTGTCTGTCTGTCTGTCTGTCTGTCTGTCTGTCTGTCTGTCTGTCTGTCTGTCTGTCTGTCTGTCTGTCTGTCTGTCTGTCTGTCTGTCTGTCACCTCCTCTGTCTGTCTGTCTGTCACCTCCTCTGTCTGTCTGTCTGTCTGTCTGTCTGTCTGTCTGTCTGTCTGTCTGTCTGTCTGTCACCTCCTCTGTCTGTCACCTCCTCTGTCTGTCTGTCTGTCTGTCTGTCTGTCTGTTGCTAGGTTGCACATTTATGTCTCTCTCTCTCTCTCTCTCTGTAGAATGAGTTCTGGAATAAATATTATGGTAAGTGGCTAACCCTACTGTAATGTGTCACAGATGTTACAGTGTTATGACTGGATGACATAAGGGAGGAGTCTAGGACGGTGGTTCTCAAACCTGTTATATTCAAAGACCATTCCAAAGACCCCCATAACTCTGAGAGTGTACACATGGAACGAAATGGACCTGTAAGGGTCCATTTGGTTCCATGTGTACACTCTCAGAGTTACAGACCTGTAAGGGTCCATTTGGTTCCATGTGTTCACTCTCAGAGTTACAGACCTGTAAGGGTCCATTTGGTTCCATGTGTACACTCTCAGAGTTACAGACCTGTAAGGGTCCATTTGGTTCCATGTGTTCACTCTCAGAGTTACAGACCTGTAAGGGTCCATTTGGTTCCATGTGTTCACTCTCAGAGTTACAGACCTGTAAGGGTCCATTTGGTTCCATGTGTACACTCTCAGAGTTACAGACCTGTAAATCATGCACCACATGACAATTTAATGTCACAATTATTGTGGCCAAAAAGGATTGCAATTAACAATATTATCGCAATAATCAAAATAGCAGATCTACAAGCTCACTGTGAGCTTGTAGATTGCTATTTTTGGCGAAGAGACTTGGTGGTAACGGGGGGGAAAGCGGTCAAAGTACAGACTGAGCCAACTCGGGTCCAGTGTTTGATGATCTTTTTTTTGGTCAGTGTTTCTTCCAGAGGTGTGTGTAGTTTTTATTTCTCCATAAGTGTGTGTGTGTGTGTGTGTGTGTGTGTGTGTGTGTGTGTGTGTGTGTGTGTGTGTGTGTGTGTGTGTGTGTGTGTGTGTGTGTGTGTGTGTGTGTGTGTGTGTGTGTGTGTGTTTTTTCCTGGCAGACGGGGATGCGTGTGAGTCGAACCCGTGTGCTCATAGTGGAGTGTGTAAGGACGGGATTGGTCAGTACACCTGCTTCTGCCCCACCGGTTACCAAGGTTACAACTGTGAGATCGGTACGTTGCTGAGAGCTGTTTATATTGACATTCTTTATTAGGAATAGCCCCTTGAGTTGTAGCATCTCGTTTTAGAGGGGATCCTAGGTACATGATACACTGTATAGACATTTTCACACAAAAAAAACAATATCAGAAATGACAAAACAAGTAAACAAGACAGATGACACAACAGAACAAACAGACAGATAGACAGGAGAAACAACAGAACATGTAAAGCATACAAATGGATCATTAAGTCAACACAGACAGATCAATATCGTGAATGTCAGTATATTTAGAGTGATTAATAGAGGTTATATGACAATGTTATAGTAATTAATTAGTTATAGACATGTACATACACTCTCAAAGTAAGAGGACAGCGTATTTTGAACAGATAATAAGATGAAATGGAACGAATGTTTCATGGAACGAGCTGTTTACCGCTGGTCAAACATGTGTGAACAGCCAAGGACCCCTTAGCTGAGAGAGAGATGAAGCAGGGACCCCCACTACATAATTGTATAGATGAGAGATGAAGCAGGGACCCCCACTACATAATTGTATAGATGAGACATGAAGCAGGGACCCCCACTAAATTGTGTTGCAGATTAAATTACATTTTGCTGTGTTAAGTGGTCGTACGTGTGTGTGTGCGTGCGTGTGTGTGTGTGTGTGTGCGTGTGTGTGTGTGTGTGTGTGTGTGTGTGTGTGTGTGTGTGTGTGTGTGTGTGTGCGCGTGTGTGTGTGTGCATGTGCGTGTGCGTGTGCGTGGCTGCGTGCGTGTGCGCGCGTGTGTGTGTGTGTGTGTGTGTGTGTGTGTGTGTGTGTGTGCGCGCGTGCGTGCGTGCTCGCGTCACAGTGATCCCTGAACTCTGTGAGAATAAGAACGGGGGGTGTAACCACTTCTGTGATGTCATCGGTGGGAACGTCAGGTGTTCGTGTGCTGACGGGTATCACCTGGAGGCCGACGACAAGTCCTGCAACTCCAACCGTGAGAGAGACACACACACACACAGACACACACAGACACACACACACACACACATACACACACACACACCGCACCGCACCGCACCACACTACAGAGTGTTTGGTGTCCAGTGGAACCAAACGGGTCCATTTGGTTACACTCTCCCTCTCAGAGCTATGGTTGAACCTCTGGCATCGGTTCAAACGGTTCCGGAAACGTTTCCAAATGGGATGGAACCGATTCCGGTCCTCGAAGTTGGATCCCAACCCTAGTACTGGTGAATTCCAGTGGTGGAAAGTAACTAAGTACATTTAGTAATTGAGTATTTCCCAATTTCCAATACTTGGAATTTACTTCTACTCCACTACATCTCGTATCCAAATATCATACTTTTACTCCACTACAATTATTGGAAAACTGTTTGAGTTTCTTTGTAGATTTGCATTATTATTGCAAAACACACATTAACCACTTCAGCCCTATATACGTTTCGGCCATTTGAAAATAGCAGATCTACAAGCTCACAATGCGTCGCAATGATCTGCTATTTTCAAATGATTTTTATGCATTTTAAAACATGACATGGGACATTCTGCATAATGAGTACTTTTACTTTTGGTACTTTAAGTACATTTTGATGCCAATACTTTTGTACATTTTGAATTCCGGACTTTTACTTGTAACAGAGGATTTCTATAGTGCAGCATTGATACTTCTACTTAAAGGGATATTTCACTTTCAAAAAAAATGTTGGTCATTTTATCGTCTACTCAGGCTTTTGTGAGCCCCCCAGACCATCTTTAAGTTGCTTGATTTAGTATTTAGATATTTGATAATCATTTTATCAGACACGCCCCCTTCCTATACAAACCCATTATAACTTCAAACTCCATTTTTAACCTGTTAGATTCATCAAAACCACCCGTCCTTGGTTCTGCTGACTCACCCTGCCCTCCTAATACGTGAGGGGGCCGTGTTTTTTCGATTACTTTTTTCATGTATTTTATTATTATTTTTTAATGTATTTAATTGTTTTCATTTTCCAAAAAATAAATTAAAAATCGAAAATACACGGCCCCCTCGCGTATTAGGAGGGCAGGGTGAGTCACCAGAACCAAGGACGGGTGTTTTTGACGAATCTAACATGTTAAAAATGGAGTTTGAAGTTATAATGGGTTTGTATAGGAAAGGGGCGTGTCTGATAAAATGAATATCAAATATCTAAATACGGAATCAAGCAACTTAAAAACGGTCTGGGGGGCTCACAAAGGCCTGAATAGACGTTAAAATGACCAAAAGTTTTTTTGAAAGTGAAATATCCCTTTAAGTAAACATGTTTTAGTACTTTTTCCACCACTGGGGAATTCACAGATAAGAACCAGGGTTTATTCATTAAACTGTTGCTTTGTTTGTGTTGCCATGTTGGGTTAGTTTGGGTTGCCATGTTGGAAAAAACAAAGCAAACAAAAAATAGACAGTACCATTATACGCTTCATAGTGCGTACCGATGTGAATGTACCGTCACACCCCTAATACAGCCCCTGAAATGCTCACATCTTGAGCTTGTCGATCGGCTATTTTCAGCAAAAAGCCTAACCCCACGCTAACAGAAAACAGAAAAGACACTAGTATAGAGCCCTGAGGGACTCCGGTCAACCATAGGGGCTTTAAAGGAGTAGTTCACTCAAAACATTACTTATTTTCTATCAATTACACTGTACACCCCATGAAGCCTTGAATTCATGGTTGTTTTTTTGTTTGTTTTTTTGTCGCATTCCTGAGACAATAATTTGATGACAGTCCGCTGGTCAAATTATTGTCTCAGGAATGAGACAAAAACTAAAAAACTCCACAAATTCAAGCCTTCATGGGGTGTGTGATTGATAGAAAATAAGATTTTTTTTTGGGTGAACTACTCCTTTAACCCATTAAGACCGGGAACGCATCTGTGTATCCACTTTAACCATTATTTTACACTTTGGCTATTCAAAAATAGCAGATCTACAAGCTCATCGCGCAGCACCGAGTGCCGCGCGATGAGCTTGTAGATCTGCTATTTCTTTTAAATCGTGAAAATGTGTGCAAATCTTTGAATGTATATTTTTTAAGCAAAATGTTTTACTCAAATCTTTGCTTCTTGGGGTCCCTGGAACAACATATTTTACAAATGTTCGCTTTAAATAATATGTATTCAAAGATTTGCACACCTTTTCACGATTTTTACAAAAATAGCAGATCTACAAGCTCGTAGCGTGGCACTCGGTGCCGCGCTACGAGCTTGTATATCTGCACATTTTTAATAGCCAAAGACGCGTTCCCGGTGTTTAAATCTAATCTTTTTCACCCTCTCCCACAGAGACGTATAAGTGCGGCGTGGTGTTCGCTAAGGGCACGCGCACCGTGTTCCAGTACGAGCGGCCAAACGTCACGGCGGACGGCGCCGACGGCACGGCCTTCGACGTGTCGCAGTTCACCGAGCCCTTCGGCAACCTGTCCTCCTGGCCAGCGGAGGGCGACGACTACATGGACGACGCGGTGGCGGAGGCGCCCCACCACGCCAGCGTGACGGAGTTCACGCGCATGGTCGGCGGAGAGAACTGTCCCCCCGGGGACTGTCCCTGGCAGGTACGCACACCTATATGTAATGTCCCCCCGGGGACTGTCCCTGGCAGGTACACACACCTATATGTAATGTCCCCCCGGGGACTGTCCCTGGCAGGTACGCACACCTATATGTAATGTCCCCCCAGGGACTGTCCCTGGCAGGTACGCACACCTATATGTAATGTCCCCCCGGGGACTGTCCCTGGCAGGTACGCACACCTATATGTAATGTCCCCCCGGGGACTGTCCCTGGCAGGTACGCACACCTATATGTAATGTCCCCCCGGGGACTGTCCCTGGCAGGTACGCACACCTATATGTAATGTCCCCCCGGGGACTGTCCCTGGCAGGTACGCACACCTATATGTAATGTCCCCCCGGGGACTGTCCCTGGCAGGTACGCACACCTATATGTAATGTCCCCCCGGGGACTGTCCCTGGTGGGTACGCACACCTATATCTCTGCTGTCCGGCTGAAACTGGCCAACTCCAAAATGTTCATTTTTCAGGAAATGAAAAAAAAAAAAAAAGTGTAGTTAGGAGGTTTTGTTCATCATTGATAAGAACAGCTGAATGGATCTCCAAGCTCACAATGAGGTTGGAGGTCAAAAGGGGGTGGAGCCTGGAGTCAGCAAAACTAACTCCACCCCCCTTTGGTGGACTTAACTGGTTTAGCAGAAGGTTTGAGGATCCAATGGAGTTTGTCGGTTTTGTCAGAAGCGCTTTATAATACTTTTCATTGGTTCAATATTTGTTTGACCAACACACAGACGTAAAGGGTGTTCAATGGCACTGATTTATGGAGAAAAAAAAACGCAAAAGCGCCAAAATGGAGTTAGCTGGTTTCTGCCGGACAGCAACGATATGTAGTGTCCCCCCAGACACTGTCCTTGGCAGGTACACACACACCTATATGTAACGTCCCCCAAATCCCACTGCACATCTGGTTTATCCTTATATTACAATTGGCTGAAGGGAGGACTGGCCGGCCGGACCTCTGAAGTCACGCCCATGTCACCATGACTCAGCCATAACCATATAAGGACTTCCCAATCCAGCTACGCCCAAATATGGAGTGTTTTGTCTAACCTCAATGAGTCGTCATGGCATCAGGCGCAAACAAATCACTCAGCTCCATATATGGGCATATACTGATGACATCACTTCTAGACGCGAGGGCCACGTAGCGGCAACTGTATGAAATAAACAAATGGAACAATGTACATAGCTCAACACAACTAATATTATGAGTGGTTTCTCCAAATTCAACACAAATTGACACTTTTAATAACTATTGCTGTGTCAAAATGACTCATGTCAGGTGTCTTTAATTCTTGGTACAGCACACTTTTGCTATTATGACCTGTTGTAAACGTGATGCAGAGCCAGGAACCAGCTTCTGGCAGCGTTCCTCTGGCATTTTAGCCCATTACTCATGTGTAGTTGCCTCCAGCTCACTAATAGGGGTCGATACGATATCTGTGGCGATATTAGGCCCTCGATAACAATAACATCACGGTATTCGATATATTGCGATATCACGATATATTGCATTAGATATATCACGATAGTCCTTGTATTCAATTCATGAACACATAAAATAGCACCAAACAGTTCAAAATCATCATCACTCAAATGCAGAGTCGGAAAAAAACGTATAAAATAAAAACATTTTTTTTTTATTTTTTATATATCAATATTTTTGGCAGTATATCGATTATTTATCGCGGGAGGAAGTATATCGTCCCACCCCTACTCACTAATATCCTTGGGTTTGCATTCTGCAACGACCTTCTTCAAATCCCATTGAGACTTTCTATGGGGCTCGTGTGTGTGTGTGTGTGTGTGTGTGTGTGTGTGTGTGTGTGTGTGTGTGTGTGTGTGTGTGTGTGTGTGTGTGTGTGTGTGTGTGTGTGTGTGTGTGTGTGTGTGTGTGTGTGTGTGTGTGTGTGTGTGTGTGTGTGTGTGTGTGTGTCTCTCTGTCTCTCTCTCTCTCTCCTCCAGGCTCTGCTGATGAACGAGGAGAAGCGGGGGTTCTGTGGAGGAACCATCCTGACTGATTACATCATCCTGACCGCCGCCCACTGCATCAACCAATCACGATACATCTACGTCGTCCTCGGTGAGACCAACCGGCCAATCACTGCCGGCCATGAGGGGGACATAACCTTAAAGCTATAATTAACTCCGCCCATCTTTCAACCTCATCTCCATCCATTTAAGTTGCATTTATACTTAGTTTGTTGCACAACAAAAAATTGCAGATAAAGCAAAGCGATTTCTATTTGGAATGAGGTGAATCTTTCCAACATATTATGTTGGAAAAATCATATCATAACATATCATAACATAAATGTGATCTGCTACACCATGCAGGAACGTCAATTACACGTTAATGTTCCGTGTTTGTTCACCTTCCTAAAATAATGACCTATGTCGTGTTTTTTGGATATTTTAGGATATTTTTTCCTAAAACAGCTCCTAATGACACTGGCCACCTCTGGTAAAATCTAAGTCATTTAATCCTCTTATGTTTCATAACTGACAGACAGCGTTATTTGCATGTCAATAGTCATATATGTTATAAACTTTTTAGGTGAAATGATGAACACATTGCCTGCCAAGGCAACAAAAAAAATGAACACAACTCTAACACAACTTAGGAATGATCCCTCGACTCTGAGAGAAGGATGGATGTGACATCACATCATACCAAAAATAATCACTTCCGTCCACTCCTATGTTAGGATTGTAGAAAAACACCTCTAGCTCGGATTTCTCCTCTTTTTTGTGAAAACGAGCCATATTCGACGGGCGATAGCAACAAGATGGCCGATCGCGGTAAAAAAAAAGCTTGTTCCTGTGGATAGAGGAGACCCTCCCCCCCTCCCCCCAGACACCCTTTGTTTACTTCCGTGTGCACGTCGCGGCTCCCGCAGCTCTCCAAAGATTGTCAACATAAGGTACATGGGGATGAAAAACAAATGTTTTAATCTCAGGCAGTCAATGTATTAAGAGATATCATTTAAGTTATTTTTCTTCTGTTTTCTGAACCAAACTGTTGTAGGTGAGTTTGACATTGAGGTGAAGGAAGGTCATGAGTCCATGCACCACGTAGAGAGGGTCCTGATGCACAGACAGTACCGACCAGACACCTTCCACAACGACATCGCTCTCATCAAGCTCACCACGCCTGTCAGCTTCTCCAAGTACATCATCCCCGCCTGTCTGCCCGAGAAGGACTTCGCCGAGAAGGTCAGCCAGCGCTCCCCTCCTGTCGTTCTTGACTAGTGGAGAAGAGATCTGAGGACAAGTCGTTTTATGCTTGGTTGTGCGTGGGTTGTCACGCTCCGAAAAACGCATTGTGAGCTTGTAGATCGGCTATTTTCAGCACACAGCCAAGGATAAATCAAAGCATTACGACGCCATCAAGGCACCGCCAAAATAAACGTTAGTAGTCTAAATCTGTAGATTTAGAGCGACTAAAAATAAAACATTTCAGATGACAAAAAAATATGACTAAAACTAAATGGAATTGTATTCAAAAGACTTTTTTTCTTTTTTAAATTTATCCCACGATTTTGTAACCCATTTTTCACCCAGTACCAATTGCCTAAGCTTGTAATCTTGGGCGCTACAGGGGGGAGTTTCCCCAGTAGGACGTAGCTTCTTATCACCTGACAGGGAGGAGTTTCCCCAGTAGGACGCAGCTTCTTATCATCTGACAGGGGGGAGTTTCCCCGGTAGGACGTAGCTTCTTATCATCTGACAGGGAGGAGTTTCCCCGGTAGGACGCAGCTTCTTATCATCTGACAGGGGGGAGTTTCCCCGGTAGGACGTGGCTTCTTATCACCTGACAGGGGGGAGTGTCCCCGGTAGGACGTAGCTTCTTATCACCTGACAGGGGGGGAGTTTCCCCCGGTAGGACGTAGCTTCTTATCACCTGACAGGGGGGAGTTTCCCCCGGTAGGACGTAGCTTCTTATCACCTGACAGGGGGAGTTTCCCCGGTAGGATGTAGCTTCTTATCACCTGACCGGGGGGAGTTTCTCCGGTAGGACGCAGCTTCTTATCATCTGACAGGGGGGAGTGTCCCCGGTAGGACGTAGCTTCTTATCACCTGACAGGGAGGAGTTTCCCCGGTAGGACGTAGCTTCTTATCACCTGACAGGGGGGAGTGTCCCCGGTAGGACGTAGCTTCTTATCACCTGACAGGGGGGAGTGTCCCCGGTAGGACGTAGCTTCTTATCACCTGACAGGGGGGAGTGTCCCCGGTAGGACGTAGCTTCTTATCACCTGACAGGGAGGAGTGTCCCCGGTAGGACGTAGCTTCTTATCACCTGACAGGGGGGAGTTTCCCCGGTAGGACGTAGCTTCTTATCACCTGACAGGGGGGAGTGTCCCCGGTAGGACGTAGCTTCTTATCACCTGACAGGGGGGAGTGTCCCCGGTAGGACGTAGCTTCTTATCACCTGACAGGGAGGAGTTTCCCCGGTAGGACGTAGCTTCTTTTCACCTGACAGGGGGGAGTTTCCCCGGTAGGACGTAGCTTCTTATCACCTGACAGGGGGGAGTTTCCCCGGTAGGACGTAGCTTCTTATCACCTGACAGGGGGGAGTGTCCCCGGTAGGACGTAGCTTCTTATCACCTGACAGGGGGGAGTTTCCCCGGTAGGACGTAGCTTCTTATCACCTGACAGGGGGGAGTTTCCCCGGTAGGACGTAGCTTCTTATCACCTGACAGGGGGGAGTTTCCCCGGTAGGACGTAGCTTCCTATCACCTGACAGGGGGGAGTTTCCCCGGTAGGACGTAGCTTCTTATCACCTGACAGGGGGGAGTTTCCCCGGTAGGACGTAGCTTCCTATCACCTGACAGGGGGGAGTTTCCCCGGTAGGATGTAGCTTCCTATCACCTGACAGGGGGGAGTTTCCCCGGTAGGACGTAGCTTCTTATCACCTGACAGGGGGGAGTTTCCCCGGTAGGACGTAGCTTCCTATCACCTGACAGGGGGGAGTTTCCCCGGTAGGACGTAGCTTCTTATCACCTGACAGGGGGGAGTTTCCCCGGTAGGACGTAGCTTCTTATCACCTGACAGGGGGGAGTTTCCCCGGTAGGACGTAGCTTCTTATCACCTGACAGGGGGGAGTTTCCCCGGTAGGACGTAGCTTCTTATCACCTGACAGGGGGGAGTGTCCCCGGTAGGATGTAGCTTCCTATCACCTGACAGGGGGGAGTTTCCCCGGTAGGACGTAGCTTCTTATCACCTGACAGGGGGGAGTTTCCCCGGTAGGACGTAGCTTCTTATCACCTGAATGGGGGGAGTTTCCCCGGTAGGACGTAGCTTCTTATCACCTCACAGGGGGGAGTTTCCCCGGTAGGACGTAGCTTCTTATCACCTGACAGGGGGGAGTGTCCCCGGTAGGACGTAGCTTCTTATCACCTGACAGGGAGGAGTTTCCCCGGTAGGACGTAGCTTCTTATCACCTGACAGGGGGGAGTGTCCCCGGTAGGACGTAGCTTCTTATCACCTGACAGGGGGGAGTGTCCCCGGTAGGACGTAGCTTCTTATCACCTGACAGGGAGGAGTTTCCCCGGTAGGACGTAGCTTCTTTTCACCTGACAGGGGGGAGTTTCCCCGGTAGGACGTAGCTTCTTATCACCTGACCGGGGGGAGTTTCCCCGGTAGGACGTGGCTTCTTATCACCTGACAGGGGGGAGTGTCCCCGGTAGGACGTAGCTTCTTATCACCTGACAGGGAGGAGTTTCCCCAGTAGGACGTAGCTTCTTATCACCTGACAGGGGGGAGTGTCCCCGGTAGGACGTAGCTTCTTATCACCTGACAGGGGGGAGTGTCCCCGGTAGGACGTAGCTTCTTATCACCTGACAGGGAGGAGTTTCCCCGGTAGGACGTAGCTTCTTATCACCTGACAGGGGGGAGTGTCCCCGGTAGGACGTAGCTTCTTATCACCTGACAGGGGGGAGTGTCCCCGGTAGGACGTAGCTTCTTATCACCTGACAGGGGGGAGTGTCCCCGGTAGGACGTAGCTTCTTATCACCTGACAGGGAGGAGTGTCCCCGGTAGGACGTAGCTTCTTATCACCTGACAGGGGGGAGTTTCCCCGGTAGGACGTAGCTTCTTATCACCTGACAGGGGGGAGTGTCCCCGGTAGGACGTAGCTTCTTATCACCTGACAGGGGGGAGTGTCCCCGGTAGGACGTAGCTTCTTATCACCTGACAGGGGGGAGTTTCCCCGGTAGGACGTAGCTTCTTATCACCTGACAGGGGGGAGTTTCCCCGGTAGGACGTAGCTTCCTATCACCTGACAGGGGGGAGTTTCCCCGGTAGGACGTAGCTTCTTATCACCTGACAGGGGGGAGTTTCCCCGGTAGGACGTAGCTTCCTATCACCTGACAGGGGGGAGTTTCCCCGGTAGGATGTAGCTTCCTATCACCTGACAGGGGGGAGTTTCCCCGGTAGGACGTAGCTTCTTATCACCTGACAGGGGGGAGTTTCCCCGGTAGGACGTAGCTTCCTATCACCTGACAGGGGGGAGTTTCCCCGGTAGGACGTAGCTTCTTATCACCTGACAGGGGGGAGTTTCCCCGGTAGGACGTAGCTTCTTATCACCTGACAGGGGGGAGTTTCCCCGGTAGGACGTAGCTTCTTATCACCTGACAGGGGGGAGTTTCCCCGGTAGGACGTAGCTTCTTATCACCTGACAGGGGGGAGTGTCCCCGGTAGGATGTAGCTTCCTATCACCTGACAGGGGGGAGTTTCCCCGGTAGGACGTAGCTTCTTATCACCTGACAGGGGGGAGTTTCCCCGGTAGGACGTAGCTTCTTATCACCTGACAGGGGGGAGTTTCCCCGGTAGGACGTAGCTTCTTATCACCTGACAGGGGGGAGTTTCCCCGGTAGGACGTAGCTTCTTATCACCTGACAGGGGGGAGTGTCCCCGGTAGGACGTAGCTTCTTATCACCTGACAGGGAGGAGTTTCCCCGGTAGGACGTAGCTTCTTATCACCTGACAGGGGGGAGTGTCCCCGGTAGGACGTAGCTTCTTATCACCTGACAGGGGGGAGTGTCCCCGGTAGGACGTAGCTTCTTATCACCTGACAGGGAGGAGTTTCCCCGGTAGGACGTAGCTTCTTTTCACCTGACAGGGGGGAGTTTCCCCGGTAGGACGTAGCTTCTTATCACCTGACCGGGGGGAGTTTCCCCGGTAGGACGTGGCTTCTTATCACCTGACAGGGGGGAGTGTCCCCGGTAGGACGTAGCTTCTTATCACCTGACAGGGGGGAGTGTCCCCGGTAGGACGTAGCTTCTTATCACCTGACAGGGAGGAGTTTCCCCGGTAGGACGTAGCTTCTTATCACCTGACAGGGGGGAGTGTCCCCGGTAGGACGTAGCTTCTTATCACCTGACAGGGGGGAGTGTCCCCGGTAGGACGTAGCTTCTTATCACCTGACAGGGGGGAGTGTCCCCGGTAGGACGTAGCTTCTTATCACCTGACAGGGAGGAGTTTCCCCGGTAGGACGTAGCTTCTTTTCACCTGACAGGGGGGAGTTTCCCCGGTAGGACGTAGCTTCTTATCACCTGACCGGGGGGAGTTTCCCCGGTAGGACGTGGCTTCTTATCACCTGACAGGGGGGAGTGTCCCCGGTAGGACGTAGCTTCTTATCACCTGACAGGGGGGGAGTTTCCCCCGGTAGGACGTAGCTTCTTATCACCTGACAGGGGGGAGTTTCCCCCGGTAGGACGTAGCTTCTTATCACCTGACAGGGGGAGTTTCCCCGGTAGGATGTAGCTTCTTATCACCTGACCGGGGGGAGTTTCTCCGGTAGGACGTAGCTTCTTATCACCTGACCGGGGGGAGTTTCTCCGGTAGGACGTAGCTTCTTATCACCTGACAGGGGGGAGTTTCCCCGGTAGGACGTAGCTTCTTATCACCTGACAGGGGGGAGTTTCCCCGGTAGGACGTAGCTTCTTATCACCTGACAGGGGGGAGTGTCCCCGGTAGGACGTAGCTTCTTATCACCTGACAGGGGGGAGTGTCCCCGGTAGGACGTAGCTTCTTATCACCTGACAGGGAGGAGTTTCCCCGGTAGGACGTAGCTTCTTATCACCTGACAGGGGGGAGTGTCCCCGGTAGGACGTAGCTTCTTATCACCTGACAGGGGGGAGTGTCCCCGGTAGGACGTAGCTTCTTATCACCTGACAGGGGGGAGTGTCCCCGGTAGGACGTAGCTTCTTATCACCTGACAGGGAGGAGTTTCCCCGGTAGGACGTAGCTTCCTATCACCTGACAGGGGGGAGTTTCCCCGGTAGGACGTAGCTTCTTATCACCTGACAGGGGGGAGTTTCCCCGGTAGGACGTAGCTTCTTATCACCTGACAGGGGGGAGTTTCCCCGGTAGGACGTAGCTTCTTATCACCTGACAGGGGGGAGTTTCCCTGGTAGGACGTAGCTTCTTATCACCTGACAGGGAGGAGTTTCCCCGGTAGGACGTAGCTTCTTATCACCTGACAGGGGGAGTTTCCCCGGTAGGATGTAGCTTCTTATCACCTGACCTCGGGGAGTTTCTCCGGTAGGACGTAGCTTCTTATCACCTGACCGGGGGGAGTTTCTCCGGTAGGACGTAGCTTCTTTTCACCTGACAGGGGGGAGTTTCCCCGGTAGGACGTAGCTTCTTATCACCTGACCGGGGGGAGTTTCCCCGGTAGGACGTGGCTTCTTATCACCTGACAGGGGGGAGTGTCCCCGGTAGGACGTAGCTTCTTATCACCTGACAGGGGGGGAGTTTCCCCCGGTAGGACGTAGCTTCTTATCACCTGACAGGGGGGAGTTTCCCCCGGTAGGACGTAGCTTCTTATCACCTGACAGGGGGAGTTTCCCCGGTAGGATGTAGCTTCTTATCACCTGACCGGGGGGAGTTTCTCCGGTAGGACGTAGCTTCTTATCACCTGACCGGGGGGAGTTTCTCCGGTAGGACGTAGCTTCTTATCACCTGACAGGGGGGAGTTTCCCCGGTAGGACGTAGTGCGTGGAAGGGAGGAACACGTTATTCCAACCAGTTCCTTTCCCCTCCATCAGGCGCCCCGGCTGACCAGGGGGAGGCAGTATTCAAAAGACTAATGACTGAAACTAAATCAGAATTTGCTGTGAACGCGGGTTGTCCTCACATTGCAGGTGTTGATGTTGTCCTCACATTGCAGGTGTTGATGTTGTCCTCACATTGCAGGTGTTGATGTTGTCCTCACATTGCAGGTGTTGACGTTGTCCTCACATTGCAGGTGTTGACGTTGTCCTCACATTGCAGGTGTTGACGTTGTCCTCACATTGCAGGTGTTGACGTTGTCCTCACATTGCAGGTGTTGATGCGCGAGCCGGACGGCCTGGTGAGCGGCTTCGGTCGCATCGGGGAGGGCCGGGCTCCGTCGCCCATCCTGCAGCGCCTCACCATGCCCTACGTGGACCGGGCCGTCTGCATGGAGTCCAGCAAGTTCCGCATCTCCTCGCGCATGTTCTGCGCCGGCTACAAGGACCTGAAGAAAGACGCGTGCCAGGGCGACAGCGGCGGGCCGCACGTCACCCGCTACAAGGACACCTACTTTGTGACGGGCGTGGTGAGCTGGGGGGAGGGCTGCGCCCGAGAGGGCAAATACGGCGTTTACACACAGGTAAGAGGACGGCAACGACACAGACACCTTAAAGGAGTAGTTCACCCCCAAAATTACTTATTTTCTATCAATTACACCAGTGTATATCAACCTTTTTTGTGCCAAGGCACACCTGGCATAGCCAAAAGATCCCAGGGCACACCTAGATATACGGTATATATATATATATAATTATATGTATATATATATACACACACACACACTAGGGATAAGGATAATAAGGATAATTCCTTTTAACAGGTCGTTCATGAAAGTCCTTGCGGTCTTGTTTCCAATGAGAACCTGTGAGCAATTGGGGTTAAGAGTCTTGCTCAGGGACAAATTTCATATCATCGGCGCATATGCTGGGATAGCCTGGAATCGAACCTGGGGCAACCAGGGCCTCTGGTTCCCTAGGCGGGCTCACTAACCACTCAGCTATGGCCGCCCCTAAGGGGTGTGCCGATACACTAATTTCATGAAACAATACGATACGATATTGGGCACACAACTTCGATACGATACGCACTTTTTTATTATGAAATCATATGGGGGAGAAAAAAAGCAAATGCAAACAAATATTTCTGTTTTTGCATTATTCAGACATGCAAACTTGTAGCTTTTCAGCTTCCACTAGCCGTTTTGAATCCAAATAGGGCAATAGTGTGACACCTGACCCGAAAAAAAAACAGCATGTTGTCACCCTTTTCACCTCGGAGCTGTTTGCACACCTGATAATTATTATTGTAAAAAAAAAAAAAAATTTCAATGATATTTTTTCAAACCTTCTTCAAACGGCGCGGCACACCTCAGCAGTAGCCCCGGCCCAAAATTGGGACGTTTGCCAGGGTTGATATACACTGAATTACACACCCCATGAAGCATTGAATTCATGGAGATTTTTTTGTTTTTATCACATTCCTAAGCCAATGATTATGATAACCGCTGGTCTCTCTGGTAGGAGACTCAAAGAGCCTCCTTTGTGTCGCCTACCAGATACATTATTATTATCATCAAATTATTGGCCTAGGAATTTGACAAAAACTAAAAATCTCCAAGAATTCAATGCTTCATGGGGTGTGTAATTGATGGAAAATAAGTCATTTTTTGGGGGAACTACTCCTTTAACAAACATTGTCATAAATACTATATGCTTCCAGTCGCTGGTTTAAAGTCTTCTTTCAGTCACCATGACGTGCGTTTTGGTCAATTATGCTCCCATTTATTTAAAAATGTATGATAAAGTAGGGTATGCTGTGGGAGGGGCTGGTCCCAACCAATAGCATTCATTTCCGAGTAAATTTTTCGGACCGGATATAGAAGGATGGCGGATTTGAAATCTCTGAAAAATAGGCTTCATTTACGGTCTGTAGAAACCAGGGCCATGACGATGTCCATATGTTTACTCTCTGTGTGTAGAAACCAGGGCCATGACGATGTCCATATGTTTACACTCTGTGTGTAGAAACTACCAGCAGGCAGTGCCGCTTTAGACTCCACAGGGGCCCTAAGCATGATACAGGACACATGCACGTGCAGACTTGTAACTCCCTCTGTCAGGGTTTCTTTCTATTCTTTTTGCGTATGAAGTGAGTCACTTCACGGCTTTAAAGGACATCTAAAGATATCAATGTCACGTTTTGATGAAAAAAAACAAAAAAACTAAGGCCTCAATGTGTGACTCACCATACGGACAAAACAAAAGAAGAAAAGTCTACCCCGGAAGATGGAGTTCCAATCCAATCGCACACTTACACATAATATCTCTAAACTTTAGAGAGCTTCACAATAAATATTATTATCATTATTATTATTACTATTATAATGATTGTCTCCGCCAGGCCGTAAGGCATGCCGAGAGAGTATGTTTTACCCGCGGTCCGTCCGTCCGTCAGAGTGTCCGTCCGTGTGTCCATCTGTCTGCGAGCAGCTAATCTCCGGCACCGTTGGCCCGGTCGCTGCGAAACTGTGCACACACACTCTGGATGCCAATTCAGAACCTCTGCCCCAACTTTTTCACATGGGCCTGTTATAGCGCCACCAGGAGGCCAATTTGCGCAAAACCCATTTTTGGATATTACTCCTACAGATTTTATCCAAACATCACGCAAATCGGTACACAGTATCTCTATAGTCATGTGATCAAGACGGATCTGTCCGATATTTCATATTCCATCCTGATTGGCTAAGGTTGGTTCCAAAGTTTAAAGGATTGGTCCGTTTTGAACAAAATGTCTCAAATCATGAATACAGCTTGCGATTTCCGTGAAAATGTGCACGCACATTCCCACTAGGCCGAGAAAGTAATGGCACCATTTTCACATTGGCCTGTTATAGCGCCACCAGGAGGCCACAATAACCTACCTGACCTGGCGGAGACCTGTCTAGTTATTTTTATTTTATTATTACTATTATTACTGTTATTATTATTACTATTATTGCGAACGCAGCGGAAGGAGGCGCGCCGCGCAAGTGGAGCTTACTATGAAACCGTGCTCGGCTTGTGAGTGTGTGTGTGTGTGTGTGTGTCTGTGTGCACTGCCTGCCTGCAGCTCCTCTGAGATAAGTAAATGTCCAATTTAGACGTACCATACATCAAATGAAAGGTCTTTGAAAACTGAACACACCTGTCAAGGTTGCGTTTAAGCCCGCCCCTTCCCCCGGAAGCCACGCCCCGGAGAAGGCTCCTAAAAACTCCCCATTGAAACCCCATGTTAAATGAAAAGTGCCCGAATCGCTCCGAAACTTTTTCTACCCCCCCTAAGTGGGGGTGTACGAACAAATACTTCGGGCTCGGATTTTGGCTCCGCCCCCCGGAAGTGGGTGAAACAGGCACTTCAAACACTTTGTTGAATTGTTCAAAAACATTCCAAGTTTTTTGGGGGGGAATTTGTATTTTTCTAAGATGCTCCTTTTAACGCAGATTTTTTTTGTATTTTTTTTGTATTTTTTTATTGGTTACTTTTTTACATATCTTTTTTTTCATATTTTTTTTAATTTTTTTGCGTTCGCTTCCCGCGTTCGCGCGTCTTATTTGTTATTATAATTGTAGGTATATTATAATTGTAGGTATATTATAATTGTAGGTATATTATAATTGTTTGTAGGTATATTATAATTGTTTGTAGGTATATTATAATTGTAGGTATATTATAATTGTAGGTATATTATAATTGTAGGTATATTATAATTGTAGGTATATTATAATTGTAGGTATATTATAATTGTTTGTAGGTATATTATAATTGTTTGTAGGTATATTATAATTGTAGGTATATTATAATTGTAGGTATATTATAATTGTAGGTATATTATAATTGTAGGTATATTATAATTGTAGGTATCCAAGTACATCCCATGGATCAGGAACGGCATCGCCAGGCTGACTCCCAGACCTCACCCCAACGAGAGTGCAGCGCAGGGGGCCAGAAAGAGGAGAGACGCAGCCCCCTTCTCCATCACACGCATGTGAGCCAGGGACCCCCGGGGGACCCCCGGTGTTGTGAACAGCATCGCTGCCCGAAATCTGATCCAAGCAGATATTTATATGTTGAAATTATGAAAAAAATGATCAACAATGTTCAGTTCATCAACATAATGACAGGAGGTCTATAGATCTAATGCAGGGGTTGGCAGCATAATGACCGGAGGTCTATAGATCTAATGCAGGGGTTGGCAGCCTTTTTCACATCAAATGTCATGTGTTTTTTTCTCTTGATCGTCTATGTGCCATCTCAACATTAAGCATAAGTATGACGCCACATCAAAATAAAAAATCAAAATAATAATTCAAATTGATTGCTCATATAGAATACATAATTATGCTGTAATAACATTATAAAACAATCAGGACATTTATATGTAATTATCATTGACTCTCACCCCTTCTTATTGATCTTTGAAAGACATTTTCAAGACATAAAGTTTAAACAGAACCATATTT
Organism: Gymnoscopelus braueri; assembly: GCF_963280865.1. NCBI lineage: Eukaryota > Metazoa > Chordata > Actinopteri > Myctophiformes > Myctophidae > Gymnoscopelus > Gymnoscopelus braueri. The sequence goes on from NC_137626.1 coordinate 1,329,587, forward strand.
TCTTCCCATGAGGGCTGGAAAGTCTGAACATCAACTTAAGCTTTCTTTGCCATTTTCCGCCATAACCGTGTGTTTGTGCAGTCATTGCAAGCTGGTTTGACATAGGCTACAAGCTGGTTTGACATAGGCTACATGCTACAAGCTGGTTTGACATAAGCTACATGCTACAAGCTGGTTTGACATAGGCTACATGCTCCAAGCTGGTTTGACATAAGCTACATGCTACAAGCTGGTTTGACATAAGCTACATGCTACAAGCTGGTTTGACATAAGCTACATGCTACAAGCTGGTTTGACATAAGCTACATGCTACAAGCTGGTTTGACATAGGCTACATGCTACAAGCTGGTTTGACATAGGCTACATGCTCCAAGCTGGTTTGACATAGGCTACATGCTACAAGCTGGTTTGACATAGGCTACATGCTACAAGCTGGTTTGACATAGGCTACATGCTCCAAGCTGGTTTGACATAGGCTACATGCTACAAGCTGGTTTGACATAAGCTACATGCTACAAGCTGGTTTGACATAGGCTACATGCTACAAGCTGGTTTGACATAAGCTACATGCTCCAAGCTGGTTTGACATAGGCTACATGCTACAAGCTGGTTTGACATCGGCTACATGCTCTAAGCTGGTTTGACATAAGCTACATGCTACAAGCTGGTTTGACATAAGCTACATGCTACAAGCTGGTTTGACATAAGCTACATGCTACAAGCTGGTTTGACATAGGCTACATGCTACAAGCTGGTTTGACATAGGCTACATGCTCTAAGCTGGTTTGACATAAGCTACATGCTACAAGCTGGTTTGACATAGGCTACATGCTACAAGCTTGTTTGACATAAGCTACATGCTACAAGCTGGTTTGACATAGGCTACATGCTACAAGCTGGTTTGACATTAGCTACATGCTACAAGCTGGTTTGACATAGGCTACATGCTCCAAGCTGGTTTGACATAGGCTACATGCTACAAGCTGGTTTGACATAGGCTACATGCTACAAGCTGGTTTGACATAGGCTACATGCTACAAGCTGGTTTGACATAGGCTACATGCTACAAGCTGCTTTGACATAGGCTACATGCTCCATGATGTACTCAAAGCATAGCATAGTTCTAAGTGAATAAGAGGGAGGATTAGGTGCAGGAGATAAATTGCATGTCAATGCGAGGGGACTTGATTGACGGTACACAAGGGTCTTCAATATGTACGTACACGGACTACCATGGCACATTTTAGATTTTGTTTTACACCATTATAATGTTTTTTTTTTCTTCCTCTCACTTATACGCCAGTGTGCTTAAGGTTGCCAACCCTTGATCCAATGTGTATCCCTGGTAATAATAAACAACCTATTGGATGTGTGTTATACAACTATCCTCACTTGTTTTCTATTGTTTAGCTTAGCATTGTGCTGAGATAAACACTGTTCCACCACACGGTGCTTTTGCAAAAATGTTGAAGCCGGCAAAATAAAATAAAAATAACTATCAATAAACATGATCACAGTCACTGCCCCGGGTATTGATTCTGGAATCCCTCCTTAGGATGCCAGGGATATTGATTGATTGATTGATTGAATACTTTATTATTCAGAAATGTAAACACCATGGAGGTAGCCGTAAGACACTTAGGTTAAAAGACAAAACAAATGTCCTGGGGACTTGTTTCCATTGAGGTCCTATGTATTAAATTCATCAGCATAGCATATTAAAGGGATATTTCACCCCCAAAATGACTTTTTGTTCCTCCTATGTATCAGTCACTCCATGGAGACTTGAATTCATGGATATTTTTTTGTTTTTGTCGCATTTCTAAGACAATAATGTGTCTCATCTGTTTAAGACAGTAGGTAGCTGATATATTGCACGTTTTACCTTAGCACTAGGTATACTCTTAGTTGCTTGTTTTAGAAGAGAATGCACTTAATGCTTCTGGTGATTAGTAGTGTTCTTGCCTACCTGTTGAATGCACTTATTGTCTCTTTGGATAAAAGTGTCTGCTAAATGACTGTAATGTAATGTAATCATTTGATGAGCGGCAGCGGTTCCGGTAGGAGACGCAGAGAGTCTCCATTGTGTCTCCTACCGGAACCGCTGCCTACCGGTCCGCTGGTCATCACATTATTGTCTTAGGAATGAGACAAAAACAAAAACCTATCCATGAATTCAAGTCTCCACGGGGTGACTAATCCATAGAAAAAAATAGTTATTTTGGGGTGAATTATCCCTTTAACACATTAATACATGTCATCAAAGGGTTCTGAAATTGTCTTGAAATGTTAGCGTTTTGTTATGTGTTAAATGTGTGGGTTTTATAACGTATTAACTAGAGATTATGACTAAATAACTACGTTGCATCCATCGGAACACAGGATATTTTTTTTTTCCCATTTCCGGACTCCTGAATCTCTGCGGTGCTTGTTAAGTGACTTTAGCGCTTGATATTAAAGGAGTAGTTCACCCAAAAAATGACTTATTTTCTTAGAATCCTTGAATTCATGGACATATTTTTGTTTGTTGTCTCATTCCTGAGACGATAATTTGATAACCGGCAGACTCTCCGGTAGAGACATTATAGCATCTTTCTGCCGCTCATCAAATTATTGTCTCAGGAATGAGACATGAACTAAAAGATCTCCATGAATTCAAGGCTTCATGGGTTGTGTAATGGATAGAAAATACGTTTGGGTGAACTACTCCTTTTAAAGCATTGATCATTTGTTTGGATCAGCTGTGTGGTGTGGAGGGAGATCTTGTATGTAGGGTAAGTAGACAGACTAATGTGATCCTTCATGATCTCTTGTCAGGTTGTTTCCACATCATTATTGACTGACTGATCCACTCAAATGAATGGAGTGGATCAGTCAGTCAGTCAGCTCCCTAAGGACGGTGGTTCTCAAACGTTTTCATGTCAAGGACCCCCAAAATGATATGTATTTGGCCGCGGACCCCCACCTGAAACCACGTTGTGCCAGGGACCCCCCAGAAGCAAAGATATGTGTTAAAAATGTTCGCCTTAAAAAAAAGAAAAGATTTAAAGATTTGCACATTTTCAAGATTTTTCAAAAATAGCAGATCTACAAGCTCATAGCGCTGCACTCGGTGCCGCGCTATGAGCTTGTAGATCTGCTATTTTTGAATAGCCAAAGTATAAATATATATAAAATATGGATAAAGGGGTTAAAGTGATTGTGACACTTTATTGACACATTTTGCTGGGGACCCCCTAGGGGTACCCCCCCCTCCCCCGCAAGGACCCCTAGGGGTTACCCCCGCAAGGACCCCACTATGAGAACCAATGCCCTAGGAAACGTGTGGATCCAGTCAAACCTGCAAGCTTTCCACCACACACACAGACAAACGCAGACGGGTTCAATAAACGGCAGCGGTTTCATAAGAGTTGACAGACTGCTAGTGTCAACAAAGAGCCAGAGGTTCGATCCCCATGTCATGTGGGGTCTCGCCACCCCACCCCTACTCTTCACATTTAAAGGAGTAGTTCACCCAAATAAACTACTTATTTTCTGTCATTTACACACCCCATGGAGCCTTGAATTCATGGAGATTCTTTGTTTGTTTTTGTGGCATACCTAAGAAAATAATTTGATGACCGGTGGTAGGAGTTGCCTATTGACTGACGACCCAGTCATTACATTATTTTCTTAGGAATGCCACAAAAACAAACAAAAATGTGTAATTGACAGAAAATAAAGTCATTTTTTTTGGTACTACTCTAACCTCAAATTCACTTCCCCAACTGGGATTCCCTACGGTCCCTACTCCCGAGAATGCTCTGGCATAAGCGCCCTTACATTTTGAAAATGGCAGATACAAGCTCATAACGCATCGCAAATCTTTGACAGATATTATAATTATTATTATAATTATTATTATTATTATTGTTATGTTATATATTGTTTACATTTTCTTTCGTTGGGCAAGGCTTGTCATATACAGTAGGTGACTCAAACCTAAGCTCACAACCATCAGCTCAGTTGAGAGCTTGTAGATCCACTATGTTTTTCCTATTTGGGCTTCAGTTTATTTGTGAGACCCTGATGTCCATGTTTACCTCACCTCACACACACCCCACAGCACAGGTCCAAAGACCATCGCTGTGTGCACTGTTTGTTCAGAGAGAGAGAGAGAGAGAGAGAGAGAGGGTCCCTCCCTCTGGTCTGGGGACCACAAGCGGTCCAGAGTGTACCTATGGTTCCGCTTGCGCAAACTCATAATTACAGAACCGTAAGGGTCGATTGAGAAGCAGCGTATTACGGGAAGTGTGTGTGTACACAGGATAGAGTCCACACACCATAGGAACTGTTTGTTCAAACCAAAGTACCAACTCAGAAACTCCAAATACTTGTGTCATCAACAGAAGGCTTGTGGATCAGTGGTGCTCAAACTTTTTCATGTCAAGGACCCCCAGAATGACATGTATTTGGCCGCCGTGGACCCCCATCTCAAAATATTTAGTTCCAGGGACAATAGCAAAGATTTGCACTTTGAAAATATATATTCAAAGGTTTGCACAAATGTTAGCATTTTTTCAAAAATAGCAGCATGTCTGTGTGTCTGTCTGCCTGTCTGTCTCTATGTATAACTGTCTGTATGTATACCTGTCTGTCTGTCTGTCTGTCTCTATGTATAAGTATAACTGTCTGTATGTACATGTTTTTAACATGTTCAAAATAAAGATTAATTAATTCATCATTCATGTATACCTGTCTGTCTGGCTGTCTGTCTGTCTGTCTGTCTGTCTCTATGTATAACTGTCTGTATGTATACCTGTCTGTCTGTCTGTCTCTATGTACTGTATAAGTATAACTGTCTGTATGTGTCTGTCTGTCTGTCTGTCTGTCTCTATGTATAACTGTCTGCCTGCCTGCCTGCCTGTCTGTCTGTCTCTCTATGCAGACAGTAACAGGGGTCAAATGGTTCGGGGCTGAAACGTCATGACGTGTGTGCGCACGCGCCTGTGTGTGTGTGTGTGTGTGTGTGTGCGCGCGCATTGTGACTGTGTGTGTGCTCGCACAGCACGTGTGTGTGTGTGTGTGTGTGTGTGTGTACATACACAGTCTGTGTATGCAGACAGTAGCATAGTGGTGAGGTGTGTGTAGCACCATGGGGCCTCTCAGACAGCTGTGTGGTGTCTTGTGCGTGATGCTGGCGGCGTCCGCCGGCTTCCTTCAGGTCCTCAGTGAAGGTGGAGGAGGAGGTAAGATTGTCTCCATCTCCACGTCTGGAGAACGAACCTTCATGTCACTCTGTTCACTCTGTAGAGCTTAATGGTGCTACAGCCACCATGCTAACGCTGCTAGCAAACATGCTAATGTTGCTACAGGACCTTTGGTGTTTTTGAATTGTTTTCAATCATCATTTTTAAGTAGAATTTTGAGTTTTTCAATATTTCTTTCTCTACAATTATTAGAAAACTTAAGTCACTAGTATAGCCCTCCTAGGTAAGCATATGCGTAAACAAAATGTGTACTTATATTTTAATGCCAATATCAAGTGATATCAAGCTCCAGTGTAACGATGGAAATTAGGTTTACTATTTACAATTTAGGCGTTTATCAGACGCTCTTTATCCAGAGTGACTTACAGTAAGTAAGGTAAACACAAGCTAATACATCAAATACAGAGAGACGGTGTTGTGTCTCAGTAAACTAGGATCACAGGTAAACCAAGAACCTAGCATCAGTCTAAGCGGTATGATAAATACATCTTTATTTATCCCAGGCAGTCTCTACATGCATGTTTAGCTCTTTCCTCAAGTCTTTTAAGCATAATTAAGAATTTTATTTTGATAATAAACAGCCTTTTATATCGAGGTGTAATGTTTGAACGCTATGATGAGCATTACAAGAGTTTCAATGTTTCATATTGAAGGTGCATTTATTTGTTTTGCTAAGTGTCTTGTTTACTTGCTCTAACTCGAATAACCAATAAAACAAAGTTTAAAAATTAAAAAATTAAAACTTTATTTACTACTTACCGTACTTTGTAGATTTTGATTATTATTACAAAACATACATTAACCACTTCAGCCCTATATACATTTTGGCCATTTGAAAATAGCCGATCGACAAGCTCACAATGTGTCAGGATGTGACAAATTGTGAGCTTGTAGATCTGCTATTTTCAAATTCAATTTTATTTAAGTGTCAAATCACAACAAGTTGTCTCAAGACAGTTTACATGTAGAGCAGAGACCCCACAGTCCCACCCTGAGCAACAAGACACTTTACATGTAGAGCAGAGACCCCACAGTCCATCCTGAACAACAAGACACTTTACATGTAGAGCAGAGACCCCACAGTCCCACCCTGAACAACAAGACACTTTACATGTAGAGCAGAGACCCCACAGTCCATCCTGAACAACAAGACACTTTACATGTAGAGCAGAGACCCCACAGTCCCACCCTGAACAACAAGACACTTTACATGTAGAGCAGAGACCCCACAGTCCATCCTGAACAACAAGACACTTTACATGTAGAGCAGAGACCCCACAGTCCATCCTGAACAACAAGACACTTTACATGTAGAGCAGAGACCCCACAGTCCCACTCTGAGCAAGACATTTTGCGACAGTGACAAATGAGTTTTATACATTTGAAAACTTGTGAAATGGGATATTCTGCATAATGAGTACTTTCTACTTTTGGAGTATTTTTTCCACCACTGTCTCTCTCTCTGTCTGTCTGTCTGTCTGTCTGTCTGTCTGTCTCTCAGGGCTCTCCCCGGGCCGTCAGGCCAGCAGTGTGTTCCTGCGTTCTAAGAGAGCGAACAGCTTCTTCATCGAGGAGATGCTTCAGGGAAACCTAGAGAGAGAATGTAATGAAGAACGCTGCAGCTACGAGGAGGCCCGAGAGTTCTTTGAGAGCAAGCCTGAAACCGTAAGATTTAACCCTATATACACCCCTAGAACTGTAAGATTTAACCCTACTATACACCCCATAGAACCGTAAGATTTAACCCTATATACACCCCTAGAACCGTAAGATTTAACCCTATATACACCCCTAGAACTGTAAGATTTAACCCTATATACACCCCATAGAACCGTAAGATTTAACCCTACTATACACCCCATAGAACCGTAAGATTTAACCCTATATACACCCCTAGAACCGTAAGATTTAACCCTACTATACACCCCATAGAAAGATTTAACACTACAGCTCACAATGCGTAGCGATGTGACTCATTGTGAGCTTGTAGATCGGCTATTTTCAAATGGCCTAAATGTATATAGGGCTGAAGTGGTTAATGTAGGTTTTGTTATAATCAAAAATGTTGCCTCTGAGATGTAGTGGAGTAGAAGTAAAAGTACTGAAAATTGGAAATACTCCAGTAAAGTAAAAAATACCTCAAAATTGTACCTAAGTACAGTACTTAAGTACATGTTAGTTACTTTAGTTAGTTACTTTCCACCACTGTGTACAGCTAATACTGTTTTATATCTCTGCCCTGACAGGATGCCTTCTGGGCGTCATACTTTGGTGAGTTATCTGACCCACACAAACACAATGTTTTCTTTTGTCTTATTTTATTTAGAGTAGCCAATAGAAATTGGGCCTCTTCCTTACTTCCTTCACAAGTCTTACCAATTATACTAATTAGGGCTCTGTTCCATTTAGTGTAGCACAGTGGTTCTCAAACTTTATTTTTAATTTCAAGGACCCCCATAATAATTCTGAGAGCTACACACCCGTAAGGGTCCATGTGGAACCCTCCTCAAGGACCCATGAGGGTCCCTGGACCACACTTTGAGACCCACTGGTGTAGCAGAGTGTTTCCAGTGAGTCATCACCCTGACTCTGTTTGACCAGAATGGAACAGAGCCTTCATTAGTATCATTGTAACAACCAGAATGGAACAGAGCCTTCATTAGTATCATTGTAACAACCAGAATGGAACAGAGCCTTCATATATCATTGTAACAACCAGAATGGAACAGAGCCTTCATTAGTGTCATTGTAACAACCATAATGGAACAGAGCCTTCATTAGTATCATTGTAACAACCAGAATGGAACAGAGCCTTCATTAGTATCATTGTAACAACCAGAATGGAACAGAGCCTTCATTAGTATCATTGTAACAACCAGAATGGAACAGAGCCTTCATTAGTATCATTGTAACAACCAGAATGGAACAGAGCCTTCATTAGTATCATTGTAACAACCAGAATGGAACAGAGCCTTCATTAGTATCATTGTAACAACCAGAATGGAACAGAGCCTTCATTAGTGTCATTGTAACAACCAGAATGGAACAGAGCCTTCATTAGTGTCATTGTAACAACCAGAATGGAACAGAGCCTTCATTAGTATCATTGTAACAACCAGAATGGAACAGAGCCTTCATTAGTGTCATTGTAACAACCAGAATGGAACAGAGCCTTCATTAGTATCATTGTAACAACCAGAATGGAACAGAGCCTTCATTAGTGTCATTGTAACAACCAGAATGGAACAGAGCCTTCATTAGTGTCATTGTAACAACCAGAATGGAACAGAGCCTTCATTAGTGTCATTGTAACAACCAGAATGGAACAGAGCCTTCATTAGTATCATTGTAACAACCAGAATGGAACAGAGCCTTCATTAGTGTCATTGTAACAACCAGAATGGAACAGAGCCTTCATTAGTATCATTGTAACAACCAGAATGGAACAGAGCCTTCATTAGTGTCATTGTAACAACCAGAATGGAACAGAGCCTTCATTAGTATCATTGTAACAACCAGAATGGAACAGAGCCTTCATTAGTATCATTGTAACAACCAGAATGGAACAGAGCCTTCATTAGTATCATTGTAACAACCAGAATGGAACAGAGCCTTCATTAGTGTCATTGTAACAACCAGAATGGAACAGAGCCTTCATTAGTATCATTGTAACAACCAGAATGGAACAGAGCCTTCATTAGTATCATTGTAACAACCAGAATGGAACAGAGCCTTCATTAGTATCATTGTAACAACCAGAATGGAACAGAGCCTTCATTAGTGTCATTGTAACAACCAGAATGGAACAGAGCCTTCATTAGTATCATTGTAACAACCAGAATGGAACAGAGCCTTCATTAGTATCATTGTAACAACCAGAATGGAACAGAGCCTTCATTAGTATCATTGTAACAACCAGAATGGAACAGAGCCTTCATTAGTATCATTGTAACAACCAGAATGGAACAGAGCCTTCATTAGTGTCATTGTAACAACCAGAATGGAACAGAGCCTTCATTAGTATCATTGTAACAACCAGAATGGAACAGAGCCTTCATTAGTATCATTGTAACAACCAGAATGGAACAGAGCCTTCATTAGTATCATTGTAACAACCAGAATGGAACAGAGCCTTCATTAGTATCATTGTAACAACCAGAATGGAACAGAGCCTTCATTAGTATCATTGTAACAACCAGAATGGAACAGAGCCTTCATTAGTATCATTGTATCAACCAGAATGGAACAGAGCCTTCATTAGTATCATTGTAACAACCAGAATGGAACAGAGCCTTCATTAGTATCATTGTAACAACCAGAATGGAACAGAGCCTTCATTAGTATCATTGTAACAACCAGAATGGAACAGAGCCTTCATTAGTATCATTGTAACAACCAGAATGGAACAGAGCCTTCATTAGTATCATTGTAACAACCAGAATGGAACAGAGCCTTCATTAGTATCATTGTAACAACCAGAATGGAACAGAGCCTTCATTAGTATCATTGTAACAACCAGAATGGAACAGAGCCTTCATTAGTATCATTGTAACAACCAGAATGGAACAGAGCCTTCATTAGTGTCATTGTAACAACCAGAATGGAACAGAGCCTTCATTAGTATAATTGTAACAACCAGAATAGAACAGAGCCTTCATTAGTGTCATTGTAACAACCAGAATAGAACAGAGCCTTCATTAGTATCATTGTAACAACCAGAATGGAACAGAGCCTTCATTAGTGTCATTGTAACAACCAGAATGGAACAGAGCCTTCATTAGTGTCATTGTAACAACCAGAATGGAACAGAGCCTTCATTAGTGTCATTGTAACAACCAGAATGGAACAGAGCCTTCATTAGTATCATTGTAACAACCAGAATGGAACAGAGCCTTCATTAGTATCATTGTAACAACCAGAATGGAACAGAGCCTTCATTAGTGTCATTGTAACAACCAGGATGGAGTAAGGAAGATCCAATATGGCTGGTGTGCATAGAGGCTGCTATTCCCCCCCCCCCCCCCCCTCTCCCAGTTTAGTTGTGCTTTACTGGCTCACCTGCCAGTGAGGAGCCCCTACCGTAGGGGTGATGCAACTTTGATGATGTAGAGGGCCACTATATTTCCACACTCACTCCAGAGGAACACATTGCATATACTGTCAGGCGCCATGTCACGCAAAAGTAGCAAAAATAGCAGATAGCTCAAAACGTGTCGTAGCGCGACGCGTTTTGAGCTATCTGCTATTTTTGCTATTTTTGAATTGCAATTGAGATTTCTTTTGTGCTATTTTTGAATTGGAATAATGAAAAGTAACATTTTAATTTAATTTCAAATGCATTTAGTTATACTTATGTTAACTTTATGAACTTAAATACAAACACATTGGACATAAAAAAGACAATAGAATGTTAATACTAGTCATTAAGCTACTAATATAGACTGAAGTCATTAAAGCGGGTCATGTTTGCATACTTGGAATTGTAACAGCTGACATCAATAATATATCACTATTCCCATATTAACCTGCGTTAAGTGAAGGTGGCCCTACCGGGAGGACGTATTGTTGTTGTATTCACAGAAAATAGCCGATTTATAAGCTCACACCGACATGTTGTGAGCTTGTAGATTGGCCGTTTAATGTTCCATCCATCACATCTTTGTGTGTGTGTGTGTGTGTGTGTGTGTGTGTGTGTGTGTGTGTGTGTGTGTGTGTGTGTGCGTGTGCGTGTGCGTGCTTGCGTGTTAGACGGGGACCAGTGCTCTCCCAGCCCGTGCCTCCATGGGGGGTCTTGTACAGACACAGCGGGGGGCTACAACTGTAACTGCAGCTGGCCTTTCAAAGGAGACAACTGTGAACAGAGTGCAGAGGATGGCAGACCTGCCACCGAGGAGCTCATCATTGTCCCAGGTATAATGACATAATGTGTGACATGTCTAAATGTAGATATAGACAGTGGTGGAAAGTAACTAAGTACATTTACTTAAGTACAATTCTGAGTTATTTGTACTTTACTTGAGTATTTCCAATTTCCAGTAGGCCTACTTTTACTTCTACTCCACTACATCTCAGAGGCAAAATATTGTACTTTTACTCCCCTACAATTATTTGACAACTTTAGTTACTTTGCAGATATAAATGATTACATTATAAAACATACATTTGCCCATACCCTAGGTGGGGTTGGCGAAAGGGCCTACTCTGTGTGGAGTTTGCATGTTCTCCCCGTGTCTCCTAGGGTAGTTAATACCCTCACAAAAACATGTAGTAATCCTGGTCGCTATACCGCCTCCCCCATGACAGCCGGGGCGCCTGATGGAGGGGAAGGGAACTGGTTGGAATAACGTTTTCCTTCCACGCGCTACGTCCTACCGGGGAAACTCCCCCCTGTCAGGTGATAAGAAGGTCAGTTGGCTCTCATGCATTGAAGGAAGCATGAGCTCGGCCCTGGCCTCCCTACTGTGGGGGACTGGTGTAGTGCTGGTGTAGGGCTGGTGTTATGCCCAGGATCACTTAGAAAATTGGCACCGGGTGAAAAAAAATGGGTTACAAAAATCGCGGGATAAATAATTTAAGTAAAAAAAAAACAACAACATACATTTACGACTTTAGCCCTATTTTATACGTAGGCTATTTTCAAATATGTTAGTACTTTTACTTTTTGTACTTTAAGTACATTTTGATGCCAATACTTTTTCTATATTGCAGTATTGGTACTTTTACTTAAGTAAAAAAATTGAGTTTTTCCCACCACTGTATATAGAGGAACTCATAGTTGTCCTATAGGTGTAATGGCAGTGTGAACAGGGCCGGATTAACCCTTTGTGGTGCCCTGTGCTACGACACGCTGCTTCTAAATGTTGCCGCTTTTCGGCGATAGTTCTGTCTTCTTTCACTTTCTCCACGCTGTTTGGTGCCCCCCCCCCCCCCCCCCCCCCCAGGTTGGTGCCCTGTGCTTCAGCACCTAAAGCCCTTCCGTTAAGCTGGCACTGAGTGTGACACCTCTAGATATATTAGGCCTTGCTTTAATTTGTGCTGCAGCGTAAACGTGAGACACTTGTTCTATGTCTGGTCTGTTTCTATGCACAGCTCAGTGCTGAAGCAACACATGGCTCACCTGTTGGTAGAGTGTCATGTGTTTGTGTCATAGACAGTCAAAAGGATGGACAAAGTCACGCCCATAGACTCTAAGACTCTATACCTACCGTAAATGAAGCCTATTTTTTAGCAATTTCAACTCCAACTTTCTATATTTGGAACACGGAAATGAATGCTATTGGTTGCGACCAGAGCGGAGGTGGGGAATACATGCTATTGGTTGCGTAGCTTGTCAATCAAATCATCACAAGGTAGCCACGCCCCTCCTACAGCATACCTTACTTTATTGTAATTTTTAAAATAAATGGGATCATAATTTACCAAAACACACATCATGATGATTGAAAGAAGACTTTAAACTGGAAGCATATAGTATGTATGACTATGTTTATTAAGGTAATAAAATCAAGTCTAAAGTTCGGCAAAAACCCATCCGCTTGAATTATTTCTGACTTCAGCGAACAGAGAAACTACAGGCCATTCATATGAACTGTCACTTCCTATATAGCCTCAATTTACAACTCAGAAGCTGGCCCCTTGGTTTGTATGCATCATGCAGACCTGCATGTATTATTATTTATATTATATGTGATTATTTTATTATTATATTGTGATCCTAGTTTACTGAGGCACTACACTGTCTCTCTGTATGTACGTTGCTCTGGATGAAGAGCGTCTACTAAATGGTGTGTGTGTGTGTGTGTGTGTGTGTGTGTGTGTGTGTGTGTGTGTGTGTGTGTGTGTGTGTGTGTGTGTGTGTGTGTGTGTGTGTGTGTGTGTGTGTGTGTGTGTGTGTGTGTGTGTGTGTAGAGTTCACACAGTGTCCTACAGAAGGACCTACAGCGTGTGAACAGTTCTGCACCATGATGTACGACACCTTCACCTGTTCCTGTTCACATGGATACACACTGCATGAAGACCTACGGTCCTGTTCACCACAAGGTACCACAGACAGACAGACAGAACGACAGAACGACAGAACGACAGAACGACAGAACGACAGAACGACAGACAGACAGACAGACAGACAGACAGACAGACAGAACGACCGACAGACAGACAGACAGACAGACTCCTCCAAAAACGTTCGGAAACTTTATTTCGGTTGATCATTTCTGCCCTTCAATTGGTTTTGTATTTATTAGATTTTCGTCCTGAAAACCTAGTCCTATGTTGCGCTGATAAGCAATGAGCAATGTTCAGTATGGCCATCTGAAGTGTTAATCACTGCTATAACACTGCTGTCTGTTTGAGGAGTTTAGATAGATATACAGCTGATAATGTTATTGTTTCCAATCTCTCTTTAACATGTTTTTCCCTCCCATTTGTGTGTGTGTGTGTGCGTGTGCGTGTGCGTGTGCGTGTGCGTGTGTGTGTGTGTGTGTGTGCGTGCGTGCGTGCGTGCGTGCGTGCGTGCGTGCGTGCGTGTGCGTGCGTGCGTGCGTGCGTGCGTGCGTGCGTGTGTGTGTGTGTGTGTGGGTACGTGCGCGCAGTGAAGCATCCTTGTGGCAGAGTGTCTCAGTCTAAACCAGAAGGGCAGGACAACAGTGTGTACAACTGTCCACATAGACACTGTCCATGGCAGGTACACAACATCTGCACACACTACTGGTTCAGGTGGTGTAGTGTTGTCCAGTGACTCTTACTAGTGGGCCCTAAAATAATCCATTCACACATCAATTTATATTGTTTTAAATGTTCAATCAGGAGAGAGAACTCCAGTTCCAATGCTGTCTGCTATTTATTTATCTTTTTGTGTTTGTGTTATCACTTGTTTATCCTGTGTCCTGTGTGAGTTCTCTCTCCTGATTGGAATACATTGGTATCCCGACATAAAACTAGTTTTTCAGTTTGCTAAAGAGCTGGAGAGACATGGAGGAGACCCTTTGACTGAACAAACACTCTATAGTAATGATTACTATCACAATATAGATCTATTTAACACCAGACAATTGTTCAAGTCGCTCCGGTCCGAGTCCAAGTCGAGTCCCAAGTCATTTGGTCCCAAGTCCAAGTCGAGTCCCAAGTCGTTTGGTCCCAAGTCCAAGTCGAGTCCCAAGTCGTTTGGTCCCAAGTCCAAGTCGAGTCCCAAGTCGTTTGGTCCCAAGTCCAAGTCGAGTCCCAAGTCATTTGGTCCCAAATCCAAGTCGAGTCCCAAGTCAATCCAACCCTCAGGTCCGAGTCCCAAGTCGAGTCCCAAGTCATTTGGTCCCAAGTCCAAGTCGAGTCCCAAGTCTTTCTGTTGTGGGCAAGTCAAGCCGAGTCACAAGTCAAGTCACAAGGTTGTGTCAAGTCCCTCACTACGATTGACGATTGTTCCCCAGCCCACCCACAAATCACTCAGGTTTATATCTTGAAGAGAGAAACCGTATCTTAAAGTCAAGAATTAAACCACCATAAAGCTGTTCATTTATCCATTACAACATTACATGTCTGATCATTTAGTTAGAACTAGAGAAAGGCTAAATTACACTAAAGAAATGGCATGTTTGATACAAAATTGTTTACTTTTTAACATTTTGGCTCAAACTGGCACTGCCTTTCTGAGTAGTTTTCAAGTGTATTGTTTTGTAAACAAAGTTAGAGCAAGTGAACAAAGTGCTCATGTAAACATTAAACAAAGTCAAAGGTAACAAACAACAAACTTCAAGGGCATTACTTTTGCTATAACTATAATTATGAATGAATATTGGATAAACTGTGGGTGAAATGATGCAGGAAAGGAAATACATTAATGGCATTTATCTATAGGCCTATTAGGCCTATAATCCTGACGTGTCTGTGTTTGTTTTGTAGTATTTTAATATTATGTCATTTTCCATCAGGCACAGTTTAGCCATCTACTACAGTTGCCAGATTCTGTGAGAGAAACAAGCAACCAGGTCTAGGAAAACCAGCCAAAAACCAGCCCAAAAGAAGCGACTATGGGCCACATGAGCACTTTAACATGTACATCAGCTATTTGAAAATACTAGTAGATCTACAAGCTCACAACGCGTCGCATTGCGACACGTTGTGAGCTTGTAGAATGCGACGCGTTGTGAGCTTGTAGATCTGCTATTCTCAAATAAAATCTTGCAGGGAAATGATAAGCAGATCTGGCAACCCTGTAGGACCTACACGTGTGTTTGTTGTTTTGCAAAGGGGTCCTTGGTAAAAAAAAGAAAAAGAAAAAGAGGCTACAACACAGTGGAATAAAGGCATCTCTTTAAGTTTATATATATAGCAGAGAGAAACTTAAACTTATGGTGGAAAAAAAGAAGGAAGGAATTCAAGTTTGGTGGGAGTGATTTAGTGAAGTTAAAGTTATTAAACCTGCGGACAAATGGAAAAGTGTCGACGTGAGAAAGTGATGGATTACGCAGAGAGAGACTTTATTGCTGTTACCATGGATAAAGTATACAGTCAGTTGACTTCACTACAGTACATCATGATCGGTGTGATCCTGATTCGACAGTGGTGAGTGACTTTCATGTTTACATGTACGTATATCTCGCTGGCTGATGCTACTGTTGTTGATTTATTATTAGATTTAAAGTGAGTACTGAGCACAGTGAGCAGCACCACCTCTCCTTCTCCTCCTGGCTTGGCAAATTGAATAACTTTGGGGACTTCTGTTGCTGTTGCCATTGTTGTTTTTCCTGCTGCTGTGGCGCAGTGCCCCAGCTGTTCTGCACGCACTGATCAGGGTTGCCAGATCTGCTTATTATAATTTCACCGAAAGATTTTATTTGAAAATAGCCGATCTACAAGCTGCTCACAACGCGTCGCATCGCGACGCGTTGTGAGCTTGTAGATCTGCTATTTTCAAATAGCTGATGTATATGTTAGAGTGCTCATGTGGCCCATAGTCGCTTGACTCGCTTCTTTTGGGCTGGTTTTCCTAGACCTGGTTGCTTGTTTTTGCTCACAGAAAATCTGGCAACACTGGCACTGATGATAACTGGACGGCAGCCGTCATAGAATCAAAATAACCCCGCTGAGGGTGACGGTGGCGTTTGCACAGTACACACACAGATCATTCACAGGGAAAAAAACAAACAAGTCACGAGTCATCTTGTCTCGAGTCGAGTCGAGTCGGGAGTCATTGGCTAGCAAGTCGGAGTCGAGTCTCAAGTCTCGTTGGTCTTTTACCTTCCAAGTCCGAGTCGAGTCGCAAGTCTTTACATTCAAAGTCCGAGTCGAGTCGCAAGTCGTCAAATATGCGACTCGAGTCGAGTCACTATGACTCGAGTCCAATTGTCTGTTTAACACTGTTACTGAACAAACACTCTATAGTAATGATTACTATCACAATATAGAGCTATTTAACACTGTTACTGAACAAACACTCTATAGTAATGATTACTATCACAATATAGAGCTATTTAACACTGTTACTGAACAAACACTCTATAGTAATGATTACTATCACAATATAGAGATATTTAACACTGTTACTGAACAAACACTCTATAGTAATGATTACTATCACAATATAGATCTATTTAACACTGTTACTGAACAAACACTCTATAGTAATGATTACTATCACAATATAGAGATATTTAACAATGTTACTGAACAAACACGCTATAGTAATGATTACTATCACAATATAGAGCTATTTAACACTGTTACTGAACAAACACTCTATAGTAATGATTACTATCACAATATAGAGCTATCTAACGTTAAATACACTAAAATAATAAAATAAAATAACAACCATCACTTACTGCACCTTTAATGTTCTTTGTTTTGTGTTGCTAGGTTTCCCTGATGGACAGCAGAGGGGAGGAGCTATGTGGAGGGGTGGTGCTTGGCAGGCGTTCTGTCCTAAGCTCCGCCCAGTGTCTGTTCCTGGGGAAGGGACCGCCCCTTAACCCATCCAACCTCTACGTCCAATCTGGTTAGTTCTGTCACACCTGCACCCATCCAACGTCTACATCCAACCCATCCAGCAGTTGCAGTTAGAACTGTAGACTCACTCCTAATCTTCTGCCATAATCTGAAGACTCACCTCTTCAGACTGTGCTTTATAGTCCATGAGCCAGAGCCCCAAAATTGAGCAATGATTATCGTAAGAGTGGGCAAAACCATACCTATATTAAATTGTTTACAGGGTCAATATAGGTAAATAAATATAAGATAAGCTTTCCACAGGAGCAGCTTTTTCATATTTATCACACATTTTGTTATTTTCCCCATACGTACATGACAGGTGAAAAAATTAAAAACATTAAAAAAAAGTTATCATAATGAAACTTCCCCAGTTGATTATTTACATGAAGACAATGATTTATTGTATTACAAGTTTTCTGAAATTGTATAAATAAATATGCAAATTAGGCATTTAGTCCATGAGCCAGAGCCCCAAAATTGAGCCAGATATTGAATATTCCCTCGTTAAAAACCTTTGACTTGAACATCTTAACATATGAAATAAGAATGTTGACTCTGGCTTTGTCCAATGTTCCAATGTTGATTCTGGAAAGTTATGCAAATTCGGGCATATTTTCCTAATGCCTCATTTGCGTATTTAAATATACAATTTCAGAAAACTTGTAATATGATAAATCATTGTCTTCATGTAAGTAATCAACTGGGAAAGTTTATGATAACTATTTTTTAAATGTTTTCATTTTTTCACCAGTCATGTACGTATGGGGAAAATAACAAAATGTGTGATAAATATGAAAAAGCTGCTCCTGTGGAAAGGTTATCATATATTTATTTACTTATATTGACCCTATATACAATTTAATATAGGTATGGTTTTGCCCACTCTTTCGATAATGAAATCTTGTCTGGCTCATGGACTATTAGCCCGTAGCACTTATCGTAGAACTTGCCCTAGCCGTGACGACCTTGCAGGCTTATGCAAAGGCTAAAATGTCATTTAGATAGCGTGTTATGTAGACAGCCAGGTTCATTTGTAGATCTGGTATCCTATAGTGTGTATAGTTTCAATGTACAGATTATTGATTTTCCGATATTCTACTGTTAGACTGATGATAGGTTATTGGTTTACCTATGATCCTATCTGACTATCTTTATGCATTTGATGTTTTACCTCGTGTTTATCTTGCTTGCTGTAAATCGCTGGATTAAGAGAGTCTGCTAAATGCCTAAATTGTAAATTGTACATCCAACCCATCCAACCTCTGCATCCACTCTGGTTAGTTCTATCTAACTGCTAGGGATGCACGATAATGGAATTTTGTCCGTTATCCGATTACAGACTATTTCCATTGGTCAAATCCACCGATACCGACATTGCACTGCACTGTCTCAGTTTCTCTTCAGCCAATCAGATCAAACTAACACACCGTCTCCGTTTCTCTCTCAGCCAATGAGGTGACGGCAGTGCGCGCCTTCTACGTCCACAGCCGCAACCGACAGGGTCGCCATGACGACGACCTGGTCCTCCTCGAATTGGCCAGGCCGTTGGTGTTAGGCCACGCCCTCTTCCCCCTCTGCCTGCCCACCAAGGACTTCAGCGAGAACGTGCTGATGCGTCCCGGGAGGGCGGGGCTTACCGGGCAGAGTCCGGAGCGCCTGACGTACATGCCGCTGAGCCAATGCCGCGCTCAGCCCAACGTCTCTCATCCAATCACCAACAAGATGTTCTGCATGAGGCGGACTGGTCTAGGTGAGTTCTCCTTCTGACCCAGACTCAGTCAGGACTGTCACAGGGCCGTGAGGCCCTGTCACTAAGACTCCTCTCACAGTGTGACAGGGATATGGGATAGGGGGCACTGTTTAAGACTCCTCTCACAGTGTGACAGGGATATGGGATAGGAGGCACTGTCTAAGACTCCTCTCACAGTGTGACAGGGATATGGGATAGGAGGCACTGTCTCAAAAACAGGTTGATAAACCTTTTTTTCTTTTCCTATTGTAATTGTCATGTTTTCGTTACCGTAGTGAACTATAACGACATGGGACCCGGAAGACCAGACGGTGGGCGGAGCCACGGACCGCAGGCCCCGCAGAACGTCGAGCGGTTTCCCAACGTCCGGGACGGAACCGAGAGACAAGATGGCGGCGCCAACGCGACGGCGAAGAACGTGTCGAGCGCGGCGGAAGCCACGTCGGGCCAGAGCGAGCCGCCGTGCGGCCTGCTGTTCCCCCCCGGGACGCCCATGGCTACGGAGGAGCAGGGGACCGTGTTTCTGACGGGACTGCTGCTGTCTGCTCCTCCGGCGGCGGCGGCGCCCCCTGGTGGCTGCGGTGCAGGCGGACACGGTGGACGTTCAGGACAGGAAGTCCCGGTGTTCACCAAACTGTCTCGCTACCTGGCCTGGATCAGACAGAGGCTGGAGCTGGTGGAGGAGGCCGACATGACGGAACAGCAGAACCAGTACCCCGCTGAACGCTAGAGCAGGGCTTCCCAAACTGGGGGTTGGAACCCCCCTAGAGGGGGTCCCCAAATTATTTTTTTGGGGGGGGTCCCCAGATGATTTAGCCTGGGATCCAGACTGCTTCGCTACGTTCGGCTGATTCTTTTCGCTACACAGTCTGGCCACCAGGGTCCTATTTGACTCGTATTTCAATTACGTAGGCAAGTCAGGAAGTGACTCGAGTCTTACATTGGACAGCCCTGGTCCCCCCCCCCCCCCCCCATACAGACCAATCAGAAGCCGTTTTCTCCCGTTTGTGCGAGGAGATTGGAGGTTTTCCAGGCTGTGTAGCAAAGTGAGAAAAGAGAATCCGCCGAACGTAGTGAAGCAGTCTGGATGCCAGGCTACAGATGATGAGCTTTAATGTGCAACATTGTTTTCTCTCTCAACAGTAAACAACCCAACATACAGTATAAGTGTATACAGGGTATCTGCACATTTATAAAGTTATCATCTGATGACTTTTAACACCTTATTTAATACCAAATTGGCCAAATTGTCAAATATTACTCAAGAAAGAGGCAAACATTGTGAAAATAGCCGATCTACAAGCTCACAATGTGAGCTTGTAGATCGGCTATTTTCACAATATTTATCTGTGGAACCGAGTCAAACTAAACGTAATGCCTACAATTCCAAGTGTTTGTCAGGGTGGGGGGTCCCCACTTCAAATATGATTATTTGGGGGGTCCCCACTTCAAATATGATTATTTGGGGGGTCCCCACTTCAAATATGATTATTTGGGGGGTCCCCACTTCAAAGATGATTATTTGAGGGGTCCCCACTTCAAATATGATTATTTGGGGGGTCCCCACTTCAAATATGATTATTTGGGGGGTCCCCACTTCAGATATGATTATTTGGGGGGTCCCCACTTCAAATATGATTATTTGGGGGGTCCACTTCAAATATGATTATTTGGGGGGTCCACTTCAAATATGATTATTTGGGGGGTCCCCACTTCAAAGATGATTATTTGGGGGGTTTGGGAACCCTTAAACCAGGGGTCTTTATTGCTTTTTTCAGGCCAAGAACCCCTTATCAGAGAGATAGATTAAGCAGTACATAATATTAAATGTATTCATATTAAACTTTTCCCCATTCATTTCATAGATAGTTGCATAGACTTGTTTGACGGGACTATCATCAGTGTTGTGTACATTAATGTTAGTTTTTTATGTTGTTATAGACTTGTTTTTGTTCCTCTACACCAAACCTCTTCGCCAAAAATGACAATTATATTCTATAGAATTATGATCGTTTCCAGTGAATGTTCCCCCAGAATATTCATGCTACTGTAGGGCTCAAGTAGTTCATGTAAAAAATATGTTTCTAAAAAGTTCCTCCCAAGAGCTTTTAGTTTTGTTTTTACTTTTTTTGAAAGAGTTTATTTGAGTCTTTTAGTTGTTTTTATTGTAATATGGATTAGTAAGGGGAGATATTAGAAAATCTCAGAAAAATAGCAGAAAATAGCCGATCTACAAGCTCCCAGCTCATCGCGTTGTGAACTCATAGACCGGCTATTTTCACTATTTTTGGAACATTTTTCTTTTACATTGTTCTGAATTTCATGACCGCAATGCATGGATATTAAAAACAAAATGTACTTTGTAATTTATACTTGAGTTTGTCCACCACTGCTAAAATGCACTTCATCAGGGGTCACCATGTTGTGGTGACATGTTGGTCAACATTACATTTTTCCCACAGACATACAACATGAGTGGACAACAATATTACCAGAAACACATAGCTAGCCCTGAATGACCTTATAACAGGTCTGTAACTCTGAGAGTGTACAAATGTACACTCTCAGAGTTATGGTGGTCCTTGCAAATAAAACATTTGAGAGCCACTAGTAGGACTCCTAATGTGTCATATATAGTGTCATAGTAAATCAGAGTCATACATATTCTGCTGAAGAAAACCTGGAGACATTCAGTAATTGGGTCTTGTGATCAAAATAAGAACATTATAATGGTGTGTAAATCAGCCACGGACAAGACCAAGTCTTTGCCACCGACACATTTGTCCATGTACGGACATATTGATGACCCCTGACCTTCATGGGTGAATTCAGTTGACCAACCATGTGGTCCTTATGAGTCTCCCTCTAACTGAGCGTGGTTTCAGCTGAGTCGCAGAACAAGACGGACACGAGGCAGTATCACGCCACAAGTTTATTACACACATAGAGACAGAATATTTAACTGAAGAGAGCGCAAGAAAATAAACTAAGCATCAATCATGGTGGTGCAGTTGGTAAGATACAGGCCTCATGAGCAGAAGGTTCTTAGTTCCAACCGAGCAAGGACATTTTTCCAAGTTTTACCTGGCTCTTATGTTACCTACCTAATGTTTCAGTGAAGACCACGCAAAATAACAGGCTCAGTATGAAACACAGTGGTGTAGTGGTTAAGATATGGGACTTACCGACAGAAGGTTCTGGGTTCAAAACCAGGGAGGATATTTGCTGACATTTTACCTGGCTCTTGTACATGTTCTCTACACTGTTCTCTACACTGGCTCCCCGTAGCGGCTCGCATCCAGTTTAAAACCCTGGTGCTAGCCTATAGGGCAGCGAAAGGATCAGCTCCTTCTTACCTCCGGGCTATGGTCGATGCTTACACCCCTGCCCGACCACTTCGGTCTGCCGCCTCGGGGCGACTGGTTGACTCGGTCACGACTTTTTTCTGTTCCGGCCCCACAGTGGTGGAATGAACTTCCCACTGATGTCAGGACAGCAGAGTCACTGTTCAAACCAGCAAGGACATCTTTCCAACTTTTACCTGGGGCTTTTATCTTTATCTAATGTTTCACTGGATACCACGCAAGTTAACGGTTCAAAACTCCTAAAGAACTTTTTCGCTCTCCATCTAAATTCTAAAAGGTGGGTTAAGTTCTCAGTTAATTATTAAATTCTCAGTTGCTTCTGCCATGCCAGGATGGCTCAAATGATAAATCAGGGGTTCATAATCTGAATATTCTGGGTTTAAAACTCCCACAGAACATTTTTCACTTTCTATCTAAATTGTGAAAGGTGAGTTAAGTATTACATTCCCATTTGCATCTCCTATGTCTGTGTGGCTCAATAGGTGAATCAGGGGTTTATCATCCAAAGGTTATGGGTTCGAAGCTCCCAAAGAGCATTTTTCACTTTCCATCTAAATTGTGAAAGGTGAGTTAACTATTACATTCCCGATTGCTTCTTCCATGCTAGCATGGCTCAAATGATAAATCAGGGGTTTATAATCCAAACGGTCTGGATTCAAAGCTCCCTACGAGCATTTTTCACTTTCTATCTAAATTGTAAAAGGTGAGTTAACTATTACACTCCCGATTGAATGTCCTATGTCTGTGTGGCTCAATAGGTGAATCAGGGGTTTATAATCCAAAGGTTCTAGGTTCAAAGCTCCCAAAGAGCATTTTTCACTTTCCATCTAAGTTGTGAAAGGTGAGTTAAGTATTACATTCCCGATTGCTTCTTCCATGCTAGCATGGCTCAAATGATAAATCAGGGGATTATAATCCAAAGGTTCTGGGTTCAAAGCTCCCAAAGAGCATTTTTCACTTTCCATCTAAATTGTAAAAGGTGAGTTAACTATTACATTCCCGATTACATCTCCTATGCCAGCGTGGCTCAATAGATGAATCAGAGGTTTATAAACCAAAGGTTCAGGGTTCAAAGCTCCACTAATACAAAAGTCAACTCCAACAACTAATACAAAATATCTCAAAAAACCAAAACAACAATCAATATGAAACTTCATGTGCCTGAATAAAAAAACATAAAACAGTGGTAAAAAAAATAACAAATAAGTCAGCTATAATACTAATAATGTCAATGACATACAACAAAAATTGCTTTGCTTATTATGTAAATGTATTAAGCTCCTCCCACTAGAGGTGGGCTTTACCCATGCTCCTCCCCCTCCTACCGGAGCTAAAAGAGGGCGTGAAGAGGGAGGCGGGCTGATTCCACGCTCCTCGCCTTAAAAAGAGCAAAGATAGAGATTTACCAGGACCAAGATTCAAACCCCCAACCTTCCACCTGCGAGGCCTCTCCTTTTCTCTTGCGCCACCAGGCTTTTCACACTAATCAGAAACTGGAGGTAATATTTGAAGTTTAAGGGAGAGGTGGCAGGTCAAAAGTTGAAAGTCTACAGCAAACACCTCTCCCCCTGACAGAATGACTGAATCTACTAGATTCACTGATGATCAGGGTTCATTATGACAGAACTTTTTTTGAGTTTTAGGTTATTGTTAAACACCATCTGTTGAAAAAAAAATGCAAAGGATGGTTGGAGAGCAAACAGAGGGATGTTTAATGTTATCAAAACACATATTCCTTATTGTCATATCTTAAAGTCATTTATCAATTTCAGAAGACCAAAACTATCAGTTTTAATGTGTGAACCTGGCTCAGAGTTCAAACTAAATAAGAGCAATACACTTAAACACAGAATTGATGAATATAAAGACAAAGGCTAATTAACTAATTGTTTATGAGTGAGTTAGTCTGCAGAATCTGTAGTGGATGTGTGTAAAGCAGTGGTTTTCAAAGTGGGGTCCAGGGGACCCTCATGGTTTCTTGAGGGGGTTCTAAATGTCCCCTTACATTTCTGTAACTCCCGAGAGTGTACAAAATGGAACCAAATGGACCCCTAATGGTCCATTTGTACACTCTCAAGAGATATGGGGCTCATTGAAATTTAAATGTCTTAGAAGTAAGGAGTTGGATGATGGATTCAAACCAAAAGACAAACAAGCCGAGGGGAGAATGAGAGACTCCAAAAGTAATGAAGACTGCTGTCACTATGCGAGTCAGGAGGGAGTGCAGGACAGAAAGACCAAGGCAGACTAGTTCAGATACAAGGAGTTTTCTTTTTTTTATTATGACAAAAACCAGGGAACACAAGGAGCACGAGAAGGACTAGGAAGGCACTTGCAAGCTTCACTTGTAAAAGCACAAGAAGATGGCCTACATACACCGAATCAAGGAGACTAGATCAAACATTAAGATACTCACAGACAACTACATACAACAAACAGACTGGCAGTGAAGGGCAAACAGCAACACATTGGAGACACAGGTGCATATGTATGGACAATCAACACACGATTGGCTAGGGCTAAACAAGACACAGGTGAACAACATTTGCAAATGACAGGGTGAGACAAGACAGGTAGCAGCAAACAGGAAACACTCAGACATCACTACAAAACAAAAAGTACACAAGTGTAAATTAAAACCTGAACTAAGAAGATATCCTACTATATAATTGGAGTAACCTCTGACTGTCTGTCTTGGGTGGTGTCTTGGGTCGACCGGGTATGGGCTAGTATTTCTAAAATATGTAAAGAGCACAACTGTATTGTAAAACACCAAGTATAACTAAGAAACAAGGAACACAACAAGAAAACACAACAGTTATTGTTAAAAAACAGATCTGTTGGAACATTTTTCTCCGCACCCAGATTTACTCTTTCATTGAGAGCAAACAGAGGGATGTTTAATGTCATCAAAATACAAATCCGTTATTGTCATATCTTATAGTCATTAAATAGAGTTGCATCTTCCATATCAGTGTGGCTCAGGAGATATACCAGGGATTTATAAGCTGAAGGTTTAGGCTTTGAAACGCCTTAATATGATTTTTCACTCTCAATCTAAAATCGAAGAGGTTGGTTAAGTATTGCATTCTTACGTGAGTTTTCCATGTTAGTGTGGCTCGAGGTATTATTCATTCAGGGATTTATAAATAAAAGGTTCAGGGATCAAACCTCATGAAGAACATTATCATCACTCTATCTAAATTCTAAAAGGTGGGATAAATATTACATTCTCGGTTGCTTCTTCCATGCTAGCATGGCTTAAATGATAAATCAGGGGTTTATAAACAGAACGTTTAAGGGTCAAAACTCCAGAAGAAAAAAAATCACTCTCCCTCTAAATGCTCAAAGGTGGGTGAAGTAATACATTCCCTACTGCATCTTCCATGCCAGCTAGCATGTGAGATAAATCAGTGATTTATAAACCGTTGGTTAAGGGTTCAAAACTCCTGAAGAACTTTTTCACTCTCCAGCTAAACTCAAAAAGGTGGGTTAAGTATCACATTCTTAGTTAATTATTACATTCTCAATTCCATCTTCCCTGCTAGCAATTCCATGCTAAAATTGTGAAAGGTGAGTTAACTATTACATTCCCAATTTCATCTCCTATGGTGTCTGCGTGGCTCAATAGGTGAATCAGGGCGTATAATCCAAAGGTTCTGGGTTCAAAGCTCCCAAAGAGCATTTTTCACTTTCCATCTAAATTGTGAAAGGTGAGTTAACTATTACATTCCCGATTGCATCTCCTATGACTGTGTGGCTCAATAGGTGAATCAGGGGTTTATAATCCAAAGGTTCTGGGTTCAAAGCTCCCTATTCACTTTCCATCTAAATTGTGTAAGGTGAGTTAACTATTACATTCCCGATTGCACCTCCTATGACTGTGTGGCTCAATAGGTGAATCAGGGGTTTATAATCCAAAGGTTCTAGGTTCAAAGATCCCAAAGAGCATTTTTCACTTTCCATCTAAATTGTGAAAGATGAGTTAAGTATTACATTCCCGATTGCTTCTTCCATGCTAGCATGGCTCAAATGATAAATCAGGGGATTATAATCCAAAGGTTCTGGGTTCAAAGCTCCCTAAGAGCATTTTTCACTTTCCATCTAAATTGTAAAAGGTGAGTTAACTATTACATTCCCGATTACATCTCCTATGCCAGCGTGGCTCAATAGATGAATCAGAGGTTTATAAACCAAAGGTTCAGGGCTCAAAGCTCCACTAATACAAAAGTCAACTCCAATAACTAATACAAAATATCTCAAAAAACCAAAACAACAATCAATATGAAACTTCAAAGTGCCTGAATAAAAAAACATAAAACAGTGGTCAAAAAAATAACAAATAAGTCAGCTATAATACTAATAATGTCAATGACATACAACAAAAATTGCTTTGCTTATTATGTAAATGTATTAAGCTCCTCCCACTGGAGGTGGGCTTTACCCATGCTCCTCCCCCTCCTACCGGAGCTAAAAGAGGGCGTGAAGAGGGAGGCGGGCTGATTCCACGCTCCTCGCCTTAAAAAGAGCAAAGATAGAGATTTACCAGGACCAAGATTCAAACCCCCAACCTTCCACCTGCGAGGCCTCTACTTTTCTCTTGCGCCACCAGGCTTTTCACACTAATTAGAAACTGGAGGTAATATTTGAAGTTTAAGGGAGAGGTGGCAGGTCAAAAGTTGAAAGTCTACAGCAAACACCTCTCCCCCTGACAGAATGACTGAATCTACTAGATTCACTGATGATCAGGGTTCATCATGACAGAACTTTTTTTGAGTTTTAGGTTATTGTTAAACACCATCTGTTGAAAAAAAAATGCAAAGGATGGTTGGAGAGCAAACAGAGGGATGTTCAAACTAAATAAGAGCAATACACTTAAACACAGAATTGATGAATATAAAGACAAAGGCTAATTAACTAATTGTTTATGAGTGAGTTAGTCTGCAGAATCTGTAGTGGATGTGTGTAAAGCAGTGGTTTTCAAAGTGGGGTCCAGGGGACCCTCATGGTTTCTTGAGGGGGTTCTAAATGTCCCCTTACATTTCTGTAACTCCCGAGAGTGTACAAAATGGAACCAAATGGACCCCTAATGGTCCATTTGTACACTCTCAAGAGATATGGGGCTCATTGAAATTTAAATGTCTTAGAAGTAAGGAGTTGGATTCAAACCAAAAGACAAACAAGCCGAGGGGAGAATGAGAGACTCCAAAAGTAATGAAGACTGCTGTCACTATGCGAGTCAGGAGGGAGTGCAGGACAGAAAGACCAAGGCAGACTAGTTCAGATACAAGGAGTTTTCTTTTTTTTATTATGACAAAAACCAGGGAACACAAGGAGCACGAGAAGGACTAGGAAGGCACTTGCAAGCTTCACTTGTAAAAGCACAAGAAGATGGCCTACATACACCGAATCAAGGAGACTAGATCAAACATTAAGATACTCACAGACAACTACATACAACAAACAGACTGGCAGTGAAGGGCAAACAGCAACACATTGGAGACACAGGTGCATATGTATGGACAATCAACACACGATTGGCTAGGGCTAAACAAGACACAGGTGAACAACATTTGCAAATGACAGGGTGAGACAAGACAGGTAGCAGGAAACACTCAGACATCACTACAAAACAAAAAGTACACAAGTGTAAATTAAAACCTGAACTAAGAAGATATCCTACTATATAATTGGAGTAACCTCTGTCTGTCTGTCTTGGGTGGTGTCTTGGGTCGACCGGGTATGGGCTAGTATTTCTAAAATATGTAAAGAGCACAACTGTATTGTAAAACACCAAGTATAACTAAGAAACAAGGAACACAACAAGAAAACACAACAGTTATTGTTAAAAAACAGATCTGTTGGAACATTTTTCTCCGCACCCAGATTTACTCTTTCATTGAGAGCAAACAGAGGGATGTTTAATGTCATCAAAATACAAATCCGTTATTGTCATATCTTATAGTCATTAAATAGAGTTGCATCTTCCATATCAGTGTGGCTCAGGAGATATACCAGGGATTTATAAGCTGAAGGTTTAGGCTTTGAAACGCCTTAATATGATTTTTCACTCTCAATCTAAAATCGAAGAGGTTGGTTAAGTATTGCATTCTTACGTGAGTTTTCCATGTTAGTGTGGCTCGAGGTATTATTCATTCAGGGATTTATAAATAAAAGGTTCAGGGATCAAACCTCATGAAGAACATTATCATCACTCTATCTAAATTCTAAAAGGTGGGATAAATATTACATTCTCGGTTGCTTCTTCCATGCTAGCATGGCTTAAATGATAAATCAGGGGTTTATAAACAGAACGTTTAAGGGTCAAAACTCCAGAAGAAAAAAAATCACTCTCCCTCTAAATGCTCAAAGGTGGGTGAAGTAATACATTCCCTACTGCATCTTCCATGCCAGCTAGCATGTGAGATAAATCAGTGATTTATAAACCGTTGGTTAAGGGTTCAAAACTCCTGAAGAACTTTTTCACTCTCCAGCTAAACTCAAAAAGGTGGGTTAAGTATCACATTCTTAGTTAATTATTACATTCTCAATTCCATCTTCCCTGCTAGCAATTCCATGCTAAAATTGTGAAAGGTGAGTTAACTATTACATTCCCAATTTCATCTCCTATGGTGTCTGCGTGGCTCAATAGGTGAATCAGGGCGTATAATCCAAAGGTTCTGGGTTCAAAGCTCCCAAAGAGCATTTTTCACTTTCCATCTAAATTGTGAAAGGTGAGTTAACTATTACATTCCCGATTGCATCTCCTATGACTGTGTGGCTCAATAGGTGAATCAGGGGTTTATAATCCAAAGGTTCTGGGTTCAAAGCTCCCTATTCACTTTCCATCTAAATTGTGTAAGGTGAGTTAACTATTACATTCCCGATTGCACCTCCTATGACTGTGTGGCTCAATAGGTGAATCAGGGGTTTATAATCCAAAGGTTCTAGGTTCAAAGATCCCAAAGAGCATTTTTCACTTTCCATCTAAATTGTGAAAGATGAGTTAAGTATTACATTCCCGATTGCTTCTTCCATGCTAGCATGGCTCAAATGATAAATCAGGGGATTATAATCCAAAGGTTCTGGGTTCAAAGCTCCCTAAGAGCATTTTTCACTTTCCATCTAAATTGTAAAAGGTGAGTTAACTATTACATTCCCGATTACATCTCCTATGCCAGCGTGGCTCAATAGATGAATCAGAGGTTTATAAACCAAAGGTTCAGGGCTCAAAGCTCCACTAATACAAAAGTCAACTCCAATAACTAATACAAAATATCTCAAAAAACCAAAACAACAATCAATATGAAACTTCAAAGTGCCTGAATAAAAAAACATAAAACAGTGGTCAAAAAAATAACAAATAAGTCAGCTATAATACTAATAATGTCAATGACATACAACAAAAATTGCTTTGCTTATTATGTAAATGTATTAAGCTCCTCCCACTGGAGGTGGGCTTTACCCATGCTCCTCCCCCTCCTACCGGAGCTAAAAGAGGGCGTGAAGAGGGAGGCGGGCTGATTCCACGCTCCTCGCCTTAAAAAGAGCAAAGATAGAGATTTACCAGGACCAAGATTCAAACCCCCAACCTTCCACCTGCGAGGCCTCTACTTTTCTCTTGCGCCACCAGGCTTTTCACACTAATTAGAAACTGGAGGTAATATTTGAAGTTTAAGGGAGAGGTGGCAGGTCAAAAGTTGAAAGTCTACAGCAAACACCTCTCCCCCTGACAGAATGACTGAATCTACTAGATTCACTGATGATCAGGGTTCATCATGACAGAACTTTTTTTGAGTTTTAGGTTATTGTTAAACACCATCTGTTGAAAAAAAAATGCAAAGGATGGTTGGAGAGCAAACAGAGGGATGTTCAAACTAAATAAGAGCAATACACTTAAACACAGAATTGATGAATATAAAGACAAAGGCTAATTAACTAATTGTTTATGAGTGAGTTAGTCTGCAGAATCTGTAGTGGATGTGTGTAAAGCAGTGGTTTTCAAAGTGGGGTCCAGGGGACCCTCATGGTTTCTTGAGGGGGTTCTAAATGTCCCCTTACATTTCTGTAACTCCCGAGAGTGTACAAAATGGAACCAAATGGACCCCTAATGGTCCATTTGTACACTCTCAAGAGATATGGGGCTCATTGAAATTTAAATGTCTTAGAAGTAAGGAGTTGGATGATGGATTCAAACCAAAAGACAAACAAGCCGAGGGGAGAATGAGAGACTCCAAAAGTAATGAAGACTGCTGTCACTATGCGAGTCAGGAGGGAGTGCAGGACAGAAAGACCAAGGCAGACTAGTTCAGATACAAGGAGTTTTCTTTTTTTTATTATGACAAAAACCAGGGAACACAAGGAGCACGAGAAGGACTAGGAAGGCACTTGCAAGCTTCACTTGTAAAAGCACAAGAAGATGGCCTACATACACCGAATCAAGGAGACTAGATCAAACATTAAGATACTCACAGACAACTACATACAACAAACAGACTGGCAGTGAAGGGCAAACAGCAACACATTGGAGACACAGGTGCATATGTATGGACAATCAACACACGATTGGCTAGGGCTAAACAAGACACAGGTGAACAACATTTGCAAATGACAGGGTGAGACAAGACAGGTAGCAGCAAACAGGAAACACTCAGACATCACTACAAAACAAAAAGTACACAAGTGTAAATTAAAACCTGAACTAAGAAGATATCCTACTATATAATTGGAGTAACCTCTGTCTGTCTGTCTTGGGTGGTGTCTTGGGTCGACCGGGTATGGGCTAGTATTTCTAAAATATGTAAAGAGCACAACTGTATTGTAAAACACCAAGTATAACTAAGAAACAAGGAACACAACAAGAAAACACAACAGTTATTGTTAAAAAACAGATCTGTTGGAACATTTTTCTCCGCACCCAGATTTACTCTTTCATTGAGAGCAAACAGAGGGATGTTTAATGTCATCAAAATACAAATCCGTTATTGTCATATCTTATAGTCATTAAATAGAGTTGCATCTTCCATATCAGTGTGGCTCAGGAGATATACCAGGGATTTATAAGCTGAAGGTTTAGGCTTTGAAACGCCTTAATATGATTTTTCACTCTCAATCTAAAATCGAAGAGGTTGGTTAAGTATTGCATTCTTACGTGAGTTTTCCATGTTAGTGTGGCTCGAGGTATTATTCAGGGATTTATAAATAAAAGGTTCAGGGATCAAACCTCATGAAGAACATTATCATCACTCTATCTAAATTCTAAAAGGTGGGATAAATATTACATTCTCGGTTGCTTCTTCCATGCTAGCATGGCTTAAATGATAAATCAGGGGTTTATAAACAGAACGTTTAAGGGTCAAAACTCCAGAAGAAAAAAAATCACTCTCCCTCTAAATGCTCAAAGGTGGGTGAAGTAATACATTCCCTACTGCATCTTCCATGCCAGCTAGCATGTGAGATAAATCAGTGATTTATAAACCGTTGGTTAAGGGTTCAAAACTCCTGAAGAACTTTTTCACTCTCCAGCTAAACTCAAAAAGGTGGGTTAAGTATCACATTCTTAGTTAATTATTACATTCTCAATTCCATCTTCCCTGCTAGCAATTCCATGCTAAAATTGTGAAAGGTGAGTTAACTATTACATTCCCAATTTCATCTCCTATGGTGTCTGCGTGGCTCAATAGGTGAATCAGGGCGTATAATCCAAAGGTTCTGGGTTCAAAGCTCCCAAAGAGCATTTTTCACTTTCCATCTAAATTGTGAAAGGTGAGTTAACTATTACATTCCCGATTGCATCTCCTATGACTGTGTGGCTCAATAGGTGAATCAGGGGTTTATAATCCAAAGGTTCTGGGTTCAAAGCTCCCTATTCACTTTCCATCTAAATTGTGTAAGGTGAGTTAACTATTACATTCCCGATTGCACCTCCTATGACTGTGTGGCTCAATAGGTGAATCAGGGGTTTATAATCCAAAGGTTCTAGGTTCAAAGATCCCAAAGAGCATTTTTCACTTTCCATCTAAATTGTGAAAGATGAGTTAAGTATTACATTCCCGATTGCTTCTTCCATGCTAGCATGGCTCAAATGATAAATCAGGGGATTATAATCCAAAGGTTCTGGGTTCAAAGCTCCCTAAGAGCATTTTTCACTTTCCATCTAAATTGTAAAAGGTGAGTTAACTATTACATTCCCGATTACATCTCCTATGCCAGCGTGGCTCAATAGATGAATCAGAGGTTTATAAACCAAAGGTTCAGGGTTCAAAGCTCCACTAATACAAAAGTGAACTCCAACAACTAATACAAAATATCTCAAACGACCAAAACAACAATCAATATGAAACTTCAAAGTGCCTCAATAAAAAAACATAAAACAGTGGTAAAAAAAATAACAAATAAGTCAGCTATAATACTAATAATGTCAATGACATACAACAAAAATTGCTTTGCTTATTATGTAAATGTATTAAGCTCCTCCCACTGGAGGCGGGCTTTACCCATGCTCCTCCCCCTCCTACCGGAGCTAAAAGAGGGAGGCGGGCTGATTCCACGCTCCTCGCCTTAAAAAGAGCAAAGATAGAGATTTACCAGGACCAAGATTCAAACCCCCAACCTTCCACCTACGAGGCCTCTACTTTTCTCTTGCGCCACCAGGCTTTTCACACTAATTAGAAACTGGAGGTAATATTTGAAGTTTAAGGGAGAGGTGGCAGGTCAAAAGTTGAAAGTCTACAGCAAACACCTCTCCCCCTGACAGAATGACTGAATCTACTAGATTCACTGATGATCAGGGTTCATTATGACAGAACTTTTTTTGAGTTTTAGGTTATTGTTAAACACCATCTGTTGAAAAAAAAATGCAAAGGATGGTTGGAGAGCAAACAGAGGGATGTTCAAACTAAATAAGAGCAATACACTTAAACACAGAATTGATGAATATAAAGACAAAGGCTAATTAACTAATTGTTTATGAGTGAGTTAGTCTGCAGAATCTGTAGTGGATGTGTGTAAAGCAGTGGTTTTCAAAGTGGGGTCCAGGGGACCCTCATGGTTTCTTGAGGGGGTTCTAAATGTCCCCTTACATTTCTGTAACTCCCGAGAGTGTACAAAATGGAACCAAATGGACCCCTAATGGTCCATTTGTACACTCTCAAGAGATATGGGGCTCATTGAAATTTAAATGTCTTAGAAGTAAGGAGTTGGATGATGGATTCAAACCAAAAGACAAACAAGCCGAGGGGAGAATGAGAGACTCCAAAAGTAATGAAGACTGCTGTCACTATGCGAGTCAGGAGGGAGTGCAGGACAGAAAGACCAAGGCAGACTAGTTCAGATACAAGGAGTTTTCTTTTTTTTATTATGACAAAAACCAGGGAACACAAGGAGCACGAGAAGGACTAGGAAGGCACTTGCAAGCTTCACTTGTAAAAGCACAAGAAGATGGCCTACATACACCGAATCAAGGAGACTAGATCAAACATTAAGATACTCACAGACAACTACATACAACAAACAGACTGGCAGTGAAGGGCAAACAGCAACACATTGGAGACACAGGTGCATATGTATGGACAATCAACACACGATTGGCTAGGGCTAAACAAGACACAGGTGAACAACATTTGCAAATGACAGGGTGAGACAAGACAGGTAGCAGCAAACAGGAAACACTCAGACATCACTACAAAACAAAAGGTACACAAGTGTAAATTAAAACCTGAACTAAGAAGATATATTTCTAAAATATGTAAAGAGCACAACTGTATTGTAAAACACCAAGTATAACTAAGAAACAAGGAACACAACAAGAAAAAGTTGCATCTTCCATATCAGTGTGGCTCAGGAGATATACCAGGGATTTATAAGCTGAAGGTTTAGGCTTTGAAACGCCTTGATATGATTTTTCACTCTCAATCTAAAATCGAAGAGGTTGGTTAAGTATTGCATTCTTACGTGAGTTTCCATGTTAGTGTGGCTCGAGGTATTATTCAGGGATTTATAAACAAAAGGTTCAGGGATCAAACCTCATGAAGAACATTATCATCGCTCTATGTAAATTGTAAAAGGTGGGATAAATATTACATTCTCGGTTGCATCTTCAATGCCAGTGTGGCTCAAACGTTAAATCAGTGGTTTATAAACAGAACGTCAAAACTCCAGAAGAAAAAAAATCACTCTCCGTCTAAATTCTCAAAGGTGGGTGAAGTAATACATTCTCTATTGCTGTTTCCATGCCAGCTAGCATGTGAGATAAATCAGTGATTTATAAACCCTTGGTTAAAGGTTTCTACAAGCAGATCTACAAGCTTGTAGATCTGCTATTTTCGGCAAAGAGGTATAGGTGTAGAGGGAAAAAATATACTTGTTTTTATTATTTGAAACACAATTTATACAATATAGAGGGGGTCCCAGCTTCATCTCTCTCTCAGCTAAGGGGTCCCTGCTTCATCCCTCTCTCAGCTAAGGGGTCCCAGCTTCATCTCTCTCTCAGCTAAGGGGTCCCAGCTTCATCTCTCTCTCAGCTAAGGGGTCCCTGCTTCATCCCTCTCTCAGCTAAGGGGTCCCTGCTTCATCCCTCTCTCAGCTAAGGGGTCCCTGCTTCATCTCTCTCTCAGCTAAGGGGTCCCTGCTTCATCTCTCTCTCAGCTAAGGGGTCCCTGCTTCATCTCTCTCTCAGCTAAGGGGTCCCTGCTTCATCTCTCTCTCAGCTAAGGGGTCCCTGCTTCATCTCTCTCTCAGCTAAGGGGTCCCTGCTTCATCCCTCTCTCAGCTAAGGGGTCCCTGCTTCAAATCAAATCAAACTTTATTTATAAAGCACATTTACAACAATCGAAACTGAACCAAAGTGCTGTACATGGAGAGACAGAAAAACATCAAGCAGGAAAGTATGTGAGTGAGACAACAACAAAGTCACACATCACATACAACAAGAGATCAAGACATGAACTCAAATGTGATTAAAAGCTAAAGAATAAAAGTGTGTTTTAAGAAGGGATTTAAAAGCCTCAATAGAATTGGCACTTCTAATATAGAAGGGCAAGCTGTTCCAGAGCCTGGGAGCAGCAGCAGCAAAGGCGCGGTCACCCCTACTCCTCAGCCCGGTTATGGGAACCACTAAGAGCAACTGGTTGGCAGCTAGGGGGTCCTTGCTTCATCTCTCTCTCAGCTAGGGGGTCCCTGCTTCATATCTCTCTCAGCTAGGGGGTCCCTGCTTCATCTCTCTCTCAGCTAGGGGGTCCCTGCTTCATCTCTCTCTCAGCTAGGGGGTCCCTGCTTCATATCTCTCTCAGCTAGGGGGTCCTTGCTTCATCTCTCTCTCAGCTAGGGGGTCCCTGCTTCATCTCTCTCAGCTAGGGGGTCCTTGCTTCATCTCTCTAGGGGGTCCTTGGCCTGAAAACGTTGAGGACCCCTGCGTTAGACCTTCATCATTACAGACAATACTTTGTGACAATACAGTGTATTCTGTCCTGATGAAGGTCTAACGACCTAAACGTGGAATAAAGACTTTTCTGACAGATGTAACCATCAGAGATCTCCTCCTAAAGGTCCTATTCTTTGGTTTAACCATCAGAGATCTCCTAAATAGCCTATGTATAAAATAGAGCTAAAGTGGTTAATGTGTGTTTTATGATATATATTATTATTTATGATAATAATGTACATCTGAAAAGTAATTAGTAACTAAAGTTGTAGTAATAAATACCTCAAAATTGTCCTCAAATACAGTACTAAAGTGCACGTACTTAGTTACTTTACACCACTGTTCAATATAACCATCAATATAGTAAAACCTCATGTCGTAGGACACTACATAGTATCCATGACAACATACTGTAATATAATACTCTCAAAAACAACATGAACATGAACCTAACTAACCCTATGTCGTCAGAAACCATGAAAAGATGGGTTCTAGATTTATTTCATCTTGATTGACACAAAATGCATAATGAATGAAAACATTTGTCAAAAGAATCTCCATCGTGGTACTTTTTTGTAGTGTGTGTGTGTGTGTGTATGTGTCTGTGTCTGTGTCTGTGTCTGTGTCTGTGTCTGTGTGTGTGTGTGTGTGTGTGTGTGTGTGTGTGTGTGTGTGTGTGTGTGTGTGTGTGTTGGGAGGAGAGCAGGTCATTATTACAGAAAAACAAAATCAATAATAAATTCATCAATACAATTCCCAATTAACCACACAACTAAAATAACATGAACACTATGGGGGTATAGAAGCTGTTTTGAATCTCAAATAGTGTGGTTTGGTGTCGTCTTGTCCTTTGATAACACTCAGGCAGGGTGTGGTGTTAGGGTTACATTCTTACCTCTGACAGTGGTGGAAAAAGTACTCAAATGTTTTATTTAAGTAAAGTATCAATACTGCAATGTAGAAACCAATATTTAATGTAATATTTACTTGAGTAAAAGTACATAAGTATTGGTATCAAAATGTATTTAAGTATCAAAAGTAGAAAGTATATTCATATGCAGAATGTCCCATTTCACAAGTTCTAAAATGTATAACAATCTTTTGAAAATAGCAGATCTACAAGCTCGTAGATCTGCTATTTTCAAATGGCCAAAATGTATATAGGGCTGAAGTGGTTAATGTATGTTTTGTAATAATGATCTGAATCTACAAAGTCACTAGCAGTGTTGGGACGTAACGCGTTACTTTGGGACGTAACGCGTTACAGTACTGCGTTACAGTACTGTAACGCCGTTACCTTTTTCAGTAACTAGTACTCTAACGCATTCTTTTTTTAATTCAGTAACTCAGTTACCGTTACTACATGGTGCGTTACTCCGTTATTTTTTATATAGTATTTATATATACAGCGAGGTGAACAGTGACTGAGAATTGTATACAGTACTTGAGTAAATGTACTTATTTACTTTACACCAGTCTGTGTCACATCACATGCGGAGACGCGCTGTGGGCGGCTTTGCAAGCTCTCTCTCGCTCGCTCGCTCTTTCTTTCTCTCTCTCTCTTAACAGCGTGTGTGTGTTTCCACCACGTACCCAAACCCGTTGGAGGCTGCTTTTCAAAAGCTGAAATCTGCACTTAAACTGCAAGGCTTCATGGCTGTGTTGTTGAACACATACACAGCTTAACGTCGGGAAAGTTACTCGACTCACTCGCCCAGGTGGTGTCAATAATAGGCTACTAATCACCGTAATCGTAACAGAATTCTGAATCACAGTGCTGCCTGTTTCGGATTCCGCACGTTAAAGTATATTAATTCATTTGTTCGTCTATTTATTAACTGCTACTGCAGTCCCTGCTGTACATGAAAACTCCTGTTACAGTCAAGGATCACCTTCAACCTGGTGTTTGCACTTTCTCCATTTACGGTCCATACATCTATATAAACGTTCAGATTTCAAATATAAAGTGCTTACCCCATGGCCACGGATGTTACAATTACGCACAGGACTCTCAAAAGTACCCGTATATTCTGTATTGTTCAATGAAAAGCATTTTAATCCGATCAGTGGCCATTTTCTCATAACGTATTGGAGTGCAATACACCTACCAACCGATAGGGTCACTCAGTTGAAAGCGTATGGAGAAAATGGCCACCGATCAGATTAAAATGCTTTTTATTGAACAATACGGATGATACAGGTACTTCTGAGAGCCCATATATACATGTAACATCCGTGGCCATGGGATAAGCACTTTATATTTGAAATATTAACGTTTATGTAAATGTACGGGCCATAAATGGAGAAAGTGCAAACACCAGGTTGAAGTTCATCCATGACGGTCGTGACAGTCGACCGTCGTGTATCCATGGCTATTACTCCCTCTAACATTTCCCATGTTTTTAGTTTATTGAAATAATGTCATGCACATTTTCCAGTGCATAGCCTACTGCAGGCCATGTTGACTAGATTTAGAAGAGATTTTGAAGCTCTTGCTCCTGAAATTATCGATAATTTTTAAGGGGAAACGCCATCATTCAACATGCAAGTCAATGGGTGAGAAGCAGAGATTGCCAGGCGCAAATGGTAGTGTAGGTAATTAATGTATTTGTGCAAGATGACCCTGCTACTGTATATAAAATGTGTATATTACACGTTCATCATGGTTCATGTTCAAATAGATCAATCCAAAATATAATGCTGTAGGCCTAAGTGTTAGGCTGTATTTACGCACCTGCTTGTAATTAATGCTTAAACATGATTATGACCGGTATTTTTTATCAGATGTCTGATAAATTTGAATCATTCCGGACATTGGGACCAGCAGATTACAATCCTATAGCGCGACCCCTGGTATAGACCACATTGCTTAGCAGAGTTCAGTGATACAAATGGAAGTTGCAAGTTCAAAATCAAGTTGATCAACAGATTGTATTTTTCTCCAATGCAATAACAGTACTGAAATGAAGGCTATAAGGGCAATAATGGGAGCCCTTTTTTTTTTTTAAGTAACTAAAAAGTTACTTTTCACAGTAACGCATTACCTTTTGGTGTAAGTAACTAGTAAATTAACTGAGTTACTTTTAAATGAAGTAACTAGTAATGGTAACTAGTTACTGGTTTTCAGTAACTAGCACAACACTGGTCACTAGTAACTCATTGTAGTGGAGTAAAAGTACAATATTTGCCTCTGAGATGTAGTGGAGTAGAAGTAAAAGTACTGAAAATTGTATATACTCCAGTAAAGTACAAAATACCTCAAAATTGTATTTTGTATAATTGTATTGTAAATTAAGTACGATGCTTGAGTAAATGTACTTAGTTACTTTACACCACTGCCCTCTGGTAACATTCTGGCAGGGTGTGGTGTTATATAGGGTGGTGTCAGGGTATGTTCTTGTGGTGTTAGGGTTAAATTCTTACCCTCTGGTAGCATTGAACCAGGGTGTTCATGGTCTATAGAAGGTGTGTTAGGGTTAAATTCTTACCCTCTGGTAGCATTGAACCAGGGTGATCATGGTCTATAGAAGGTGTGTTAGGGTTAAATTATTACCCTCTGGTAGCATTGAACCAGGGTGATCATGGTCTATAGAAGGTGTGTTAGGGTTAAATTCTTACCCTCTGGTAGCATTGAACCAGGGTGATCATGGTCTATAGAAGGTGTGTTAGGGTTAAATTCTTACCCTCTGGTAGCATTGAACCAGGGTGATCATGGTCTATAGAAGGTGTGTTAGGGTTAAATTCTTACCCTCTGGTAGCATTGAACCAGGGTGATCATGGTCTATAGAAGGTGTGTTAGGGTTAAATTCTTACCCTCTGGTAGCATTGAACCAGGGTGATCATGGTCTATAGAAGGTGTGTTAGGGTTAAATTCTTACCCTCTGGTAGCATTGAACCAGGGTGATCATGGTCTATAGAAGGTGTGTTAGGGTTAAATTCTTACCCTCTGGTAGCATTGAACCAGGGTGATCATGGTCTATAGAAGGTGTGTTAGGGTTAAATTCTTACCCTCTGGTAGCATTCAACCAGGGTGATCATGGTCTATAGAAGGTGGAGTTCTCTGCATCAGGATCCTGATCCACTCCCTCAACCATGGATCCACACTGAGGTCAAACACAAAGGTCATAGGTCACACAGTGATATTTATAATCCATTCATTTCACTGTTGCTCTTTTACAACAGTAGAATAATGATCAGATCCTAGATCAGCTACAGCGGTGTAGCTATAGACCAGGGATGATGCAACTTTGATGATGCAGAGGGCCACTATATTTACACACTCACTCCAGAGGGACACATTATACTGTTGGGCAGTTATCTCCGTATCGCCATTCTGTGTCACACAAAAGTAGCAAAAATAGCAGATCTACAAGCTCAAAACGCGTAGCAGTACGACACGTTTTGAGCTTGTAGATCTGCTATTTTTGAATTGGAACAGATTTTTTTTGGTGCTATTTTTTAATTGGAATCCTGAAAAGCAAATGTTTTATTTAATTTCAAATGCATTTAGTTATACTTATGTTAACTTTATGAACTTAAATACAAATACATTTATTGGAGGAAGGAGGGAGGAGGAGGAGGAGGAGGAGGAGGAGGAGGAGGGTGATATCGGTCATTGTACATACTCCTATGGGCTGGGGACGGCACCTGTCAGCGGGGAGTGTTGGGCGGGAGGAGTAGGGCGAAGGCTCTACGTCCTCCTGGTGGAGGCTCCTCACTGACATGTGAGTCAGTAGGATACGACAGCAGTGACAACACAGAAAAATAATTGGCAACTCTAGATTAAAAAAAGAAAAGAAAGAAAGAACAGCTTTATGACTGATTCAGATTCACCTCTAAAGCCTGTGTTCAGAGAAGTTAACAACTCACATTACATTATAGTCAGTGTGCTGCTACTACTTGCTATACAGTACACACACGTCACACACACGCGCGCGCGCGCACACACACACACACACACACACACACACACACACACACACACACACACACACACACACACACACACACACACACACACACACACACACTAGGGCATTCACAACTAATGATTTGTGTGAGTCGACTGTTTTGACCAATTAGTAGTCGACTAGTCGACTAGTCGAAATTAACATTAAAAAAAAATATATATATTTTTTTTTATGGGGGGCATTGTTTTAATGCCATCCTACTACTATATTACTATTATTATTATCCTCCTGCCCTTAATTTTATGGCGTTTTAAGGGAAGCGCTTCTGGCACAGCAGCACAGCACCACAGCAGCGTCTCCAAGGATCCCCATTGCCCAATAATAGGCTTTTATTGGGCATACTTTTGACCCCCTTTTGATAAAAAATAAAGTCAGGAGGATAATAATAATAGTAAGACGGGCCATTACTATGGCATTAAAAAAAAAAAAAAAAAAAAAAACCTATTTTTTTCTCCAACTATTCGACTAGTACCAACAGAGTCGACTAGTGGTTAGACTAGTCGACTAGTTGGTGAAAGCCCTAACACACACACACACACACACACACACACACACACACACACACACACACACACACACACACACACACACACACACGCACACACACACACACACGGTTTTCATTTGTCTTTCCTGTCTTGTTCTAGTAAAATAATCTGATTTTCGGCGAAGGGGTTTGGAGTAGAGGGAAAAAAGGACAGACCAAGTACAGCGATAGGTATACTCTTAGTTGCTTGTTTTAGAAAAATGCACTTAAGACTTCTGGTTATTAGTAGTTTCGTTCCCTACCTATGTTGAATGCACTTACTGTACAGTGCCTGGCCTACTTGTTGTTAACTAGTTGTACGAACTCTTGTTTTATTTTTGTATTGTTTTATTGGATCTTGTTTAGTCGATACACTTATTTGTTTTATCTCTTGCTCATTTTATTTTGCTATTTTGTCTCATCTGTTTAAGACAGTAGGTAGCTGATATATTGCACTTTTACCTTAGCGCTAGGTATACTCTTGGTTGCTTGTTTTTGCAGGAAATGCACTTCAGACTTCTGGTGATTAGTAGTTTTCGTTCCCTACCTATGTTGAATACACTTATTGTAAGTCACTTTGGATAAAAGTGTCTGCTAAATGACTGTAATGTAATGTAATCGTAAGTCACTTTGGATAAAAGCGTCTGCTAAATGACTGTAATGTACAGAGCCAAAGGTGAAGTGTACAAAGTATTGAGGGTTTAAGTGGTTAAATGTCTGAAAACACACATTTAACATGAATCCAACATGTAGTGGGGGTCCCTGCTTCACCTCTCTCTCAGCTAAGGGGTCCCTGGCCTGAAAAAAGTTGAAAAGTCCTGTTATAAACCTACAGGATCAAGTGTCTGCTGCAATGTGTGCCTTGAATGAGATGTGACTGTCCAGGACAACACCAAGGTTCTGAATGAATGAGATGTGACTGTCCAGGACAACACCAAGGTTCTGAATGAATGAGATCTGACTGTCCAGGACAACACCAAGGTTCTGAATGAATGAGATGTGACTGTCCAGGACAACACCAAGGTTCTGAATGAATGAGATGTGACTGTCCAGGACAACACCAAGGTTCTGAATGAATGAGAGCTGACTGTCCAGGACAACACCAAGGTTCTGAATGAATGAGATGTGACTGTCCAGGACAACACCAAGGTTCTGAATGAATGAGAGCTGACTGTCCAGGACAACACCAAGGTTCTGAATGAATGAGATGTGACTGTCCAGGACAACACCAAGGTTCTGAATGAATGAGAGCTGACTGTCCAGGACAACACCAAGGTTCTGAATGAATGAGATGTGACTGTCCAGGACAACACCAAGGTTCTGAATGAATGAGATGTGACTGTCCAGGACAACACCAAGGTTCTGAATGAATGAGATGTGACTGTCCAGGACAACACCAAGGTTCTGAATGAATGAGATGTGACTGTCCAGGACAACACCAAGGTTCTGAATGAATGAGATGTGACTGTCCAGGACAACACCAAGGTTCTGAATGAATGAGATGTGACTGTCCAGGACAACACCAAGGTTCTGAATGAATGAGATGTGACTGTCCAGGACAACACCAAGGTTCTGAATGAATGAGATGTGACTGTCCAGGACAACACCAAGGTTCTGAATGAATGAGATCTGACTGTCCAGGACAACACCAAGGTTCTGAATGAATGAGATGTGACTGTCCAGGACAACACCAAGGTTCTGAATGAATGAGAGCTGACTGTCCAGGACAACACCAAGGTTCTGAATGAATGAGATGTGACTGTCCAGGACAACACCAAGGTTCTGAATGAATGAGATGTGACTGTCCAGGACAACACCAAGGTTCTGAATGAATGAGATGTGACTGTCCAGGACAACACCAAGGTTCTGAATGAATGAGATGTGACTGTCCAGGACAACACCAAGGTTCTGAATGAATGAGAGCTGACTGTCCAGGACAACACCAAGGTTCTGAATCAGGGGTGATGCAACTTTGATGATGTAGAGGGCCACTATATTTCCACACTCACTCCAGAGACACATTGCATATACTGTTGGGCAGACACCTCTTATGTCTGTATTTTAACTTTATTGGCAAATTAATGCCGAACTTAGCCATACTATGTCACACAAAAGTAGCAAAAATAGCCGATCTACAAGCTCGTAGATCGGCTATTTTTGCTACTTTTTGAATGGAATCCTGAAAAGTTACATTTGTATTTAATTTCAAATGCATTTAGTTATACTTCACATTGGACATAAAATAGACAATAGATTGTTTTATACTAGTCATTAGGCTACTAATAAAGCGGGTCATGTTTGCATGTTTGGAATCATAACAGCTGAAATCAATAATATAATCACTATTCTGATATTAACCTGCGGGCCGCATTAAGTGAAGGTGGGGGCCGCATGTGGCCCCCGGGCCGCCAGTTGCCCATGTATGTTCTGAATGAATGAGAGCTGACTGTCCAGAACAACACCAAGGCTCTGAATGAGAGACTGTCCAGGACAACACCAAGGCTCTGAATGAGAGACTGTCCAGGACAACACCAAGGCTCTGAATGAGAGACTGTCCAGGACAACACCAAGGTTCTGAATGAGAGCTGAATGTCCAGGACAACACCAAGGCCCTGAATGAGAGACTGTCCAGGACAACACCAAGGCTCTGAATGAGAGACTGTCCAGGACAACACCAAGGCTCTGAATGAGAGACTGTCCAGGACAACACCAAGGCTCTGAATGAGAGACTGTCCAGGACAACACCAAGGCTCTGAATGAGAGACTGTCCAGGACAACACCAAGGCTCTGAATGAGAGACTGTCCAGAACAACACCAAGGCTCTGAATGAGAGACTGTCCAGGACAACACCAAGGCTCTGAATGAGAGACTGTCCAGGACAACACCAAGGCTCTGAATGAGAGACTGTCCAGGACAACACCAAGGCTCTGAATGAGAGACTGTCCAGGACAACACCAAGGTTCTGAATGAGAGCTGAATGTCCAGGACAACACCAAGGCTCTGAATGAGAGACTGTCCAGGACAACACCAAGGCTCTGAATGAGAGACTGTCCAGGACAACACCAAGGCTCTGAATGAGAGACTGTCCAGGACAACACCAAGGCTCTGAATGAGAGACTGTCCAGGACAACACCAAGGCTCTGAATGAGAGACTGTCCAGGACAACACCAAGGTTCTGAATGAGAGCTGAATGTCCAGGACAACACCAAGGCTCTGAATGAGAGACTGTCCAGGACAACACCAAGGCTCTTGGCCGTTGGAACAGAAGCCACCAGGGAGTTGTCTATGGAAACAGTGAGATCCTGCATGGAGCAGGACTTACCTGAGAAGAAGAGAAGCTCAGTCTGGTCTGGGTTCAGCTTGAGGTGGTGAGAAGACAAGAACATCCACTGTGAGATGACAGCCTGACATGCAGCCAT
Source organism: Gymnoscopelus braueri (assembly GCF_963280865.1). Taxonomy (NCBI): domain Eukaryota; kingdom Metazoa; phylum Chordata; class Actinopteri; order Myctophiformes; family Myctophidae; genus Gymnoscopelus; species Gymnoscopelus braueri. Next base: position 1,374,268 of record NC_137626.1, read on the forward strand.
GCTCTCTGCAACCTGAGTGACAGGAGGTGGGGGGTGGGGGGATGGAGAGAGAGTATTTACCAGTGGTGTAAAGTAACTAAGTACACATACTCAAGTACTGCACGTATAATTTTAAGGTATCTTTACTTTACTGGAGTATGTCCAATTTTCAGTACTTTTACTTCTACTCCACTACATCTCAGAGGAAAATATCATACTTTTACTCCACTACAATTATTTGACAAGTTTAGTTACAAGTTACTTTGTAGATTTTGATTATTATTACAAAACACACATTAACCACTTCAGTCCTATTTAAACTTTGGCTATTTGAAAATAGCAGATCTACAAGCTCACAACGCGTCTCGACGCAACGTGTTGTGACCTTGTAGATCTGCTATTGTCAAAAGATGTTTATATCCTATCCTTTAACTAAATGTCCATGTCATTACAGTTCTCAGACAGCGTCCATACTCACTCAGAAACGTGTTGAAATGTCTCACACACTCTCTTCTCCTCCAGGCTGTGTGTTAGTTGACCAGACACAGTCCATCTTGTACTTATTAATGTCAGCTGGTTATGGTAGAAATACTGAGTGAAAACCCACTGATATTAATCCCTGGCTCTTCATTTGGTGACATTTACCAGATTATTGTATTTATAAACATCTCTGTTTTCACCTGTTTCTCTCTCTTACTTCCTGATTTTTTAGCCCCTCCCCCTGTCAGAACCTGTTATGATGACTAGAGTTGATTGACACCTGGATAACCAATGACATTGCTTCCATGAGCTTGGTATAAAATGTAACATATATCTGACCAAGTAGCTGCATGTCTGCTGCCCCCTAGTGGACCTGGTGCTTTAGACAACTGGTTAGTGCAGCTGCCAGAGAAATGACAAACCTGGGTTCAAATCTCCTTCTGGACTCTTTGTCTTGTTTGATCATCTCAAGGTTAAGAGATCAATCACCTCTCTGACTACATTTAAACTACATTAATATGAAGAAAATTAAATACAATAATTTGCCAAATTGAATACAATAATTTGCCAAATCACAAACAGCTTGTCGACAAAATAATTTAAATGTATTTGTTTTGTTATTAGATGGGAGTCTGTGGCCAAATAATAATAATAATTATTATTATTATTATTACATTACAGTCCACACTCCTGTGTGGTATGTGTCAGTGTATATTTGCATACACAGTGAAATGAGGAATGTGCATTTAAGCATCCTCAGTAACAGGAGCAGTTAGGGGTTCAGAGTCTTGCTCAGGGACACTTTGACACATGGCTGGCCTGGAATGGAACCTGGGACAACCTGGGCCTCTGGCTCCCCAGGCGGGCTCTCTAAACACTCAGCTATGGCTGAGACTCCCAACAATGATTCATGTGTAAACCTGGGTTCAAATCCCCGTCTGGACACTTTGTCTCTGATGTTTGATGCTCTCAAGGTGGACAGTTCAGAGGTCATACATGTGGACCAGACGGGGGTCCGATCTACAAGCTCATAGCGCGGCACCGAGTGCCGCGCTATGAGCTTGTAGATCTGCTATTTTAGAAAAAGTTTCAACGTCTGTGCAAATCTTTGAATATATATATTTTTAAAGTGAACATTTGTAACTCAATTCTTTGCTTCTGGAGGTCTCTGGAACAACATGTTTTACAAATGTAAGCTTTAAAAATATATATTCAAAGATCACGATCCTTCCAAAATAGCAGATCTACAGCCTCGGTGCCGCGCTACGAGCTTGTAGATCTGCTATTTTTGAATAGCCAAAGACATCTTACAATGACACAGATGTGTTCCCGGTCTTAATGGGTTAACACAGATGGTTTCCAAAGCTTTTAGCTCCATATGAGCCGTTTACCTGGAACCCAGACTAGTGAAAATATCAGATCTACAAGCTCACAGTGTGTGATGTGTGTAAATAAACATCATGGTCAGTAGAAGCAAACAGATAAAGATGTGAGCAGTCACAAACCAGGAGGAGAATCCTACATGTAAAAGGACTTTATTTGTAGCAAAAGTTCAAACATCAACATGTTTCAACTGACTGGTTTTCATCAGAGCAAAACTTTCTATGACAGAGTTTAAAAAAGCAACAACATCCCATAATAAATGTACTGTTGAATCCATGCATTATGGATGGATTATGATGTTAAACATGTTAAACAAATCAAGTCAATCTTCACACTCTGAAGCCCATATAAAGCATATGTACAAAGTCTAAATAGAATCATCATTACATTGTATTCATACAAGCAGTGGTGGACAGTTACTTGAGGACTGAACTTAAGTGGGAGCATTCAGGGGTTCAGTGTGTTGCTCAAGGACACTTTGACACTAACACTGGGGGAGCCGGGATTCAACTAGCAACCTTCTGTTTCCCAAGCGGCCGCTCTACCTCCTGAACCACATCTCTGTACTCTATACTCAAGTAAATACTCAAGTAGAAAGTACGATATATTTTTTTAGTATCAATGCATTGCTCTATTAAAATGTAGAACATGACAATCCAGAACTTTTCAAAAATAGTGCAAATAGCAGATCTACAAGCTCACACTGCACCATAAGTGCAATGCATTGTGAGCTTGTAGATCTGCTATTTTCAAACAGAGCTTAAGTGGTTAATTCATAATTATTTTTTGTAAGTTTGGATCTCAATAATCCCTTCCTAGAAATGTAGAGTCAAAAGTTTAATTTTTATATTTGAAATATATTTGAATAAATAAAACCCTCTCTCTCACACTTATGCCAGTGTGTCAGTGATCACCCTCCTCTGGGCCAATGTTGGCACCGTGCCTAAGGTTGTCTACCCCTGGTCTAAACTCTGATAAATGATTCTACATATTTCACTATTAAATGTCCATGTTGTTTATGAGTCAAATGATAAATGATTCTACATATTTCAGTATTAAATGTCCATGTTGTTTATGAGTCAAATGATACATGATTCTACATATTTCACTATTAAATGTCCATGTTGTTTATGAGTCAAATGATAAATGATTCTACATATTTCACTATTAAATGTCCATGTTGTTTATGAGTCAAATGATAAATGATTCTACATATTTCACTATTAAATGTCCATGTTGTTTATGAGTCAAATGATAAATGATTCTACATATTTCACTATTAAATGTCCATGTTGTTTATGAGTCAAATGATACATGATTCTACATATTTCACTATTAAATGTCCATGTTGTTTATGAGTCAAATGATACATGATTCTACATATTTCACTATTAAATGTCCATGTTGTTTATGAGTCAAATGATAAATTATTCTACATATTTCACTATTAAATGTCCATGTTGTTTATGAGTCAAATGATAAATTATTCTACATAGACTTAATTATATTCACCCTGATCAGTGGTGGAAAAAGTACTCACAGATGTTCTACTTAAGTAAAAGTATCAATACTGCAATGTAAAATACTCTGTTACAAGTGAAAGTCCGGAATAAAAAAATACTTGAGTAAAAGTAAAAAAGTATTGGTATCAAAATGTACTTAAAGTACCAAAAGTAAAAGTACTCTTTAGGCAGAATGTCCCCTTTCACAAGGTAATTATCAAATGTATTAAAATATTTTGAAAATAGCTAAAGTTTAAATAGAGCTGAGAATTCAAATCTGCAAAGTAACTAGTAACTGAAGTTTTCAAATAATTGTAATGGAGTAAAAGTACAATATTTGTCTCTGAGATGTAGTGGAGTAGAAGTAAAAGTACTGAAAATTGGAAATACTCCAGTAAAGTAAAACATGCCTCAAAACTGTACTTGAGTACAGTACTTGAGTAAATCTACTTAGTTACTTTCCACCACTGACCCTGTTTCAATAATCCTGATTTATTTACAATGTAAAACAGTGATATTACACTGTGTGTGTGTGTGTGTGTGTGTGTGTGTGTGTGTGTGTGTGTGTGTGTGTGTGTGTGTGTGTGTGTGTGTGTGGGGGAGGGGGGGGGTGTCCGTGTAGTCATATTTTTGTCATCTGAAATGTTTTATTCCAGTTTTAGTCTAGACTCAATATCTCAATATACTCAATATCATACGATTTTCTGTGACTAAAATGTATTTTTCCAGGCTGTGATGGCGTCATAATGCCTGATTTATATACACACACACACACACACACACACACACACACACACACACACACACACACACACACACACACACACACACACACACACACACACACACACACACACACCTTAACCCTGTTACTATCCTCCCCCTCTCCCTCCTCCTCCTCCTATATCTCACACAGAGACACTGAGGAGCCCCTCCCCCAGCACCTGAACCCAGCATAGAGCGGTTCAGTGAATGTGGTCTGGAAGGTGTACAGGTGTGTCAGTGTGTCAGAGGTCACTGTGTAGAAGGACACAGTGCCAGCAGAGCAGTCTACATACACTGATACTCTACCTCCTCCATGCAATGATACTCTACCAGAGGAGGAGGAGGGACTGACAGGGAGGACAGTTAGATTCTTATTGTGTCTCACAATGTATCTGTTATTAACACCATCACATAACAGACTCCAGGACTTGTCATTGTCTCCAAACTCACTGTCTCCACCCTGTCTGTTGATTCCTCTGTATGTCACTGCTATAGAAACCCATCTACTCCACTCTACCTCCCAGTAACAGAGTCCAGTCAGACTCTCTCTACACATCACCTGTGTGTAGGTCTTAAATCTGTCTGGATGATCAGGATACTGATGATCCTGTAGAGATAGATCACATGTCACCTCCCTGTTGTTCTCAGATAGAGAGAGGCCTCTGTGTGCTGTGTTTGGATCCAGTGTGAGTTCACACACATCTGATGAGAGAACAACATACAATACAACCAGTTTACTATCATATACAACTTCATAAAATACATAAGAAGAAGAAGAAGAAGAAGAAGAAGAAGAAGAAGAAGAAGAAGAAGAAGAAGAAGAAGAAGAGAAGGTGATGAGAAGAATCATCATCATCATATGAATATTATACTGATGTGAGTATTGTAATTGAGTATTCTTTTTGGAGTGGTGCCAACCGCTACAAAAACTGACCGTGTGTGTATGTGTGTATGTGTGTATGTGTGTATGTGTGAGCACGGTGTCAACACTGCGGCTGATTGGAACCAGTTACACTAATTCGGAAAACCGGAGACACAGTGCAACATCTGCACCACTTTAAGACACACATACACACACACACACACACACACACACACACACACACACACACACACACACACACACACACACACACACACACACACACACACACACACACACACACGCGCGCGCGCGCAACTTAAATGTCCGATCTACAATTTGAGTAAAAGTACTTTAAGTACTTAAAAGTAACTAAAGCCACTAAAAAGTTACTAGTGGGTAAAAAGTAATCAAAGTGAGTAAAAATACTTTACATGTGTTAACCGAGTAAAATACTTTACAGCTGTTAAAGTGAGTAAAAATACTTTACAGCTGTTAAAGTAAATAGAAATACTTTACAGTTTAAAGTGAGTGGAAATACTTTACAGCTGTTAAAGTGAGTAGAAATACTTTACAGCAGTGAATGGAAATACTTTACTGCTGTTAAAGTGAGTAGAAATACTTTACAGCTGTTAATTGTTCCTCTAGTTCATATATAACTTGATGAAATGAACTCATCAAAGGCACCGCTCACTTCACACTGGGTGTGATGTTTTACTTATAACTGTCAATAAAACATTTCAGTAAAAATAGCTGATCTAAGAGCTCACAGCACATTGGTGTAGATCTGCTATTTTCACTCATTTTGAAATGCACAATGTTTTGAATATTTCACTACAGTGGTCTACAGATGCACTACAGTGGTCTATAGATGCACTACAGTGGTCTATAGATTCACTACAGTGGTTGTTAGATGCACTACAGTGGTCTACATATGCACTAAAGTGGTCTATAGATTTACTACAGTGGTCTACAGATTCACTACAGTGGTCTATAGATGCACTACAGTGGTCTATAGATTTACTACAGTGGTCTACAGATTCACTACAGTGGTCTATAGATGCACTACAGTGGTCTATAGATTTACTACAGTGGTCTACAGATTCACTACAGTGGTCTATAGATGCACTACAGTGGTCTATAGATTCACTACAGTGGTTGTTAGATGCACTACAGTGGTCTACAGATGCACTACAGTGGTCTACAGATGCACTAAAGTGGTCTATAGATTTACTACAGTGGTCTACAGATTCACTACAGTGGTCTATAGATGCACTACAGTGGTCGTTAGATGCACTACAGTGGTTTATAGATGCACTAAAGGGGTCTATAGATGCACTACAGGGGTCTATAGATGCACTAAAGTGGTCTATAGATTCACTACAGTGGTTGTTAGATGCACTACAGTGGTCTACAGATGCACTACAGTGGTCTACAGATGCACTACAGGGGTCTACAGATGCACTACAGTGGTCGTTAGATGCACTACAGTGGTCTACAGATGCACTACAGTGGTCTAGAGATGCACTACAGGGGTCTACAGATGCACTACAGTGGTCGTTAGATGCACTACAGGGGTCTATAGATTCACTACAGTGGTCTACAGATGCACGACAGTGGTCTACAGATGCACTACAGTGGTCTATAGATGCACTACAGTGGTCTATAGATGCACTAGAGGGGTCTACAGATGCACTACCGTGGTCTATAGATTCACTAAAGTGGTCTACAGATGCACGACAGTGGTCTACAGATGCACTACAGTGGTCTACAGATGCACTACAGTGGTCTATAGATGCACTAGAGTGGTCTATAGATTCACTACAGTGGTCTATAGATTCACTACAGTGGTCTACAGATGCACTAGAGGGGTCTACACATTCACTACAGTGGTCTATAGATGCACTACAGTGGTCTACAGATGCACTACAGTGGTCTACAGATGCACTACAGTGGTCTATAGATGCACTACAGTGGTCTATAGATGCACTAGAGTGGTCTACAGATGCACTACAGTGGTCTATAGATTCACTACAGTGGTCTACAGATGCACTAGAGGGGTCTACAGATTCACTACAGTGGTCTATAGATGCACTACAGTGGTCTATAGATTTACTACAGTGGTCTATAGATGCACTACAGTGGTCTATAGATTCACTACAGTGGTTGTTAGATGCACTACAGTGGTCTACAGATGCACTACAGTGGTCTACAGATGCACTACAGTGGTCTATAGATGCACTACAGTGGTCTACAGATGCACTACAGGGGTCTACAGATGCACTACAGTGGTCTACAGATGCACTACAGTGGTCTACAGATGCACTACAGTGGTCTACAGATGCACTACAGTGGTCTATAGATGCACTACAGTGGTCTACAGATGCACTACAGTGGTCTACAGATGCACTACATTTGTCTATAGATGCACTACAGTGGTCTACAGATGCACTACATTTGTCTATAGATGCACTACAGTGGTCTACAGATGCACTACAGGGGTCTACAGATGCACTACAGTGGTCTATAGATGCACTACAGTGGTCTACAGATGCACTACAGTGGTCTACAGATGCACTACCGTGGTCTACAGATGCACTACAGGGGTCTACAGATGCACTACAGTGGTCTACGGATGCACTACAGGGGTCTAGAGATGCACTACAGTGGTCTATAGATGCACTACAGGGGTCTAGAGATGCACTACAGTGGTCTACAGATGCACTACAGGGGTCTAGAGATGCACTACAGTGGTCTATAGATGCACTACAGGGGTCTAGAGATGCACTACAGTGGTCTATAGATGCACTACAGGGGTCTACAGATGCACTACAGTGGTCTATAGATGCACTAGAGGGGTCTACACATTCACTACAGTGGTCTATAGATGCACTAGAGGGGTCTACACATTCACTACAATGGTCTACAGATGCACTACAGTGGTCTACAGATGCACTACAGTGGTCTACAGATGCACTACAGTGGTCTAGAGATGCACTACAGTGGTCTATAGATGCACTACAGTGGTCTATAGATGCACTACAGGGGTTTACAGATGCACTACAGTGGTCTACAGATGCACTACAGGGGTCTAGAGATGCACTACAGTGGTCTATAGATGCACTAGAGGGGTCTACACATTCACTACAGTGGTCTATAGATGCACTAGAGGGGTCTACACATTCACTACAGTGGTCTATAGATGCACTACAGTGGTCGTTAGATGCACTACAGTGGTCTATAGATGCACTACAGTGGTCTACAGATGCACTACAGGGGTCTACAGATGCACTACAGTGGTCTACGGATGCACTACAGGGGTCTAGAGATGCACTACAGTGGTCTATAGATGCACTACAGGGGTCTAGAGATGCACTACAGTGGTCTACAGATGCACTACAGGGGTCTAGAGATGCACTACAGTGGTCTATAGATGCACTACAGGGGTCTAGAGATGCACTACAGTGGTCTATAGATGCACTACAGGGGTCTACAGATGCACTACAGTGGTCTATAGATGCACTAGAGGGGTCTACACATTCACTACAGTGGTCTATAGATGCACTAGAGGGGTCTACACATTCACTACAATGGTCTACAGATGCACTACAGTGGTCTACAGATGCACTACAGTGGTCTACAGATGCACTACAGTGGTCTAGAGATGCACTACAGTGGTCTATAGATGCACTACAGTGGTCTATAGATGCACTACAGGGGTTTACAGATGCACTACAGTGGTCTACAGATGCACTACAGGGGTCTAGAGATGCACTACAGTGGTCTATAGATGCACTAGAGGGGTCTACACATTCACTACAGTGGTCTATAGATGCACTAGAGGGGTCTACACATTCACTACAGTGGTCTATAGATGCACTACAGTGGTCGTTAGATGCACTACAGTGGTCTATAGATGCACTACAGTGGTCTACAGATGCACTACAGGGGTCTACAGATGCACTACAGTGGTCTATAGATGCACTACAGTGGTCTACAGATGCACTACATTTGTCTATAGATGCACTACAGTGGTCTATAGATGCACTACAGTGGTCTACAGATGCACTACAGTGGTCTATAGATGCACTACAGGGGTCTACAGATGCACTACATTTGTCTATAGATGCACTACAGTGGTCTACAGATGCACTACATTTGTCTATAGATGCACTACAGTGGTCTACAGATGCACTACAGTGGTCTACAGATGCACTACAGGGGTCTACAGATGCACTACAGGGGTCTACAGATGCACTACAGTGGTCTACAGATGCACTACAGTGGTCTACAGATGCACTACAGGGGTCTAGAGATGCACTACAGTGGTCTATAGATGCACTACAGTGGTCTACGGATGCACTACAGTGGTCTACAGATGCACTACAGGGGTCTAGAGATGCACTACAGTGGTCTATAGATGCACTACAGGGGTTTACAGATGCACTACAGTGGTCACGACTCTTTTCTGTTCTGGCCCCACAGTGGTGGAATGAACTTCCCACTGATGTTAGGACAGCAGAGTCACTGCCCATATTTCGCCGCAGGCTGAAAACCCACCTCTTCAGGAAACACTACCCTTCCTCTCTGCCTGACCTACTTGTTGTTAACTAGTTGTACGAACGCTTGTTTTTCTATTGCTGTATTGTTTATTGGATCTTGTTTAGTCGATACACTTATTTGTTTTAGCTCATGCTCATTTGATTTAGCAATTTTTGTCTCATTTGTTTAAGGAAATAGGTGGCTGATATATTGTACTTTTACCTTAGCGCTAGGTATACTCTTGGTTGCTTGTTTTTGCAGAAAATGCACTAAAGACTTCTGGTGATTAGTAGTTTTCGTTCCCTACCTATGTTGAATACACTTATTGTAAGTCGCTTTGGATAAAAGCGTCTGCTAAATGACTGTAATGTAATGTAATGTCTACAGATGCACTACAGGGGTCTAGAGATGCACTACAGTGGTCTATAGATGCACTACAGTGGTCTACAGATGCACTACAGGGGTCTACAGATGCACTACAGTGGTCTATAGATGCACTACAGTGGTCTACAGATGCACTACAGGGGTCTACAGATGCACTACAGTGGTCTATAGATGCACTACAGGGGTCTAGAGATGCACTACAGTGGTCTATAGATGCACTACAGGGGTCTACAGATGCACTACAGTGGTCTATAGATGCACTAGAGGGGTCTACACATTCACTACAGTGGTCTATAGATGCACTAGAGGGGTCTACACATTCACTACAATGGTCTACAGATGCACTACAGTGGTCTACAGATGCACTACAGGGGTCTAGAGATGCACTACAGTGGTCTATAGATGCACTACAGTGGTCTATAGATGCACTACAGGGGTTTACAGATGCACTACAGTGGTCTACAGATGCACTACAGAGGTCTAGAGATGCACTACAGTGGTCTATAGATGCACTAGAGGGGTCTACACATTCACTACAGTGGTCTATAGATGCACTAGAGGGGTCTACACATTCACTACAGTGGTCTATAGATGCACTACAGTGGTCGTTAGATGCACTACAGTGGTCTATAGATGCACTACAGTGGTCTACAGATGCACTACAGGGGTCTACAGATGCACTACAGTGGTCTATAGATGCACTACAGTGGTCTACAGATGCACTACATTTGTCTATAGATGCACTACAGTGGTCTATAGATGCACTACAGTGGTCTATAGATGCACTACAGTGGTCTACAGATGCACTACAGTGGTCTATAGATGCACTACAGGGGTCTACAGATGCACTACATTTGTCTATAGATGCACTACAGTGGTCTACAGATGCACTATATTTGTCTATAGATGCACTACAGTGGTCTACAGATGCACTACAGTGGTCTACAGATGCACTACAGGGGTCTACAGATGCACTACAGGGGTCTACAGATGCACTACAGTGGTCTACAGATGCACTACAGTGGTCTACAGATGCACTACAGGGGTCTAGAGATGCACTACAGTGGTCTATAGATGCACTACAGTGGTCTACAGATGCACTACAGTGGTCTACAGATGCACTACAGTGGTCTACAGATGCACTACAGTGGTCTATAGATGCACTACAGTGGTCTACAGATGCACTACAGGGGTCTACAGATGCACTACAGTGGTCTATAGATGCACTACAGTGGTCTACAGATGCACTACAGGGGTCTACAGATGCACTACAGTGGTCTACAGATGCACTACAGGGGTCTACAGATTCACTACAGTGGTCTACAGATGCACTACAGTGGTCTACAGATGCACGACAGTGGTCTATAGATGCACTACAATGGTCTACAGATAATCTACAGTGGTCTACAGATGCACTACAGTGGTCTATAGATGCACTATAATGGTCTACAGATAATCTACAGTGGTCTATAGATGCACTACAGTGGTCTACAGATGCACTACAGTGGTCTACAGATGCACTATAATGGTCTACAGATAATCTACAGTGGTCTACAGATAAACTACAGTGGTCTATAGATGCACTACAGTGGTCTATAGATGCACTACAGTGGTCTATAGATGCACTACAGTGGTCTACAGATGCACTACAGTGGTCTATAGATGCACTACAGTGGTCTACAGATACACTACAGTGGTCTACAGATGCACTACAGTGGTCTACAGATACACTACAGTGGTCTATAGATACACTACAGTGGTCTACAGATACACTACAGTGGTCTATAGATGCACTACAATGGTCTACAGATAATCTACAGTGGTCTACAGATGCACTACAGTGGTCTATAGATGCACTACAGTGGTCTACAGATGCACTACAGTGGTCTATAGATGCACTACAGTGGTCTACAGATGCACTATAATGGTCTACAGATAATCTACAGTGGTCTACAGATAAACTACAGTGGTCTATAGATGCACTACAGTGGTCTATAGATGCACTACAGTGGTCTATAGATGCACTACAGTGGTCTACAGATGCACTACAGTGGTCTATAGATGCACTACAGTGGTCTACAGATACACTACAGTGGTCTACAGATGCACTACAGTGGTCTACAGATACACTACAGTGGTCTATAGATACACTACAGTGGTCTACAGATACACTACAGTGGTCTATAGATGCACTACAATGGTCTACAGATAATCTACAGTGGTCTACAGATGCACTACAGTGGTCTATAGATGCACTACAGTGGTCTACAGATGCACTACAGTGGTCTATAGATGCACTACAGTGGTCTACAGATACACTACAGTGGTCTACAGATGCACTAAAGTGGTCTATGTTAAGATATGCTCTGTCTTTCTATGTATATTACTTACTAGTACTACTCTCCCTTTAAGAGTTCATTGGGAAGTCAATTGATGATTAGATGATTGGGCCACCCATGTGGGGGCGTGTATTTGTGTGCTCAATAAAAAACCCAGTAAGAGGGGCAGTCGACAGCTGACTGTGTTGAATGAATCTCGTGTTTCCAGACCACTCTTTTAACCCACTCCGTCGTATGTGTATGTTTAGTTTTAGCCACTGTGTTTTACTTTGTTTAATAGGTTATGGGCCCAGATAGAGGGTAAAACCTAAAGTTAATTCACTGAAACTAAACACTTAGGACTAGGCTCGTGTAGGCATAGCACGCCGGGTCGTAGTAATCAGACATGGCAACAAGGAGACCAGCAGAGCCGAGCAAAAGCCACTGGTCGAGACTGCTGTTTGACGGAGATGAAGGAGGTTATGAAATGTGGGAAACAAAATTCCTGGGGCACCTTCGCCTGCGGGAATTAAAGAAGACAATTCTGTCAGAGCCCGCTGACGAGGGCGAGGACAACGCAGAAGAGCTGAGAGAAGACACTTTGAAAAATGAGGAGGCGTACGCGGAACTAATACAGTTCCTGGACGACAAAAGTTTGTCACTGGTAATGCGCGATGCCCCAGATGACGGCCGCAAAGCACTGCAGATTCTGAGAGGCTATTATCAAGGTAAAGGAAAGCCACGGATAATAAGCCTGTATAATGAACTGACATCGCTGCAGAAAACGAGCAGTGAAAGTGTGACCGAATATGTGATTCGCGCTGAAACAGCGATCACAGCGTTGCGGAACGCAGGCGAGACACTGAGCGATGGTTTGCTCGTAGCTATGGTTTTAAAGGGGCTACCTGAATCGTTCAAGCCTTTTGTGATACACATCACGCAAACAGACGATACCGTGGCTTTCCCGGAGTTCAAGACGAAGCTACGGAGCTACGAGAACACTGAGAAAATGCGTGTTCCAGACACGGACGACAACGTGATGGAGGCGCGAGGACGACAAGCAGCGAAACCCGGCAGAGGAGCGGCGCGTCCAGGCGAAAGTGAGCAGCAGGCGACGGCGGCGAACAAGGTCTGTTTCAGATGCGGAACCAGCGGGCATTTCGCTCGTGTTTGTCAGCGCAAGGTGTGGTGTAGTCACTGCCGGAGCACTACACACAGAGACGAGACCTGTAGGAGCAAGAACCGGCGAGGTCGCGATGACGCCCGCAGAGCTGCTGAAGAGACAGCGGAGGACGACGACTACACGTTCAAGCTGAACGACATGACGACGGACCAGCCTAGCCGAGGTGTGAACGCAAGGGGCTTAATGGTCGACTGCGGAGCGACTTCGCATATCATCACCGACAAGGCGAAGTTCAAGTGTTTTGACAGCCGGTTTAAGGCTGAGTCCCACTGTGTTCAGCTGGCAGATGGCACACGGTGCAACGGCGTAGCAGAACGCCGGGGGAACGCGGTGGTCTATCTGACAGACAGCCGAGGACGACAACTGAAGACGACGTTGAAAAACGCTTTGTATGTCCCTTCCTACCCACAAGACATTTTCTCGGTGAAGGCGGCGACAGCAAGCGACGCAACGGTGATCTTCAAGAAAGAAAAGGACATTCTGGTCCACAAAAATGGTACGAAGTTTCCCATACACGTACACAATAGATTGTATTATCTGTACACAGTAGATGTGAAATGTGATGCTGTACACAGTAGATGTGAAATGTGATGACCAAGTTAAAGGGTGTTTTGATTTACACACGTGGCATCAGATTTTAGGGCATTGTAATTATGACGACATTCTAAAGTTGCCATCTGTAGTACAGGGTATGCAGATTAAAGGGGCGACAAACAAGCCTCCATATTGCGATGTGTGTATTCAAGGCAAATTTGTGCAAACGAGAAACAGAGCTCCCGATTTAAGAGCTACTGAGCCATTAGGGCTGGTGCACACAGATTTGGCCGGCCCTATAACCCCAGAATCCAGAGAGGGGTTTAAGTATACACTTTCATTTACTGACGATTTTTCCAGTGCATTGTTTGTGTATCATCTGAAAAATAAGAGTGACACAGTGCAAGCCACTGAGCGTTTTCTGGCCGATGTAGCGCCTTATGGCAAAATTAAGCGCCTTCGATCAGATAATGGTGGCGAATACACTGCTAAGAGCTTTAAGTCTTTGATGGTTAAAAGTGGTATTAAACACGAGACCTCAGCCCCATATTCGCCCCATCAAAATGGAACGGCTGAGAGAAATTGGCGCACACTTTTTGACATGTCGAGATGTATGTTAATTGAAAGTGGGCTGCCAAAAGGTTTGTGGCCTTATGCTGTTCAGACAGCTGCTATGATTAGGAACCGGTGTTTTAATAAACGCACAAAGCAAACACCATTACAGGCGTTGACTGGGAGACAACCCAACCTGTCCAAAATGCAAAAGTTTGGTTCAGAGTGTTTTGCTTACGTCCAAGACAAGAAGAAGCTCGACCCAAGGGGTGTAAAAGGTGTGTTTGTTGGGTATGACAAAACCAGTCCAGCATATCTTGTTTATTTTCCAGACAGCAAAAAGGTGCAGAAAAGTAGACTAGTGAAGTTTGTTACTCACGCCTTGTGTTGAGCAACAAACCCAGACTAATGTTTCACCTGATGACGAAGATGAGGGTCTGAGATACAGACAGAAAAATGTAATTCCAGTCATTGAAACTGAAGAGGTTCCAGTCCTAGAGACTGAGGAGATTAGCCAACCAAATGTACTTGAAGCTAAAATTGAGCGTAAAACTTACCCTTCCAGAGAGAGAAGGAAGCCATTTCATCTACGTGACAATGTTTCTCAGTATGCTGAAATGGACCCGGTCCACAGCAACATGGATTACTACTATAGAGTCACATGCAACATACCTGTAACTTTTAAAGGTGCCATAAGCTCAGACAGATCGAAAGATTGGGTAAATGCTATGGATGAAGAAATGCAGTCCCTTAAGGAAAACGACACATTTACTCTAACCACCTTGCTTGCGGGTAAGAAAGCTGTGGGGGGTAGATGGGTTTATGCAATGAAGAAAAACATTGATGGGTCTGAAAAATTCAAAGCCAGGTATGTGGCAAAAGGGTACAGTCAAAAGTTGGGAGTTGACTATGAGGAGACGTTTTCTCCTACTGCTAACATGACAAGTGTTAGAGTGTTGATGCAGAAGGCAGCACAGGAAAACTTGATTTTGCACCAAATGGATGTCAAAACTGCCTATCTAAATGCACCAATAGATTGTGAGATCTACATGGAACAACCAGAAGGTTATGAGGTGCAATCTAGCTCCAATGTAAAATTGGTCTGCAAGCTAGAACGCTCACTTTATGGGCTTAAACAGTCGGGCAGAAATTGGAACAAAGTTCTACATGATTTCCTGACTAAGAACCATTTTGTGCAAAATCAGGCTGACAATTGTGTTTACACAAGAGAGACAGAAAATGACAAGGTGTTAATGGTCATTTGGGTTGATGATATAATCATAGCTGCAAGTGATGATAATGCTCTAAAGTCTGTGAAAGCGATGCTTACTTCAAGGTTCCAAATGAAAGATTTGGGAAAACTCAGGCATTTCCTTGGTATTGATTTTAACCAAGTTGACAACTGTGTGAGAATGTCACAGGCACAGTATGTTGAGAAAATCCTGGAAAGATTTGACATGCAGGATTGTAAACCAAGGTCTACACCTTGTGAACAAAAACTAGTCTACACTGACGGTGCCGACATGATGGATGACGTCAGAAAATATAGAGAGGTAGTCGGTAGCCTCATTTATTTGTCTATTTGTACAAGACCTGATTTAAGTTTTGTGGTAAGCAAGCTATCACAGTACTTTTCGGAGCCAACTGTAGCGCAATGGGCAACAGTTAAACATGTTCTCAGATATCTTAAAGGTACAGTTGACAAGGAGTTATGTTACACTAAATGTGATGATTTAGGTCTGCAAGCGTACAGTGACGCAGACTGGGCAGTTGAAAATGACAGAAGAAGTACCACTGGTTACTGTGTAAGCCTGTCCAAGAATGGCACACTAGTTTCCTGGAAAACTAAGAAACAACCAACTGTAGCTCTGTCCACGTGTGAAGCAGAATATATGGCCCTTGTAGCCACAATACAAGAATGTTTGTATCTTAGACAGTTTTTAGATTGTCTTGATGAGCAAGTGTATCCACTGCCAAAGGTTTTCGAAGATAACCAAGGTACAATTGCACTAGCAAAGAATCCTGTCAGTAGACAGCGATGCAAACACATTGACATAAAGTATCATTTTATCAGATCCACAGTGAACAATGGGCACATTGTGTTAGAATTTTGTCCTACTGAGGAAATGGTGGCAGATATGATGACAAAGCCTGCAACAAGGTTTAAGTTGGACAAGTTCGATGCATTCATTTTTGGGGGATGAGTTGTAAAAGAGAAAAAAAAAATTGTATATATGCAGTTATACAAAAGAAAGAGCAAGAGAGGGTGTTAAGATATGCTCTGTCTTTCTATGTATATTACTTACTAGTACTACTCTCCCTTTAAGAGTTCATTGGGAAGTCAATTGATGATTAGATGATTGGGCCACCCATGTGGGGGCGTGTATTTGTGTGCTCAATAAAAAACCCAGTAAGAGGGGCAGTCGACAGCTGACTGTGTTGAATGAATCTCGTGTTTCCAGACCACTCTTTTAACCCACTCCGTCGTATGTGTATGTTTAGTTTTAGCCACTGTGTTTTACTTTGTTTAATAGTCTACAGATGCACTACAGTGGTCTATAGATGCACTACAGTGGTCTACAGATGCACTAGAGTGGTCTACAGATTCACTACAGTGGTCTACAGATACACTACAGTGGTCTATAGATACACTACAGTGGTCTACAGATGCACTACAGTGGTCTACAGATGCACTACAGTGGTCTATAGATACACTACAGTGGTCTACAGATGCACTAGAGTGGTCTACAGATTCACTACAGTGGTCTATAGATACACTACAGTGGTCTACAGATGCACTACAGTGGTCTCTAGATACACTACAGTGGTCTACAGATGCACTAGAGTGGTCTATAGATGCACTACAGTGGTCTACAGATGCACTACAGTGGTCTACAGATGCACTAAAGTGGTCTACAGATGCACTACAGTGGTCTACAGATGCACTAAAGTGGTCTATAGATGCACTACAGTGGTCTACAGATGCACTAGAATGGGCTACGTCTAAATTTTAGCGTTCCACAGTCTCCGAAAGAAAGTCTCGCCGGCGTTCCAGCCAGCCATCCCGCAGGTCTCATAAGGGTAATAAAACATTGAAAAAAACACACTTTGGACCACTTCTTTTCTTGGGATCATATATTAGAGGTCCTATGGATGCCAAAAATCCAAACTAGAAAAAAAAAAACTCCTAGGGCCTCTACTAATTTGGAAACTAGCCGATCTACAAACTCACAACACGTCGCGATGCGACGTATTGTGAGCTTGTAGATCTGCTATTTTCAAACATTTTTGTAGTTTTACTTTTGATACTTTAATGATATTTTAATGCCAATACGTTTGTACTTTTACTCAAGTACATTTTGAATTCCGGACTTTTACTCGTAACTGAGTATTTTTATGTTGCAGTATTGCTACTTTTACTTTAGTAAAATATCTGAGTACTTCTTCCACCCCTTAGCTGAGAGAGAGATGAAGCAGGGACCCCCCAACTAATACTTAGTAAACTTGACATTTGGCTCACATGTACTTGGTGTTTCTTTTTTTGCCTCTACACCAAACTACTTCACCAAAAATAGCAGATCTACAAGGTGACAACGCGTCACAGCGCGACCTGTTGTCAGCTTGTAGATCGGCTATCTTGATCGGTAGAGCGGCTATTTTAGTTGATCTACAAGATCAGCTTGTAGATCAGCTATTTTATCTATGTCAGCTTGTAGATCGGCTATTTTATCTATGTCAGCTTGTAGATCAGCTATTTTATCTATGTCAGCTTGTAGATCGGCTATTTTATCTATGTCAGCTTGTAGATCGGCTATTTTATCTATGTCAGCTTGTAGATCGGCTATTTTCGGTGAAGGTTCCCCCCAGATTAGGGATGCTTGGGGTTCAAGTGGTTAGTGTAAAAAGAAACAAAAGGAAAGAGAAGATGTTCTATCACACATAGATTTGGCGGACCCCCTGTAGTAACTCTGAGGAACCCCTAGGGGTCCCCGACCCCCTGTTGAAGACCCCTGGCCTACCATTTTGATTGGTCAGAGGAGTAGCAGTCGGCAGCGAAAATCCGCAAAATTCGACTGTGGCGCGAAAATGCGGTGAATTGACTTTATAAGGTCTTAAAAAAAGATGAATTATTCGCATGAAAAAATAACCCCCGGTGTGTAAGGACCTTTAATGTGACATAGTTCTGTTTGACACAATGCTGAACACCCTCCAACTCTACATACTTAACTAATAGTTTTTAACTATATTTTGACACTTGCTTTGGCAATGTAAACGTATGTTTTCTCATGCCAATAAAGCTCCTTTGACTTGAATTGACATGTTGTGAGCTTGTAGATCTGCTATTTTGACTATATTTTAAATAGGGCGTACGTGGTTAATTCAAATGTACTTGTTCCCAACGGGCATCACTCCCATGGACATGGGCATAGTGTGGTTAAAGTACATACATGTGTGAACACAGTAAACAGGGCATCTCTAGATGCAGTGATAACAGTGATTCATCTGATATTTAATAAGGTACAGTAATAGTAATAGCCTTGTATGGATCTAGTTCATATGTGAAACTATATTTATTGTGGTGGTGGTGATTTTGGGTGGCGGGGCTATAAGACATCCATTATACTAATACAGCACAGGTCCAACTCAAATGAGTACAGTAGGCCTACTAATGCTCAAAATGGACAATTTAAAGATGGAAGAAACACATATATGTTTGACTAAAGAAGGTGGAAACTTGGGGGAAAAAATAGCTTTTCAAGGTTTTCATATATGGGGAATCCAATGCCTATTCTGATTTGAGATCAAATGTGGGGAAACTGCTCGGAACTCAGATATATGGTGATTTAAAAAAAGAAATATATATAGTCAGGGTTATTGCAAAAAAGAAAAATCCCTACCAATAAATGTGTTCAGCAATGTGTTTGTAAAGGTGTGTAGCAACTCATAATGTAATAACAGCTCATAATGTAATAACGGTTCATAATGTAATAAATTAAATGTAATAAAAACTCATAATGTAATAATCAGCTCATAATGTAATAAAAAAATGAGCGCATAACGTAATAACAGATTTTTCTATAATGTAATAATGTAATAATGTGTTACATTATAAATCTCACGTAGCCGCTTATAATGTAATAAAAGTTCATAATGTAATAATGTCTCATATTGTTGAGAAAAGTAAAGTGTTACATCATAATAATCATTATCAGTATCATGGTCAGTATCAGTATCATGGTCAGTATCATGGTCAGTACCATGGTCAGTATCATGGTCAGTATCATGGTCAGTATCATGGTCAGTATCAGTATCATGGTCAGTATCAGTATCATGGTCAGTACCATGTTCAGTATATCATGGTCAGTATCAGTATCATGGTCAGTATCATGGTCAGTATCATGGTCAGTACCATGTTCAGTATATCATGGTCAGTATCAGTATCATGGTCAGTATCATGGTCAGTACCATGGTCAGTATCATGGTCAGTACCATGGTCATTATCATGGTCAGTATCCCAGTCCGTCCGTTGTGTCCGTCCGTCCGTCTGTCCGTCCGTGTGTCTGTCTGTGAACAGCTAATCTCCGGCACCGTTAGCCTGGCCGCTGCGAAACTGTGCACACACACTCCCTGGATGCCAAAGCCGAACCTCTGCCCCAAAATTTTCAGATTGTCCTGTTATAGCACCACCAGGAGGCCGATTTGTGCAAAACACATTTTTGGATATCACTCCTACAGATTTTGTCCAAACCTCACGCAAATCGGTACGCAGTATCTACATAGTCATGTGATCAACACGGATCTCTCCGATTTTTTATATTCTATCCTGATTGGCTAAGATTGGCTTCCAAAGTTTGCAGGATTGGTTCGTTTTGAACAAAATGCCTCAGATCATCAACGGAGCGTGCGATTGCCGTGAAATTTTGTGCACACCTTCCCACTAGGCCGAGGAAGAAATGCCACCCTTTTCACATTGGCCTGTTATAGCGCCACCAGCAGGTCTAATTTAGCAAAACACATTTTTGGTACAAAATGCCTCAAATCATGAATGCAGTGTCCGATTGAAAGGCCTAAGAAGAAATGGCACCCTTTTCACATTGGCCTGTTATAGCGCCACCAGCAGGTCTAATTTAGCAAAACACATTTTTGGAACAAAATGCCTCAAATCATGAATGCAGTGTCCGATTGAAAGGCCTAAGAAGAAATGGCACCCTTTTCACATTGGCCTGTTATAGCGCCACCAGCAGGTCTAATTTAGCAAAACACATTTTTGGAACAAAATGCCTCAAATCATGAATGCAGTGTCCGATTGAAAGGCCTAAGAAGAAATGGCGCCCTTTTCACATTGGCCTATTATAGCGCCACCAGGAGGCCACAATAACCTACCTGACCTGGCGGAGACCTGTGCTCAGAGGAGCACTTTTTCTAGTTACATTATGCAGTGTTATTACATTATGAGTGGCTACGCAAGGTTGTTAATGTAACAAATTATTACATAATGAGCTCATTAAGAACCTTGCGTAGCCACTCATTATGTTATAACAGTGCATAATGTAATAACGGCTCAAATTGTTGTTTTTATTACATTATGAGCTAATTATTACATTATGAGCTTTTATTACTGTAAATGTATTACATTATGAGCTGTTATTACATTATGAGTTGAGCCGTTATTACATTATGAGTTGCTACAGCAACTCATAATGTAATAACGGCTCATAATGTAATAAACTAAATGTAATTAAAGCTCATAATGTAATAAACTAAATGTAATAAAAGCTCATAATGTAATACACTAAATGTAATAAAAGCTCATAATGTAATAAACTAAATGTAATAAAAGCTCATAATGTAATAATCAGCTCATAATGTAATAAAATCATGAGCCCATTATGTAATAATGTGTTACATTAAGAACCTTGCGTAGCCACTCATAATGTAATAACACTGCATAATGTAACTAGAAAAAGTGCTCCTCGGAGCACAGGTCTCCACCAGGTCAGGTAGGTTATTGTGGCCTCCTGGTGGCGCTATAATAGGCCAATGTGAAAAGGGTTCCATTTCTTCTTAGGCCTTTCAATCGGACACTGCATTCATGATTTGAGGCATTTTGTTCCAAAAATGTGTTTTGCTAAATTAGACCTGCTGGTGGCGCTATACCAGGCCAATGTGAAAAGGGTGCCATTTCTTCTTAGGCCTTTCAATCGGACACTGCATTCATGATTTGAGGCATTTTGTACCAAAAATGTGTTTTGCTAAATTAGACCTGCTGGTGGCGCTATAACAGGCCAATGTGAAAAGGGTGGCATTTCTTCCTCGGCCTAGTGGGAAGGTGTGCACAAAATTTCACGCCAATCGCACGCTCCGTTGATGATTTGAGGCATTTTGTTGAAAACGAACCAATCCTGGAAAACTTTGGAAGCCAATCTTAGCCAATCAGGATAGAATATAAAAAATCGGAGAAATCCGTGTTGATCAAAGGACTATATAGATACTGTGTACCGATTGGCGTGAGGTTTGCACAAAATCTGTAGGAGTGATATCCAAAAATGTGTTTTGCACAAATCGGCCTCCTGGTGGCGCTATAACAGGACAATCTGAAAATTTTGGGGCAGAGGTTCGGCTTTGGCATCCAAGGAGTGTGTGTGAGCAGTTTCGCAGCGGCCGGGCTAACGGTGCCGGAGATTAGCTGTTCACAGACAGACACACGGACGGACGGACGGACGGACACACGGACGGACGGACAGGGGTAAAACATATTTTCTCGCCATGCCTTTCGGCTGGCGGAGACAATGACGGCTCAAATTGTTGTTTCCTGGCAAGTATGATGGTCAGTAACATGGTCGGTATAATGTCAGTATCATGTACGTATCATGGTCATCATGGTCTGTAGCAGTGGTGTGTTCTAGTTTTTTTTTGAAGGTATACTATGATTATTCCCTGCCTCCCACACGCACGGCATGCGCGCGTCTATAATTAATTAAATGTAAAAAATTTGCACGCGCGCGTGTGTGGCCCACAAAAATATTGCATGTGAAAATTTTCCGCGCGCGTCTCGCTCTGTAATGTCTGTCTTGCTCTCGTTCTGTCTCTCGTACCACTCTCGGTTCCTTGTTTGTTTTTGTTGTTGGCGCTGCCTGTCTCACTCTTCCGGGGCTTTACCTGCTGGGGCCTGTGTTGCCATGTCCGCGTATTATAAGCGACTTTGGGCTTGTTTTTCTGTAAAGTTTTCTTGTAAAATGTTGGTCGTTGTGGGTTGCGTTTTTTGGGGCTTGTTTCTAAAGTGTACTTGCTTAGGCTTGCTTCAAAAAATAGCGTAGGTTTTAAGTGCTCATGTGGCCTAAGTTGCTTCTTTTGGGCTTGTTTTCATAGAACTGGTTGCTTATTTCTCTCGCAAAATCTGGCAACACTGGCTGGTGAATGAAATCACAGAAGACTCGTCCCTAAACACACTTGCCCCGGGTCTAATCCGGCGGCCTCTGTCCGCGAAATGAATGGGGGCGAGTGTGTTTTGGGGGCGAGCGTTCCGGTTACCACTGGAACGCTCGCCCAGAATCGTTTTTTTTTACTCTCTCTCGCTTTGCTGCCTGAGCCCTGAGCAGCACAGTGCACGTTAACGCCAGTCAGTCAGCGCCGTCAGTTAGCGTATCAGAGCGTATCAGCGTCTCAGATACGCTGTTTTGAACAGTTTTTGAAGGTGTACGGTGGCGACGAAAAAAAATCTCAAGGTGTACGCCGTACTCAGCATCTGACGGTAGAACCCACCACTGGTCTGTAGAATGTCAGTATCATGGTCAGTATCATGTCAGTATCATGGTCAGTATCATGGTCAGTATCATGGTCAGTATCATGTCAATATCATGACAGTATTATGGTCAGTTTAATGTCAGTACCATGGTCAGTATCATGGTCAGTATCATGGTCAGTATCATGGTTAGTATCATGGCCAGTGTAATGTCAGTATCATGGTCAGTATCATGTCAATATAATGTCAGTATCATAAGTATCATGGTTAGTATCATGTCAGTATCATGGTCAGTGTCATGGTCAGTATCATGGTCAGTATCATGGTCAGTTTAATGTCAGTATCATGGTCAGTATCATGGTCAGTATCATGGCCAGTATCATGGTTAATTATGGTCAGTATCATATCAATATCATGGTCAGTATCATGGTGACCATGAAACTGACCATGATACTGACCATGGTACTGACCATGATACAGACCATGATACTGATACTGACCATGATACTGACCATGGTACTGACCATGATACTGACCATGATACTGACATTAAACTGGCCATGATACTAACCATGATACTGACCATGATACTGACATTAAACTGACCATGATACTGACCATGATACTGACATCAAACTGATCATAATACTGTCATGATATTGACATGATACTGACCATGATACTGACCATGATACAGACCATGATACTGATACTGACCATGATACTGACCATGATACTGACCATGGTACTGACCATGATACTGACCATGATACTGATACTGACCATGGTACTGACCATGATGCTGACCATGATACTGATACTGACCATGATAATGACCATGATACTGACCATGGTACTGACCATGGTACTGATACTGACCATGGTACTGACCATGATACTGACCATGATACTGATACTGACCATGATACTGAACATGATACTGACCATGATACTGATACTGACCATGATACTGACCATGATACTGACCATGGTACTGACCATGATACTGACCATGATACTGATACTGACCATGATACTGATAATGATTATTATGATGTAACACTTTACTTTTCTCAACAATATGAGACATTATTACATTATGAACTTTTATTACATTATAAGCGGCTACGTGAGATTTATAATGTAACACATTATTACATTATTACATTATAGAAAAATCTGTTATTACGTTATGCGCTCATTTTTTTATTACATTATGAGCTGATTATTACATTATGAGTTTTTATTACATTTAAATTATTACATTATGAACCGTTATTACATTATGAGCCGTTATTACATTATGAGTTGCTACAAGAACACACACATGAAAAAATTAAATAAAAGGGAAATGCCTATAAGGGAACTGGTGACAGCTGCTGAATGTTGGGGTACACATTATGTTGGAACATTTTTAAATGTTGAATTCTGCCTTAAGCAGCTTGTTTGGAGTCAAACTAGGGTTTTTCATGATTCTGGATTAATTGCAAACACTTCTTTTGCACCAATACCAATCCTAGGCAGAACATTTAAATAACCACACCCACTTTTCCCTCTCGTCACAAACCCATGTCTTGTGTGAATGTATACAGTATATTGTTGAGTACATAACTGTTTAATTTCTTTATTTCAATTTCTCAAAGATACTGCTCCACAATGTCAAATGCCTCAAAGTCAGCTAGAGGCCTGGTACCTCAGAGGTGAGGAGTGGGTGCTGGTGTGGAGGTCAGTAAAAGGGTCTGTGTGGGAGTACAGCAGGGCTGGGGTGGTAGAGCGGGGTCTGGGTGGGAGTGGCTGTGGAGGTAAGAGGGGGGCTAGAAGTCCAGGAAGTCCTGGGCTGCCCCCCTCTCCCCTCTACGGATTTGAAAAGCTCCAGACTCTGGGACTAAGCTGGACCATCAGGTGTGGGGAAGATGGGCTCCTCAGTGTGGATACAGTGGAGAGACATGGACCTTATGGGCCTGGAGAGGGTGTGGTTTACTGCAGAGATGTCAGAACCTACCATGGGTGTCTATAGGCAGGGATGGTGTAGAGTGTGGCGGGGATAGGGTTCACCTTTGCTTGTTGCAAAAGTATTTATTTTTATTTTTTGCTTTAAAAGCAAGAGTGGAAACAACCCATGATGCCCTGGGCTCCAGTCTCCTCATTATAATCCTACTCTAACTGACCTCCAGGCCTATAATGGACCATGTCCCTGCTGCTATCTGACAGACAAGCATTGCTTTCCACATACACTCGATGCTCAGACTCTGTGTTTTTGGTCTGGAGCTTTTTAACTTTGGAGAGGGGAACAGCCCAGGACCCTCTGGACCATAATGATCAGTTACTGGTTGGGGACTCCTGGTAATATTACTGGTCTTAGACAAATATGAAACAACCAGATCTCCTGTGAGCCAGTCTGACATACAGATATCTCTGTCTGCCTGACACACAGCCATGCACGACATGGAGGTCTTACAAACACCACCACCGGGGACCAACTCTCCTCACTGCCTATAGGAGCCAGCATGATCTGCCTGGAGGGGAGAAGCCCAGGGCTTTATTGGCCCCAATAACTTTACTTTTCTTTGTCCAAGTGCCCAGGGAGCTATCCAGTGTCCCCCAACCCCCATACTCCCCTCTATACCCACATGAGGTTTTCTGACTTTATTGATAGTATATATAGTAGAGATTGACAGGAAACAGGGGGAGAGAGACGGGGAGTGACACGCAGCAAAGGTCCAAACTTGCGACATGCAGTCAGGCTGCATTAGAGCCTATTAGAGCCTATGTGTGGTATGAGCCTGGACCGCTAGGCCAGCGGGCGCCACAGACCAGACCCACTCTTACCTCCACATACACACCCACTGTCCATACCCCCTCTACCTACCTTAGGGGCTCCGTAGCATATCATAAATATCTATCATAAATTCGATTTGCCTTCGGGGTTAAGATTTTTAAATATCTGACCTAGTCTATAGGAAGTAAGCTACTGCATAGTTGTTAACACATTATATTGATGGTTTCATCTTAATTCAGTAAGATATTAATGAGTGAATGTCACATGCTGCTGTGTATATGAGCTGTTCATCTATATAGCTGGATGTGCGCTGCTTTGATTTCATGAATAAAACAGAATAAACACTTACACTTCCTCAGACCTGGTTTCAGCCACTTCTCTCCACTATGGTTGACACTGGGGTGGTGGGGGGGGGGAGGGAGGGAGGGAGGGGGAAAAAGTCAGGCCTGCATAATGTCTTTGGTGATAAAAACTATTACTGATATATATTTACAATAAGTGAGTGGCAGCAAGTCTCTCCATACCTGAGAGTCTGCAGTGGTATAGTAGACAGTAGCTCTGCTGCTGAGTCTGGATGATTGTAGTTCAAATCCAACACTTTTAGATGGGAGTTGGACTTCAGAGCCGAGGCCAGATAAGAACAGCCTTTCTCTGTGACCATACAACCTGACAACCTACACACACACACACACACACACACACACACACACACACACACACACACACACACACACACACACACACACACACACACACACACACACGTCAATACAAGTCTGCTGCTTGTCTGAATCTTATATCATAAAAACAGACCTCTATGTGCAGCTAAGGGCTGATACTGGATCAGTTTGTCTGATGGGTCTTGGATTTTAGTGAACTGGAGGCAACTACACATGAGGAATGGGCTAAGATGCCACAGGAATGCTGCTAGAAGCTGGTTCCTGGCTATGCATCACATTTGCAGCAGCAAAAGTGTGCTGTACGAATAATTAAAGACACCTGACATGATGAAGGGTTCGAATAATGAAGGGTTTGAATAATTACGGCAATAGTCATTAAAAGTGGCATCTTGTGTTGAATTTGGAGAAACCACTCATAATATTAGTTGTGTTGAGTTATTTACACAGTTCTTGTTTGATTTGTTTATTTCGTACAGTTGACGATTTTGCCAATAAACCAGATTTGCAGTGGGTTTGAATAATTTTGAGCACAACCGTAACTATGCCCATCTCTAACCCTCACACTAATCTTACGTTTGTTGGGCTATTGGGATGTCGGACCCCCATTTTAATATGGAGCTATTGGAGACAATGTTCAATAAATCAATGGTTCAAACTTAATTCGTAGTAAGTAAGTAGTAAGTATTGTCTTTGCTCTTCCTGTTGGCATTTTCTATTGAAATGACAGATCAATAAGAATGCATTTGTACTCTTGATGCTCCGTCCCTCTTCACATAAGAATCACAGACACCCACAGTGTCTTATTCTGGTGCAGTGACAGCAGCAAAAATCGGACAGATCTGTCTTGATCACATGACTGAAGAGATAATGTGTACCGATTTGCGTGATGTTTGGACAAAATCTGTAGGAGTAATATATACATATATAACTTTTTATAAATGCTATAACAGGACAATGCGAAAAGGGTGGCATTTCTTCCTCGGCCTAGTGGGAATGTGCATGCAAAGTTTCATGGCAATTGGACGCTGCTTTCATCATTTGATGCATTTTATTCAAAACGAGCCACTCCTGCAAACTTTAGATGCCAATTTTAGCTCATAAGGATGGAATATGAAAGATCGGACAGATCCATGTTGATCACATGACTATAGAGATAATGTGTACCAATTTGCGTTGTTTTTGGAACAAATCTGTAGGCGTAATATAAAAAAATGTGTTTTGCAAATATCGGTCTCCTGGTGGCGCTATAAAAGGCTGATAAAATGCAGGGCAAAGGTTTTTCTTGGCCTCTAGGGAGTGTGCGTGCAAAGTTTCACGGCAATCGCACGCTGCGTTCATGATTTGAGGCATTTTGTTCAAAGCGGACCACTCCTGCAAACTTTGGAAGCCAATCTTAGCCATAATCGGACAGATCTGCCTTGATCTCATGACAATAGAGATACTGTTTACCGATTTGCGTGATTTTTGGACACAATCTGTAGGCGTAATATAAAAAAAAGTTTTTGTTTTGCAAATATCGACCTCCTATAACAGGGCGATGTGAACCCTAACCCTACTAACCACTCGCCCCAAAACACGGTTGCCCCGGGGAAAATCCGACGGTATTCACCTGGTATTCCTAAACGTAACCTCAGTAAACTATGCTTAAACCTAACCTTATTCCTAAACTTAACTTCAGTAAAACGGTGCCAAAACCTAACCTTATTCCTAATCTTAACCTCAGTAAAAGTAACACTAAACCTATTTCTACCCTTATCCTCAGTAAAACAAGAATACAAGAACCGCTGGGCCGCCAGTAAAATGGGGGTGAGCGTGTTTTGGGGCGAGTCCTCCGGTTACAGTGCCTTGCCCTGCACGATACCGTCGCACAGTATAAACAAATTCATTTATATTTTGGCTTTACATCTCATTCAACCTTAATATGCTAAACCTACAGCTTTTGTTTTGTTTTGTTAATGTTAATTATATATGTCATGATGGCGCAAGGGTTTGATTACTTGCCTCTAGTTGCCTGCTGCAATACATGTCACCAACTTTCACCACTTTATCCATTCCATGTGGCATGTTTCCCCAATGCAATCTTACGGGAGCGCCTGCAGACCGGGTTTACTGGCCACAGGCTGACTATATAAGCGATTTAAACGCTTGTTTCAACCCGTAGCTTAGATTATCTTGGCCGCTAACTAAGAGGAGGGGTGCCGACCCATACTTTTTGGATATGATGTGCAGAGAAGGGTAAGAATACTCGCGCCCCCCCCCCCCCCCACACCCACTGTTGTGTAAACATAGCTATGTTTACACGACAGTTTTAACAAAACATCATTGTTAATGTAGCCCCTAGAGGGTAGCAGAGTACAGAGTGACGTCCTGAGTGAGACTCATTTAAGAGGGTTCTGAACAGGCAGCTAACAGGTCAATAATCTGTGGGTCCTCAACACTGCCGGTAGCGTGTTGAGAGGAGAATGTTTGAGTGTAACTCAGTAAGCCTGTTTGTTTTGGTTTGTTTGTTTTTTGCATCCTCGCTTTTATTGTTGTATTGTTTTATATGATCTACAATGAGTGTTTTTATATGGTCAGGTCTGTGCCACTCACTGTTGGTGCTTTGTCGTGCCTGTCCAGTGTTCAGCATTGTTTGGGGTGTGGCCTAGTCTCCTGTCAAATAGGCATTTAAACTGTTATGTATGTGTAAAGGAGAACAAAAGTCTATGTATGTTCTGTTATTTATGATTTTTGTATAACATTTGGTTTAACCTATATATCTGATGTCATTGTATAACAGCTACAGGTGGAAACAGGGGAGCTTGTTGTGATGTGTGGAAACATTGAGAGGCGACTGATGTGTATATGCAACACAGTGAGATTGGCATTCGTTGGGAAATTGGAAAGGAATGCTCGTTTTTAGGCGCGGCGCAGGGCTTTGGCGCGAGGCGTATTGTATTGTGTGCGCGTGTGCGTGCGTGCGCGCGCGCGCGTGTGTGTGTGGTGGGGGGCTCTAGTGTGTCTTGCATTGCCCTCTAGTGTTGGTTCTACAGAATTGCCTGGGGAGGGGGGGGTGAAAACGAGCGCTCCTTTTTCAATTTCACTGGTTTTCCAATTTCCCTGTAACATATATAATAAGAGCTATTGGTAAAGTAATCCTTTTATTGGTTTGCCCATTGTATTTCATGTGACATTTTGTAGCTGAATGCATATTGTGTTTATGTATTACATGCTGTGTGCATATTGTGAACTGTTTGCTTTGTCATTGATCGTAGGTCCATGTGGAACAAGCGGCACACTAAGGACCGCTGTTGTTTGTTTGTTTGATTTATTTGTTTGTTTAATTTTTTGTACCAGTCTTCCCTTTATATTTGATACTTAAACACTTTTAAACCATTTCTAAATGCAAATAAATGCAAGTACCATTTTGTAAAACTTTTCTATAATAAAATAATTGATATTTTTGTACCCTACAGTTTGGTCTGTCTTACATGTATTTAGCGGGGTAACATTAATACATCTTTCTTTGAGATTTACAATAGACACAAGCCAACAGACTAGTGAAACCTTTCAAAACGATGAGGTAGAAATTGTACAGCTAATTCGTGATATTTGGATGGAAACTGAGGATTTGGTTAGTAATGCTTAGCGACATGTTTATGGATTTATTTCATATTTACATGTTGATTTAAGCTCTGACATTTATGTCAGACAAACTCTAGTATGTGAAGAGTCTACCTAGGCTATTAATTAATTTTGTATTAAAAGATATTTTCGTGAGTTTTTCTGCTTTCCTGAAGAATGGGCACCAGCGAGAAGACAGTCCCCCAGTCAAAAATGGTCACATATGCTCACAGACAGACGGACGGACACAAACACAGACGGACAGGGTGCAAAACGTCTCGGCCACGCCTTCGGCCTGGCAGAGACAATTAGGCTAAGCTCCATGTCTGTTTACTTCACAATTGAAATAATTATGTGTTGAACAGGTTCAGGAATACTTACATGAGGGTCTCCAGTGTACAAAGTGGATCCTTGAGTCCAGATGAGAGCTTTGCCACTGAATCCTGCAGATCATTGTTGCTGAGGTCCAATTCTATTAGACTGGAGTTGGAGCAGAGAACTGATGATAGCTCCTCACAGCATCCCCCTGAGAGGTTACAGCCACTCAGCCTGAAGAAACAATAGTGATTCAATCAATGTTTGTATTTTTTAAGAAACATCTCATAATATATTAAACATATCCAGTTGTAAATCACATACATAACCTTAATAGACATAAAAATACATTTTTACATTAGAAATGTATTCCTCATATTTGTATGATTTTTATACATATTTAAATCTATATGTATTTTGTTTTTCTTTTACTGTAAAATAATCATAATCAAATGTATTGTCACATCACAGGTTTATAGGTTTAAAAGGTGGGTGCAAGCTGTGAAGCTCATTTTTGTTTGTTTTCAGGAAGATAAATGAAAAAGAAGGGGGGCTGGGATAGCAAGGAGAAAATAAATCAGACAACAAAGAAACATGTGGAGGATAGACAATCAAAGATATCTATATACATATAGCGCAATCCAAGATTCAAGACATTTATTGTGACAAGGATACAAATACATGCACTCTGAAAACCTTAGGTTGGGGTGCTGCATAATACACAATAAAAACAATACATAAATAACAATACTAAACTAATAATGGCCCTAAAAACAATTTCTAATATAGCTGCAAGCAGTGATAATACGGGGCCAGTGAATGCAGAGAGAAAAAAGAAAGAAGCAATGATAAGTAATATGCACAATAAGCCATAGAAACATAGAAGACTGAACTTGAGAGAAAGAAAACCATGCAATTAACATGAGCATTTTAAACCCTCACTAACCCTAACCTCAGTAAAACTACGCCTCCCCCTAACCTCAAGAAATACTATGCGTAAGCCTAAGAATGCCAAATCACGATCACCTCAACACATCGTCGGGGATGGGGATCGAACCGGTGACCTCGGGACTTTTTCTCATTGAGCTAGAGATATGATAGCCCTGGTAGTGTCTGTTGATAATATATATAAATCTTTCTGTCCCTGATGAACCAAGACTCTGTTTTGCTAACTACTCTAGATCACTGGTTCCCTAACCATATCTACAGATAGAGAAATT
This sequence comes from Gymnoscopelus braueri, assembly GCF_963280865.1. Lineage (NCBI taxonomy): Eukaryota > Metazoa > Chordata > Actinopteri > Myctophiformes > Myctophidae > Gymnoscopelus > Gymnoscopelus braueri. The sequence goes on from NC_137626.1 coordinate 1,406,092, forward strand.
GTACGTCTCCTCGAAACAGAAACCAGTGAAAGTAGCCAATCTACAAGCTCACAAAACGTTGCTATCTGAAAAGTTTGTAGATCGGCTATTTTCACAATGAAGTATGTCATACATTGAAAAAACATACTCTCAAATAAGCATTTCATGTTATCTTTAACAATTGCATAAGCATTTCATGTTATCTCTTTAACAATTGCACATGCATTAATTAACAAGGTCATATTTTATGCAATGCCCCCACTCACCCACCCTAACCTCAGTAAACACTACATGTAAAACTAAGAATGCCAAATCACAATCATTTCAACACATTGTCAAGGACAGGAATCGAACCAGCAACCTTTGCCCTCACAGACTGCCTCTCTTCTCATTGAGCTAGTGAAGTATATTTCATGAACACACATACAAATCTAAGCGAGCCTATCACCCAAGCCTGGGTGGGGGGTACAATTAGCATTCTCTTTGTTTTACCTGGACGGCACAGGGAACAACAAAGCCACAAGACACTGTCTCCATCCATCCCTTCCTGGCCCATACAGTTGCAAATCGAATCAGGGACTCAAAGTGTGATCTATTGTTTGTCTAGGTGGGGTCTTACCTTTCAAGGCTGACCCACCCACACATGTACCTCCTCTTTTTCTAAATGTGGCCACTGCTATAAAGATTGACTAAAATGTAAACTTAGTGTGTGTGCTACTCCAAGGCCGTGAGGCTGTTGGAGGGACCTCAGGGTCCATAGGAACTCTGTTTGTACTCTTGTTGGTTTGAAATAAATCGTATGCAAGTAACCTCACTGACTGGAGTGATGCCTCAATCCATTCTTCAACCACACCTCATACACACCTCTGGAACATCAAACTAACTACAATATGGCGTTGTTGGCAACTACAAAAGTGCAGTAGAACCTTTACCAAAACATAGTGAAGTCAGTGGTTCAGATACCACACTAGTAATATGGCCTCCCTGACAATGTCTGTTGATATCAGAGACGTACGGTCATTGGGGCCAACGAGGCCATGGCCCAGTCTGTGTAAACCCTGCTTGCCCCCTGTGTAGGGGCAAGCAGGGGCAACATTAACAACATTAGCACCCCCTCACCCTTTAAGTCGCCTTTGTTTTCAAATGGGGCTCATTTGCATTCGGCCAAATTGTTAATGAGTGGCCATTAGAAAACCAGTTTCGCCGTCAAACCGGTTCTTCATTGCGCAGAAACGCGCACCTCTCCATTCAGAAATGTAATAGAAGAAGAACCGTCCCTGAAACACCCCGCGCCTCGGTCCGCGAAAAAAATGGGGCAGTGTGTTTTGGGACGAGCATTCCGTTTTCTACCCCGGAATGGCTCGGTAATTCTCAATAGACTTCATTTCATGTTATCGTTAACAATTGCACATGTATACATTGATAAAGTCATGCTGTTTGCAATGCACTTTAAATGAAGTCTGCTTGAAGTGAGGCTTGAACTGGCGACCTTGCGGTTGTAAGGCAGTAGCTTCGGCGAGAAGCCGTGAATTGGTGAAAAATTAGCTTATACAGATGATACAGTTTCACGTAAATAGCTGAAAAATCCTGGGTTTCACTGTTTTTCAAACTGCTCAAAATTGTGGACAATCTAAGGGCGGAGCTTACTGGTCAAAGTGATAGATGTGAACCTCATGAGTCAAGGCACAACTGTAAGCAAGTTTCACGACTTTTGGCCAAACGAGGCATGACTTTTGCCTGTTTAAAGTTTGCATGTTCAAAACATTTCTATATCGCCCCCCTTTGGCCAATTGGAATAAGATTGGTTTCAGTTATATTTGGAATGACCCTCTACATTACTGCAAAGTTTCAAAGAAATGTGAGTCTGCATGTGTGCGTTAGGGGCAGATGAATAATTTTCATAAAACTGCAATAGTTAAAACCTATCTCCTCCTGGGATTTTTGTTGGCGGCCACCTCACGGGTGGAGTGTGGCCGCACTTCAGGTGGCACTGACACTCCTGCCTGCTTGTATGCCTGCTAGATTACTTCTGTGATCCCGTGGGACAGTCTAGCCTTCGACTTAAAGCACACATATTCACCTTCAAGGCCCTGACAGGGCCCAACAGTGATTACACCCGGGTTCACCGCCCTGAGGAGGGTGGGAAGGGGGCAGCTCAATAGACTGACTGGCTTGTACTCCGATCAGGCCATAGGGTGGAATGCAGGGATTGGTACCAGCACCACCCAAGCATTGCCATGTAGGAAGTGGCAGCATCCCTCATGCACCGACAGGGACATTATTTTTGCTGACACAATTGCCAGCAAGAATGCTGTCTTGAGAGAAGCCCTTGCAGCCCAAAAGTGTCCACGGGCTCAAATGGCTCATGCCGCAAGGCCGACAATAATACCTCCCATGGGGTGACTGCTGGCCTACCGTGCGAGGGATGAACCCTACGAGCACCCTTCGGCAACTGGGTACTGTTTGTGTTTCCCTTGTTTGGGACCACACGCCCCGCCGTGTCACTTAACAGATCCCCGGCTTAGCACCGTGATTATCTCGGGATGAGAAGGGAGCTCACTCCGTTGCTTCACACCGACCACGCCGGATTCCACCACACAGAATTGACATCACCCAAAAAATATATTATAACGCCACCTGCAGGCCCGTTTTTGCAAAGCACATTTTTTTATATTACTCCTACAGATGATGTCCAGACAAAATGCAAAATGCAAAATTGGCATAAGAAAATTTTCTTTCAATTAATTCCTCCCCACATACATTTCTGTGTTGTCACTGCTGTTTTACCCTACTAACTCACATACCAGTGAGGAGCCTCCACCGGGAGGACGTAGAGCCTATGTTCTTTGACCTCCCTGCTGACAGGTGCTGCCCCAGCCCGTAGGAGTATGTGCATGCATTGACAGTTATCACCCTCCCCGCCCGGCTTTCCTCCCCCGAACACTGGCCAATTGTGTTCCTGTAGACACTCCACAAAGCTGGATGCAGCAAAGGTGGATTCGAACCCACAACCTCTGTGGTGGTGGGCAGGCACTTCATCACTGTGCCACCCGAGCGCCCATTTGGTCTTTTATACTGCCACTGACACAGCCTTTTTTTCTATTTGAATTCATCTGGATAATATCTTTATGCTTTCACCTGCAATAATATACTTGAAGAGCTACACACAGAACACAGCATTTTTATCCAATATGTGGGTAAGCTGCTGATTCCATCACCAAGCAAGCAGCTTGTGAACATGACTCTTAACTCATTGACTGCCAGACATACAACATTGTTTGCTACGCCAGTGCCAGCCAAAATCTGCGCTTTCCTTACCTTTCAACTTGTCACAGAATATTTATCTCCAGTATGATCGAACCCCCGATCGTAGCTAAACACGGAGGACCATTGATTGGTTGTAATCAAGAGATACTCACCTACCCGGAGGCAGAGCTGTCCTCACAACATGATTTACGATTCTGTGCTTATCAGTACATAACTCGGACGGTGCTGAGTAGGCTCAAGCGAACGTTCGCTTTAGCTCGCTAGGTGGTGCCTCTCGTGGCTCCAGTTCACTTGAGACTGCGTGCCTCCATCGCGGTCCAAAACTGTATGTAACATAGTTAATCATGCTTCCACTTGCCCAGATATCAAATGTGTATTGAGATCTAGTGTTCTGTCAATTTAAGAGACAATTAAGAGAATTGGTGGCTGCCTGTAAGGGAATGACGTAACATATTGTACTTCCGATTGTAGTGGAACGCAGTGAGCTGGGATTGAACCCGAGGCTCCCACTCGCCAGTCTGATGTGTTACCAGTCATGCCAATAGGGCTGAGCCCGATTGGTAGGTCTGTTGCACGCCGGTTCTGGCTAACTTGACTGTGGGGGCTACAATCACCCCCCCCCCTCCCGATCTTTGGAGCGCGTCCTCGCGCTTCACACTTCACGCCGCGGACCACCGTACACAACGTCCCTCATGTCCCTCACGCGAGGCTATTACGCTCCTGGTCCTGCCGACTACACCACATTGTAGTGGAATGCAGTGAGCTGGGATTGAACCCGAGGCTCCCACTCGCCAGTCCGAGGTGTTAGTTTATTTTATTTATTTTGTTCATTTTCAGTCACAACTGTGCATGATATCAATACATATGTGACTGAATACAATGAGACCTTCCCCAAGTCGATTTTGTGGAAACAGAGTAAAAATGAGAATTTAGCTTCTTTTTTTTTTTTTGTGTTTTTCGTTTTTTTTTCATATTAAAACAGTTCGAATGTTAAAGAAGGTTTCTATTGCAAAATATAGTCGTGGGAGAATCATTAAATGGTTACATTTGTAGGGCAAAGTAGTCTCTACTAGGCTGCTTAGAGCGAGTCTCTGTGTTACTTTGCGTGTGGAGAGGGGGGTGGAGAAATACTCTGCCGAGATTTGCATAGAGTGGTTTCGATTGGTCCTGGCTAGGCTTTGTTCTCCGGTTTCTCTCTCTAGTGCAGCCCCCAAAGTACAACGTGTTTCTGTTAGTAAACACACAGCAAGGCTTTCAACTCCACAAAACCGTCTTTGTTTTGGTCAGTAGCGAAAGTGTATTATTATTATTATGTTTTACTAAAGACGAGCAGCCTGCGCTACCGCGGGTGTGAGGAGAAAGGAACGACAGTACCATAACGTTAAGGAGAACTCCTTCTAACGCTAATCAGCTCTCCTGTCCTCTTTCCCTGTATTAGCACCGACTCATACTCCGAAAAACAGCAGATCTACAAGCTCACAACGGGTCACGTCTGGACGCGTTGTGAGCTTGTAGATCTGCTGTTTTCAGCGCGCGACACCGTCGTGCATAAGGAGCATAGATGAGGCTTTGACCAGTGTTGCCAAATCCGTTTATTATAAGCGACTTTGGTATTGTTTTTCTGTAAAGTAGATTGTACATATTGAGGGGCAAGAGGGGTCCTCTTGGCATGAAAATCTTTGGGAAAACATAAAACAATATTAGACAGTATTTAATATTAGACAGTTTGATTGACCTGCCCTAGTTGCTTATGTTGGCCTTATTTTTATAGACCTGGCTGCTTGTTTCTCTCCAGCAGAATCTGGCAACACTGGCTACGGCTAATAATAACGCTAGCTCCGTCTGTGATAACAGAGCCTGCTCCGGTCTGAACCATGCCCTCTGACTGGACGGTGGACAGAACTTTCTGTTACAGTAAAATCCATCTAAAAGTACCACCACACAACTGAAAAGTATCGCGACTATGACCACAAGTTAGAAACTCAAAGTGGTTATAACTTTGAGGCACAGCTGTTAACAATGCGATGTTAATACCAGCGGCCGTCATTGTTTTGGTATCGGGTAAAAGTATCGGGAGCTTTACTTTTAATGTACTGTTTCACTGTACATTTAGAAATGTAAAAGCAGGTCTGTCTTGTCAAGTGTGTTTAGTGTTGACAGCTAACCTACTGTCACTCCTGTAGGGGAGTGGTTAGGGGTGGGGGAGTGATTAGGGGTGGGGTTGAGTACCTATTGTCCCTCCCATTGTCACACCCATTTCTGGGCCACTGAGGTGCTAAAATCTCTAGGATCTTTGCAGGGCAATTTCTCTGCTTTGGGGTTTAAGGTTCAAATTTCAATGAATGATACATCATATGAAAGCTTATATTCTCTACTTTAATAATCTGTAAAAAAAATGGAAAATGGAAAATGATCACTTGCGGCATAAACCATTGTACCCAGTCACATATGTACCCAGAGTTGTGTAGGCACAGACTGATACTTTTCATTGTATTTTCATTATACTGTATCTGTTCTATTTCCAGCATTGGTCACTGTGGAAACACATGTCCAAGAACAGATCAGTGGTTGCCTTGTTTGTCTGTCTATCAGAATATATCAACTCAACTGAGAATCCTGGTCTGTGGTGCTTTACAATACAACGCAAGATCACGTCTGTTACATATACTTTATACAAAACACCTCCGTCACTAGGTCAGTATCTCTTGACTACACCTAATCAATGGTCTGATGAAACGTGGGTAGGTCAGTATCTCGCCTACTTTTCATTCAATCGCCTGATTCAAAGTGATAATGTCACATTCAGTGCATTGACAGCATCCAAAACGGGTGCTTTAGTTTGGTAAATTAATAGACACTGGTTGGTTAATGTGGTGAAGCCTAGTTTATACCTCATCATACACCAGTGTTGCACAGAAAAAACAGCCAATTTATAAGCTCACAACATGTCACACTGCGCCTCGCTGTGAGCTTGTAGATCTGCTATTTTCGGCAAGCATAGACTTCACCATAATGTTTTTTGGCATTTAAGTTTAGCTGTTTACCTTAGCAGTGGTACAACGCAAATGGCCCGTTGTAGCTATAAATAATGTATGCGTTATTATTATTGGACTATTGTATAGGGCATAGCAGTGGCGGCCATTTTCTGGTTCCACTTCAAAATACTCAATGCATTTTTCCCATTGACATTTCCAAAAATATTTATATCAATTCATTTAAGCCTAGAATCAAGCCATCCAGGGTCCTGGTGAATCATGACCATAAAACGTTTGATTCTGTGAAAAAACTTTTTTGAAAACGGCAAAACAAAGGGTATTTATTAAATATAGTATATCATATAATTAAATATAAAATAAAATAAAATCACAGAAAAAAATGTTTTATGGTCATGATTCACCAGGAACCTGGATGGCTTGCTTCTAGGCTTAAATGAATTGATATAAATATTTTTGGAAATATCAATGGGAAAAATGCATTGAGTATTTTGAAGTGGAACCAGAAAATGGCCGCCACTGCTATGCCCTATTGCAGGGGTTGACACTAAGGTCTCAGAGGCACTTGCCCGTCGGGCAAGTACATGTCATTTTCTACTTGCCCACTTGCCCGAAAAGTAAATCGTCCTTTATAAAATAATAGGTTAAATTTAATTACCGTTCAATTAAACACATATTATTTACTTTCTACTTGCGAATTATGGGGCTGCACGATAAAAAATGTCATACCTCAATATTTATGCCAAATATATAAATGAATGAATATGACTATGTCTATGAATATGACTATGGGTTAAAGGTAGGGTAAGTGATATGTTTTGGTAAAAACAAAAAGGTTTTTGTTATGGGTTAAAGCTCTATATTCTGATAGTATTCATTGCTATAGAGTGTTTGTTCAGTAACAGGGGTCACTCTGTCTCTCCAGCTCTTTGATAGACAGAAAATACATTTCCAGGTAGGTGACACCATTTCAGCCAATCAGGAGAGTACCCATTTATCAGCTTAATTTTTATAGTGTTCCAGTTCCAAATTTACATGCTCATTTCTTTATGTCATCACTTCCAATTTCACTTGTTTAATCTGTATCCTGTCTAAGTTCTCTGTCCTGATTCGATAAAATTGGTATCCTGACCTGAAAAGGCATTTTCTGTTTAATAAAGAGCTGGAGAGACATGGAGACTCCTGTTACTGAACAAACACTCTGTAGCAATGAGTACTATCAGAATATAAAGCTATTTAACACTTATTTTAACAAAAGAAAATCACCTACCTTAACACTTGTTATTTTATATTTTTAAGTGTAGCAACAGTGAAAACAGTGCAATATAGGCCAACAGTGCTCTTATTTTACATTCCACAGACAGGAAGACCCTTACGTTCCCATAACTTCACAAAGCGCTCTTATTTTGAAGTCCACCGACCAGAAGTCAAGCTTTGACCGTTCAATAAACAAACGGAGGTACTGGGCTGATGCTGCTGTTTTGAACTGATACTGACATAAGGAAGGCTTTACAAGTTGCTTCTTGTATTTTCACACGTCAGTTAGGGACAAGTAGGGAACAGCAGCACATGTGAAAAAAGTCACCGGGTGTTTTTGTTTTATATCGCGGGTGGGATGGAAGCAGCCATGCTCGTCATCAACTCCACTTTCTCACAAACAAATCTCTTCACACTAGATTCCAAACGTGATTTTGCAACCCGGTGATTTATATATATAACTAGTTGCGTGTCCGTATCTTCAGTATTTTGTGAGCTTGTAGATTAGCCGTTTTCGCCACGTCGCAGGTTCAGTGTGTGTGTGTGGGAGAGAGGGAGAGGGGGAGACGGAGCGCTCTGGCCATGCTCAAGCGTCTAAAGACGGATATCTCGTGTTGTGTTTTATAGCGAACAAAAAACAGTTGCATCCCCACTCAAAATGCGCACCTGCCCGTCGGGCAACCAGATAGCAAACTTCACCTGCCCTACCATTTGATTTACCTGCCCCGGGCAGGCGTTAGTGTCAACCCCTGCCTATTGTATTGTATTGTATTGTTTTTTCCTTGGAAAACAATCAGGGTCTTTTTTTATGATCTCATCTTTGCACAGAGCTGTGTACAAGCATGTACCTACTGACACATGACATTACTTCAAACATGTAGTGACATAGGGCATTGAACAAGTGAAATCAGAACAAGATTATGCCCTCTGCTGTTTAAAAGGAGTATCTTGATTTTAAAATAAATAAATTTTTCATGTCACTGATATTAACTGCCACATAGTTTTATCGATAATGAATTGTCACGTAATGCATAATTAATTCCCTAGTATTTACAGGGGCGGCCATAGCTGAGTGGTTAGTGAGCCAGCCTAGAGAGCCAGAGGCCCTGGTTGCCCCAGGTTCGATTCCAGGCCAGGCCAGCATATGTGTCGATGAAATGAAATTTGTCCCTGAGCAAGACTCTTAACCCCTAATTGCTCACAGGTTCTCATTGGAAACAAGACCGCAAGGACTTTCATGTACGACCTGTTAAAAGGAATTATCCTTATCCTTATTTTTACACCAGAATAGAAACGGTCACCTGTTCAACAGTTCATTAATACTGACCTGAGGGTCTTCACTGTACAGTTTGGATCCTTCAGTCCAACACAGAGCTGGTTCACTCCTTTATCCTGCAGATCATTGTTACGGAGATCCAATTCTATTAGACTGGAGCTGGAGCCGAGAAGTGATGATAACTTCTCACAGCATCTCGTTGAGAGGTTACAACCGCTCAGCCTGAAGAAACAATGGTGATTCAATCTATGTTTGTATTTTTCAAGAATCATCTCATAATATATTAAACATATCCAGTTGTAAATCACAAACATAATGTTAATTTAAAAAAGAAGAAAAAAAGTTTACATTAGAAATGTAATCCTCATATTTTTACGTTTTTATCATATGACTTCAGATGGTAATGATAAAATCAATTGAATGGTGTTATGTTTTCATCCCGTTCTGTCAATTTGTTGCATGTTTGCAGATTTTCATGCATGGAACACGGTCACAAAGTCAGAAGTATATCATTGATCAAGTCCTATATTGATATTTGCATTGAGTTAGTGGAGGAAGGATTGTATTTGCTGTAGGGGGGATCAATGCCTCTGCCTCTGTGACCCAATGTGATACGTTGTGAGCTTGTAAAACGGCTATTTTAAAAAAAAAAGTAGGTGATTAAGAAATTTTCTTTTTACAAATTGGTGGAGGTAATGATTCGCAAAGTGATTAAAGTGTTGCAGAAAATTTCAGAGACTGTTGCAGCGGTCTGATTGAAATTCTAATCTCCTCCCCTAGTAATCGCCTACACTGGAGCCAATGTCAGACTGAAGCTCCATGCAGGTTCAGTCTGATAATCAAGCTATATGCTCCCTCTCTCTCTCTCTCACACACACACACACTGCCGCAGTGTGTGTACATAAAACGCAGGTCTTTTTGTATTGCATGTGAAAGAGAGAAAGTAAAGGAGAACCATTGTTATACATAAGATGAGTGTCCAATATACAATAAATATAACAGGTTGTAGTGCTTTGGAAATGTAAACTATCACTACTTCATGTGTCTGTGTTTGTCCAGTTTAGGGAGGCCAGTTGTTTATCAACCTAGACTAATTATTGCTGTAGAAACTGTTAATCGGTCACAGTTCCTGGGTGTGGACTGTCCAGATACAAACCCCCAGTTTTAGGATTTGGTCTGGAACGGGCTTTAGTCTATTCATGTTCTTATCTTCTTTTGCTTCTGTGTTTATAACTCTGTTGCAAACTCTTAGCACAAAGCAGAGGGGCAAAGGCGTGGCCAGGTAATTGAGGGCAGGTACTACCGGACCAAAGTACTCCGGGCGTGGTAAGGACACACACCTGTACCTCATGGAACACTGAGTGGACCTACTGTACAGCCAAAAGCCCTCTTTTGACACACAGAGTGTGAGTGAGACAGTGAGAGACAGAGAGAGCCTCATGGGCTCTGTGCTTTAGCTGGAGACAGTGAAGGTGTTTTAGTATGGACTAAACCTCTCTCTGCTTTTAGATATAGATAAGCCGCTGAATTACAACAAAGACATTGTTCCCCGGACTGGTAAGAAGTTTACATTAGTCCATCTTTGACAAAGTTCATCATTTTGTTGAATTTAAATACGTTTCTCTTCAGCTCTCTGAGACGTTTCAGCCACTCAGTCTGAATAATCATTAATGTTCACATCAATTATACACTTAACCCGAGGCCCTTATTTGGGCATGTCATGAAATTATCTAAATTCTAACATTTCCAAAAAATCTAAATTATTTGAAAATAGCGAGAAAATCGCAGATCTACAAGGTATAAAGGGCTTATATTGTTAAATGCATGTATTTCTGTTCCTATAACAGAACAATGACATAATATATTAAATGTAAACAACTATAGGTTCACCTACAGAGCTTTATTGGAGGCTTTGACCAGCGGCAGCAGCCCCAGAAGAGCCTCCTCTGAAGCTTGGTATTTCTTCAGGTCAAACACATCCAGATCCTTTTCTGATGACAGCAACATGGCCGCTATAGCTGACCACTGAGCTGGAGAGAGTTTCTCTGTGGAGAGAATTCCTGAACTCAGGTGCTGTTGGATCTCCTCCACTAGAGAATGATCATTCAGCTCATTCAGACAGTGAAACAGATTGATGCTTCTCTCTGGAGAGGGATTCTCCCTGATCTTCTTCTTGATGTACTCAACAGTTTTCTTATTGGTCTGTGAGCTACTTCCTGTCTGTCCCAACAGATGTATGCTCTCTGGAGATGGGTTCTCATTGGACTTGATGTACTCGACTGTTTCCTGATTGGTCTGTGCCCTGCTTCCTGTCTGTTCCAACAGTCTTTGTAAGAGCTTCTGATTGGGCTCCAAAGAGAGGCCCAGCAGGAAACGGAGGAACAAGTCCCATTGTCCATTTGGACTCTGTAAGGCCTTTTCTACAGCACTCTGGTAGAGGTGTTTGATCTTAGATTTGCATCTAAATAGGTCGGATGACTTGGAGGTTGACAGTAGGTTGTCACCGGTGTTGATGAATGAGACAAAGACATGAACAGCAGCCAGAAACTCCTGAACACTCAGATGAACAAAGAAAAACACTTCCTCCTTGGCCCACCCAGCCTTCATGTCTTTAAACATCTGTGTGAACACTCCTGAGTACACAGCTGCATCTCTGATATTAATACCACACTCTGTCAGGTCTTCTTTATAGAAAATCAGGTTGCGTTTCTTCAGCTGTTCAAAAGCCAATCGTCCCAAAGAAAGAATGGCCTTACCTGGATTCCAATCAGGATTCTTCACATTTGTCTGTTTGGACTGAACCTCCATGAAGCGGATGTACATCTCAGTCAGTGTCTTTGGCAGTGCTATTTTCTCCTTTGTTTTCAACATGCTCTCCAGAACTGAAGCAATGATCGAACAGAAGACTGGGATGTAACACATGCTGTGGAGGCTTCGTGATGTCTTGATTTGTGAGGTGATTGTTTCAGCCTGGTCACTGAATCTCTTCTTGAAGTACTCCTCCTTCTGGGGGTCAGTGAACCCTCTCACCTCTGTCACCCTGTCAACATAATCTTTAGGGATCTGAGAGGCTGCTGCAGGTCGTGTTGTTATCCATATGCGAGCAGAGGGAAGCAGGTGTCCACTGATGAGGTTTGCTAGCAACACGTCCACTGAGGTTGGCTTTGTTTCATCAGTCCAGATGTTATTGTACTGTAGAGGAGACCGAAATTCATCTAAACCATCTAAGATGAACAGAAATTTGGAACTGTTGAAGCTGCAGATTCCTGCTTCCTTGATTTCACCAAAAAAGTGATGCATAAGGTCCACCAGGCTGTACTTCTTGTCCTCCTTCATTATTAAATTCAGTGCTCGGAAAGTGAATGGAAACACAAAATGGACTATGTCGTTGACTTTGTCTTCTATCCAGTCCAGAGTGTATTTCTGAGTTAAGACTGTTTTACCAATGCCAGCCACTCCCTTCGTCATCACTGTTTTGATTGGTTGATCTTGTCCAGGTAAAGCTTTAAAGATGTCTTCTAATTTGATTGGTGTTTCTGTTCTGGCTTGTTTCCTGGATGATATTTCAATCTGTCTGACCTCATGTTCCTGATTGACCTCTCCACTCCCTCCGTCTGTGATGTACACCTGTGTGTAGATTTCATTCAGAAGTGTTTTTTCCCCTTCATTTGTCAGCCACTCCCGCAAACACTGAAAGCTCTTCTTCAGGTTAGACTTGAGTTGTTGTTGACACGCAGGATCAGGAGTTTCTAAATGACCAAAGAACAGGACATCAATAAGTTCATGTTATGGAGACTGTGGTCTTCAAAATGAGAGGACTTGGTCATTCTAAAGTTAAAATGGTTAAAACTTATCGAAAAGGCCTCCATTTGATCTCAGTGTATCTAAATTATTGACTTATTGACCACTTAAAGAGGCATAATGTAACTTTTTATTTTTATGGATAAAATGTAATTACGTCCAATCTGTATGGTAGAGTATCTATCTATACATTTGGAAAAATCCCCAGTTTCCGACACACTGATTTCATTGTTTCGGGATAAACACAACAACAACATATCACATGTCATTACAACACTAGCCACAACGTGCACGATTCATTTACGCATTGCGTAGTGTACTTTTCATTGCTCACTACACATTTGCCTCCTCGGAGCAGAATTAATTTCCTCCAACACAAATTCACCACAGTACTGACCACAACGGAAAGGGAAACACTTAAGCACCGTTTAACGTGAGCACAGCCGAGTGACAACTAAGCGGTGTTGCAATCACACCGCTGTTGCAATCAACGTCTACACGCTGTACTGTGGACTTACAACCGTGCCTGTGCCTCTGGCTCTCTACAACAGACCAGCCACAGCGTTGCCAGGTTTGCCCCGACTAACAAGCAATGCACACACAATTCCTTTGCTTCTTGCACTTAGCTTTCGCTTCCGTTCCCCGATGTGCGGCCCAGGCTACGGTTGCCAGGCTTCGCGCGACTAACAAGCAATGCACATACAAAAATGTGCGCATTTTGATACTCTTTTTTTGGTTACTTTATTTCGGTTTTAGGGTTAGGGTTAGGGTTAGGTTAGGGTTATGCTATCTAATTATTATTTTCCCATAATTTTACCGATTTATTATCAAAAACATTAATTAAAAAAAGAATAATACAAAAAAAAAAAGAAAAAAAGTTCTGCAAAATCGATTGGGTGGCCCAGCCTTCTATGTGGGTGGCCCACGGCCCACCCAGGCCCACCCCATGGCTGCACCCCTGCTAGAGCCCCGTGCGCGGCTAGAGGGGCAGGGCGCCCGCAGGGCAACCGGACCTCTAGTATTAATACAATATAACTTATACAATTGGGGTGGTTTTATTATGTCTCCCTGCTCTTCTATTGAGACATTTAGGTGTCAAAGGTCATGTCTCACCTAGACAAAGGATCTGACACGAATTTTAACCTGATGGTCAAGATTCAATTTATCCCCTGAGCAAGCAGGCAGGCTTAGCTCAATGGTAAAAATGTCAACAAGTGAGCAGGAAACCGGGTTAAAATCCGGGGTGGAAGAGGAAAGTTAAATTGCAGCTTTAAGCCCATCATTTCTCACACACTAAATTGCAAAGATACATGATCTACAAGCACATGTGTCACATCACAACGCATTGCGAGCTTGTATAGGCTATTTTCATTGTTATTGCAAATGAAAAAGGACTGTGACAAATATAGAATATTTTGAAATATGTTGGAAAATGTATAGACAATTTTGTAAAATGTGCCCAGAATAGGCCAGGTTTTTCAATTACTGTTTATAACAATGAAAAAGAGTGAAAGTGAAACATAAATTGAAGATGGTGGTTGAAACCAATGATAAATCATAGTCAAATCCATAACATAATAATAAACAATAGACAGTAGTAACAGAAGAGAATCATCCTGTACATACCATGTGCTGGTGGAACACTGTCTGGTGATAGAACACCTCTTAATGGATATTCTACGACACACACACACACACACACACACACACACACACACACACACACACACACACACACACACACACACACACACACACACACACACACACACTATATTAAATCAGTCTACATAGAATGTGAATAAAGTAATAGTAATGAAATTGCACATTGTCATATTATGAAAAAGTAAAGTAAATTCTGTAGATCTTTTTTATTCAGTGTTTTTGTTATTTTGTTTTAGTTTTCTTCCCCTCTACTCACTGGCCTTTTTATGTCGCAACTTGATTATGGCGATGTTGTGTACCGATTGGCCTGTTCCTCAACATTGGGCAGACTTGATCCCCTTTTTCATGCTGCATTGAGGTTCATTACCAGCTCCACCTACAGGACACACCATTGTATTCTGTACTCCTTAGTAGAGTGGTCCTCCTTAGCATCTCGCAGGTTGCTACATTGGTACACTATTATCTATAAAGACATTCTTGGTAATTCCCCTTCGTACATTTGTTCAAAATTTGAACTAGTCCAAAATTTGCTTTGACGAGTAGCAAACGCTGTGATCTTAGTTTTATATTAGTTTATTAGTTTCATGATATTTTGTTCTTATTAGTCCTGTTATTGGTTAGCTATTTAGACTCTCTGAGCTCCCCTGGTAGTAGGTTTTTGGTATTACGGATGTTATATGTTTGTCTTTGTCATGTCCTGTATGTGTTACTGGCAGAGCTGTGAAACATTGGCCAGTGCACATTCATAAAAAAGACTATAGTCTCAATGTGATTTTACTGGTTAAATAAAGGTTAATAAAAAAAAACACATATCATTGTGGATAATATTGTTTTAATAATGACAATCATATTTTAATTATTATGAATTAGTAGGAGGTTCAACTCCAGAAAAGGTTACTTCACAAACTGCTTAACCCTGCAAGACCCGGATATATTTCTACTTACAAAAAAAAATAATCAACCTTTCAGATGGTGTTTTAGGAGTACTTTGGAGAGGAAAATATAATGTTTTTAAAAAAAAATAGTTTTCGTAAGGTTTTATTGAAATGTTGTAATATTACAACAGTGGGTCTAACGGGTAGCAGAATTTCCTATAGGCCATTTTTACTCACTGTCAGAATAGCATGGCAAATGTCTATATACTTCACTAAAACAACTTAAGGGTTCATTTATATGGTTATGGTTTATCATTTGGCCTCAGAACAGTATACATTATGAATAATATTGGGCCTCAGAACAGTACATTATGAATAATAACATCAATAAGCCATATTTTTAAGAATTTTGATTTTATTAAAAGAACAAAATGAAAAACAGTACAATGAATGTACTAAAGAAACCTAATTACAATATACACTGGTCACAATGTGATGCAAACAGCCCTCCACCGAAGACCAATTCACACCTGCTCAAAATGAAACGGGCACCCCCTCTCATCCATCAATTTGAACACCATTTACAATCACTTGCTTTTTAGCAGTGATAGTCCCAGAAACAGTTTCTGTCTCCTGAAATGCACAGACGAACACCACACTTGTGGCAGAGTAAGCTGGTGTAACTTGAACAGCCACTATTCCTGCAGCGCCCCCTCTCTGTCTTCCGTGGGAGGTGTCCAACTTGGTCCTGGCGCACATCTGATGGCCGATGTTGACATGGTGCCTTGCATGGATTGCAGTCTGGACACATCCCTTGCAGTGAAGCGAGGCTCTCTCCTTGCTTGTGGCATTCTGGGTTTGGCGTGTTTGGCCGGTTGGGGGGGGGGGCAGTGGGTCAGTGGGTCAGTGGGTTCACTGGGTTCACTGGGTGGATGGTTTTCTTTGGACTCCTCTCCACAGGCCTCTTCATCCGACTCTTCATCAGTTTCAGTAAAGTCGATGTCCACATCACTCTCTCCATGCATTACAATATCCAACACATCCCTTGCAGTGAAGCGAGGCTCTCTCCTTGCTTGTGGCATTCTGAAATGAAAATAAAGAAATACCATTAGTACATTAGTACTAGCACATCTCACTGCAGGTACATATTTCACAAGTCACACAATACTGTCTGGCCAACCTATTGTACTTTGCTTATCCTCACAAGTGGCATCAGTGATGATGGTACTTAGCACTATCAGTGATGAATGATGATGCTTAGCCTAACAAAGGGATTGGGGATGACTGTAAGTGGGCAATCCCAACACCCATCACATGAACAATGATGAGAGATTCTTAACTGGGCGACTCCCATATGAACAATTACCATACACTGATTGCTAACCACAAACATTACCAAAATGTTTTGCTAAAACATTATAGGCAATGACATGTTATAAGCTAATGATGCAGTATATTTGTATTCGAGTACAATTGGTTACAATATACAAATTGGTATATATATATATATATATATATATATATATATATATATATATATATATATATATATATATATATATATATACACACACACACACACACACACACACACACACACACACACACACACACACACACACACACACACACACACACACACACATACCAATTTGTATGTTTTAACCAATTGTACTCGAAGACAAATATACTGCTTTAGCTTATAAGTTATAACATTTCATTGCCTATAATGTTTTAGCAAAACATTTTGGTAATGTTTGTGGTTATTTGTGGTATATATATATAGTAATGCAATGTGGGGAAAATACACATAATTGTATAAAAGACTCCACTTAGCCAGGTGAACAGGTGGCATTGCTATTTGCTACCACTATGACCCAGAGTTGTAAAAAAACAACAAGTATAAAGCATGCTCTAATTTACATTTGGGGGATATCTTTCCCAATAATATCATATGTACATGTTCTAGACATTCTAATGATCACCAAAAAAAATATTGCAGACATTTTACTTACTTTTTTGTGAGAAATCCTGTCCAGTGAAAAAGAGATTGTTCTTCCTTCAAGGATTTTCAAGTTGTGACTTTTCCTGCCTCTGTGGGGGGTATTTATATGCAAATATCCCGGCCAATGACATTGCAAGACTAAACAATAGGATCCAATGATGATGTTTAGGTGAAAGAATAACAGGAAAACAAATGATTTATACCATGTTTTTGATAAAATACAAATGTTGTAATATTACAACTGCGGGTCTTGGAGGGTTAAATAAAGTTATCTAACTCACTCACCTTCATCACGCTCACGTTCATGCTCAAGCTTAGGCCCAGAAGAAAACATCTTCCTTATACGATCTGAGATGAAATTCAAACACAATGATAACATAACATGACATCATAACATCATAACATAACATACAGTAACAGTGATGTGATGTTTCAGCTGTTAAGCTTGTTAAGAAGATAAGAGGACATATAAGACATAAACATACATACATACAATAGAGTTCATGAAGACCAAATATCTGTAAGGTATGACATATACCAGCATGTATAGACACACACACATACTGTACAACACATAACATTAATGGCAGTACAGGCAGTCTGACCAACTACAGATGAAAACATTTCATGCATGTTGTATGTTATGTGTAACTTAAAATGAGTAAAGAAACTTACCACGATATTTCACCCCCAGCACCAAACCAACTGCAAGGATGAGAACAACGATAACGCCTCCAACAATGCCTCCAGTGGGTGTAGGTTTGGGTGGAGGTCCTAGGAGACAAAAGGGTTTGATTTATTTTCAATTCAAGAATAACACAGAATAATACATACACATTCTGCATTTTGTTGACAAATTGGTTGAATAATGGAGATGTAATTATTGTAAACACACTGAAGGAGGCTCAGTAACGTAGTAGAGTCCTGTATTTCTGGTAGGTCTAAAGCTGCCAGAATAAATAAGAGCTGCTTCACTAATAAGCCAAAAATGTTGATTGGCTTGGTATCATTTCAGAAAGATGGATGATGACTATGTTGAGTGTAAAAGTTCTGATTGCATTGCATTTTTTTAATATCATTGTATTGCTGTAAAAACATTGAATGTTTCCAAAAAATATTCAATGTGAAAATAGCAGATCTATTGGCATAAGGCTTAAGTGGTTAATTTACCTTCCTAGAAATGTAGTGGAGTTAAAAGTACAGTATGTGTCTTTGAAATGCAGTGCAGTGAAAGTCACAAGTATCCAAAAATACAAATACTCAATCAAGTACAGATATTAAAACATGTACTTAAAGGGATATTTCACACTTTTGTGTTTCACCCCAGACAGTTTTTAAGTTGCTTGAATGAGTATTTAGATATTTTATATTTATTTTATCAGACACGCCCCCTTCCTATACAAACCCATTGTAACTTCAAACTCCATTTTAACCATGTGAGGTTCATTGAAAAAATCTGTCCTGGGTTCTGGTGACTGATATTCTCCTTATAATATTCTCCTTATAGCGAGGAGACCGTGTTTTTTTATAATTGTTTGGGGAAAAATAAAATAAAATGAATGAAAACAGTAATTGAAAAAACACAGTCTCCTCACACATTAGATTCTAATGTGTGCACGTGGTGTAGTAAATACATACCTTCATGATACAGCAGGTTGTCATAGGGATCACTCTGCTCCATAGTAAATACATACCTTCATGATAAAGCAGGTTGTCAAGGGGATCACTCTGGTCTACACTGAACACGTTCTTCACTTCACAAGTTAATGTTTTAACTTTCCAATCTTCATCCTTGGTGATAATCAGCCTGTTAGAGTTTGGTCCAGAGTCAGACACCATCCATTCACCTTCATCTTTCTTCCAGCGATAGGTGACAGGACCTGACTCTGTGGCGTCTCCATAACAGTCCACCAAGCAGCTGGTAGAGTTAGCTTTACAAGGATCCTTGATGGCCACCATGGGCTTTGGCACTTTCTCTGTTGAGGAAACAGAATAAAGACTCAAAATTACTGCTGATGTTGTCTCTAGACTGCAGTTACAACATGTTGATGAGGAAAACACGTGGGTTATGTGATCTTCCTCAGGTAATGGTTATGGTGCACATACATATGTGTATATTATATATATTCATTTTCTCACATTCATTTTCTATAGAAGCAGTGTAAACAAAACACATAATGTCTGCCTGCATTCAGTAAAAACATTGAATGCATGTTTGTATTGATGAACAGAAGCTTCTGTAATGTAAAGGATTGTGGGACTTATGATGGAGCATTATTGTTGGCCTATCAGCTTATTGAGTGAGACAGGACAGAAACCATTTCAGTGATATTGACAGAAAGCAGACAATGTTTTTCATGGATATTATTCAAAGGATAAGCTGAAGATAATAGAGCCAGCATTCTCCAGCCGTGCTCAAATGAGCATGACAGCAAACCTAGCAGAACGGCCTAATCACATTATAAATATTACTCTGCCACTGTTCAGTCCCTTACTCTGACCCTATTGTTCTGAGATGAGGAGACAAAGCAACAAGCAGCCAGCAATGTGCAGGAATAGGAAGGGGGCGTGTCAGATAAAATAAATATCAATTATCTAAATACCCAATCAAGCAACCGTCTGGGATGCTCAGAATAAAGCCAGACATTAACATGAACCCAAACATGTTTGAACGTGAAATATCCCTTTATCAAAAAGATCATTGTATTTAACCTTTCTAAAGACTGGACAGACATGCATTGAAACATTGTATTATGATAAACCCATGGTGTCACATGACCTTCACAGGACACAGTTCATACTTACTCATCTCTTTAACCGTGTAAGTCTTGTTCATCTGTCGACCGTTGATCTGCACAGAATATTCTCCACCGTCTTCTATGGTCATTTTGTTGATGACCAACTGTCCAGTTTCTTTATCCAGGTCTGTGCGGTCTCTAAATGTCCCGTAGTAATCCACATCAGGACCAAAACCCTGATCCCATTCTGCTGCTTTATTGGGTCCATGTTTCCACAGGATGCCAGTGATGGGTTCAGTAACAGAGCTGGTATCTGGAAGCAGGTGAAGGACTCCTTGTGGTGGAATGTATATCACATCTTGTTGAGCTGTGGGGAGAAAGTTATTTCAGTCAATTTGAACAGATAAAGCATTCAGCAGTGAGATGGTACTCAAAGTCGCTTTACAAAACAAACAAAGCCTTACTTAATATAATTTGTAAGGCCTGTGAAGGAAGTAAAGAAGAGGCCCAATTTCTTTCAAATATAGCTGCTGTACATAAAGTCTATGTCTGGCCTGTTGGAAACTCTAAAGTATTTTGGCTGCAGACCATAATCTGAGAATATATTTGTCAGACACCACCGTAAGTGAAGATTTGTGTTTAATATTTTTTCACAATTATTCAACATTAAAATGTTTCAAAAATAGCCGATCTACAAGCTCAGAACTATGTACAGTAGCAGCATTAATAATAATAAAGTCAATACTATAATCATCAGACTGTATACGGCAGCAGTATACCAATGCAACCAGCAGAGGGCAATGTAACTCCACACAAACTCCCTTTCCACACACAGTGAACAATGTGACCATGTTAACACATCAGGTGCCAGCATTTTTTCATAACAACTTACGTTGGGTGCCAGCATTCTCCCCATTGACTGCGCTTTGCTGTTTAAAGCTCTAGACTCCACGAGGAGCAAATCCATGTAAAAAAAAACATCCATTCATGTTGCGCGATGACCCTGGCTACAGCCTGGAACGATAACATTTCACTCGCGAGTTACAATGGGGGGGGATCGCGCATCGCGCATGACCGGTTTTCCCCACCGGAAACAGATTCGGAGATATAGGTGTTTTAAAGAAGGAAATAGACAGGAAGTGGATGGCAGCCATGTTTTTTTTTTCCGGTGATCTATCTGGCCTATCCTTCTCAAGATCACAATGGGTACTCCCAGAGCTGCTCTAGCCCCGCCCGTGTGGAGAAAAACGAAAAAAACAAAAAGACATATTTCACGGTCTGGACCGTGTTCGGCACCGGACCGCTACTCTGCGCAAACACGGTTCAGACCGTGTTTGGCACCCGATGTGTTAACAAGTTTACACATTTATAATAATTAACATTATACTGAGGAATAAATATTATAAGATAGTTTAATAACATTATGAAACAGTCTTTAGTTTTAGTTAACTGACAATAAATTCCACCTGACAGTGTCTCTGTACATGCCAGTTTAATGTATCATTCTTTCATTTATGTAATAAACCTTCTGTTTCATGTGGTGTTTGATAATGAGACGATAACCTTTGACAGTGACATGTTTTCATGTAGAATACAACCATGCTGAGGCTGTTGTTAGAACAATAACATGGATTATAAGAACTAATAATCATGCTCATGGGGGATGGAGGGTGTTATGGGGTGAGTCTGGGTCTGTTTGGGTTGGTTGTCATTTTCAGGCCCATTGAAAACCAGATTCCATTCCCTAAAGCTCGGTCACTCGCTCACTCTCCTCGCTTCCTCCACTCGCGCCTAAGCCCCGCCCCTGCGAGGAGCCGAGGATTATTTGTGAGGACGAGTGGTCGAGTGGTTGCCGTCAAAGGATCGGACTGCATGGGTCCGTCATTTCAAAGCGACAGAAAATTCCGCGATCACTTATGACGTCTCAAACAGCTGGACCAGAGCCGTGGATGAAAATATACATGCATAGAATAATATGCAGGTATAGAATAATACAGAATATAAGAATAAACAATTCATCAATGTGGATGGCCACATTGTTATCTTTATAGTTAACATTTTGTGAAAAGCCATTTATTCCTGAAATAGTGAACGAAGCGCCAGGATGATTAAACATTTATGAATTAAATCCTGACCCGTCCCTCTTTTTGCTCGTACAGTCCCCAGACCCCCCACCCCCCGCAGCAGTCCCGCACGGCACTGCTGCTTATAACAGCCACCGTATATTACAGAGTATGTCTAACTCTGAATTACATAATTCATGCAGGGTGGCCATACGTCCTCTTTTACCCGGACAGATCCTCTTTTGGGGGGCTGTCTGGGGGGGTTTCATAAAATCCTTCAAATGTCCGGGGTTTTGAGAGTTTGGGTGATATCCCCCCCCACTTCTGGGACGAAGAAAAAAGAAAAAAACTCAGACGATTTTGTGATTTTGCTTGATATTGTTTGATAGCGAAATAAATCATGACTGATAGACATGAAAGAAGACCCTTCACAGCTAATAGAGAATTTTTAATTTTAAGAATCGGTTCAGAATTGAATGAGTACGGCTATAATTAAAGCGTAAAGTGTCCTCTTCTATATTCAGTCTATATATAAATACAATACATTATTTTAAACATAATCTTTGTCACAGTAATGTATAGTAGTAGGCCGTGGGCCGAGTGCTCTAATTCTGACTTTCATTGATCCCCACTCAGAGTGTGCATTATTTTTTCAGGTTAGATATATAAAATTCTTACAAGTACTGTAACAAATGTTTCCATCTCCAATTCGTGCGCCAGAATGAAAAAGACCGATTTTAACAAATGCAATTTTAAACAGGCAAATATGCAGGGCTACTCAGAATCTCCATGGCAACCAGGAAGAAAACATTCCGTAAAACCGAAACTTCTGGTCCAAAAAAGACTAAAATGAGTGTAAAATATATATTTTCCTAACGAACTTGCAGCAGCTATACCATAGGCTACTAATAGTTAATTCATAACCGTATTGTAATGTGTTCATAAACAACTAATCTACACAATACTAAAAAATTAGCCAGGCTCTTGATGGGGATCAACCAACTCAAAAACTAAAGGAGATAGAGGCACTCGGCCCACGGCCTATAGTCCATGCACTGCATTGAGGCATGCAAGGAGAGAAATGAACTATCAGCTTTTGAGACAGAATAAGTGTGCACAATGTATTACAATGTATATAATTGTATTATACTTTATATCGTATTGTTGCGTCTTTTCAGTCAATTTACACTGTGTGTGTGTGTGTGTGTGTGTGTGTGTGTGTGTGTGTGTGTGTGTGTGTGTGTGTGAGATGCGCAAGTGATCGGCGGGGGCGAAGGGGGGGGCAGCCGGTGTTTCGGCATGGTTTCGGGTGTTTCAAGCATTGTTTGTGTGGCCACATGTGGAGGAGGACCATGTATACGTCACGGGAGAAGGGAAAAAACTAAAAAAAACGTGTACACGTGATGCGGAAGTCTGCCGCGGAGGAGCTGTGGAGAGTGGTCGAGCCTACACTTGATGTACACTCGCTAAATGCGGAAGTAGAGAGCCTCCTCGGCTCCTCCACTCGACTCCACTCGCCTCCTCCAAGAAGCAACTGAGTAATTGGAATTTAGCACATCCGGTTTGGAGTCGGAGTGACCGAGTGGGAGTGAGCAAGTGGCCGAGATTTTCGGGTTTGGAATCTGGCTAGCACTCTGAAACATTTTCATGTCAAGGACTCCCACAATTATAGCCTATGTATTTGGCTGTGGACCCCCATCTGATATTATGTTGTGCCACAGCAGATTTATTTTTCAAGATTATCCAAATGTTTCAAAAATATCCTATTTACGAGCTCAAAAGGGGTCACTATGCGACACATTGTGAGCTTGTAGATCAGCTATTTTCGAATATCCAAAGTATAACATATGGTTAAAGTGGTTAAACTCTTCCTCATTTTGCTGGATTCCCCTCTCAAAGGCCCCTGGGGGTCCCCAGACCCCACTTTGAGAACCCTGCTGTAAAGATTACTATGACAAAAATGTGATTTAAATCCTATATACATTATTATCAGCATCATAGTAGCACTTTCTGTTCATATTTTTCTGTCTGTCTGTCTCTCATATTTATGAATCACCATCACTAATTGAGAGGTGCTCATCCTATGCAGACAGACAGACTTTTAGAAGTGGGGGAGCACATCTATAGCCTACTGCTTTTTTCCCTCTACACCAAAAATACAGTCTGTTTGGCTGATGTCTCCCCAGAATATGGATGCTGGGGTTCAAGTGCTTAATGAACTCTTTAATGTTCAGGCTCGTTGAAAAAGTGGTTCTCAAACATGTTCATGTCAAGGAGCCCCAAATTGAGACAAATTTATAGAGTTGAGGACCCCCATCTGAACATAATATTGTGTCAGGGACCCCCATCTGAACATAATATTGTGTCAGGGACCCCCATCTGAACATAACATTGTGTCAGGGACCCCCATCTGAACATAATATTGTGTCAGGGACCCCCATCTTTAAATAATGTTGTGTCAGGGACCCCCATCTGAAAATAATGTTGTGTCAGGGACCCCCATCTGAAAATAATGTTGTGTCAGGGACCCCCATCTGAAAATAATGTTGTGTCAGGGACACCCATCTGAAAATAATGTTGTGTCAGGGACCCCCATCTGAAAATAATGTTGTGTCAGGGACCCCCATCTGAAAATAATGTTGTGTCAGGGACCCCCATCTGAATATAATGTGTCAGGGACCCCCACAAGATTTTGAAAAGTGTTTCAATATGTTTGTGTGTTTTAACAATAGCTGATCTACAAGGTTAAACTATGTACAGTAACAGCATTAATAATAATAAAGTCAATAAAATAATCATCAGACTGTATACAGCAGCAGCAGTACACCAATGTAACCAGTAGAGGGCAATGTGACTCCATACATAAACTGTTAGCTTCCTTTCTACACACAGTAAACAATGTGACCATGTTGACATTCCTTCACGTTGTGTTTACACATTTATAATCTTTAGTTGTATAAATATTACAAGATGCTTTAATAACATGTTGAAACAGTCTTTAGTTTTATCCTGAACAATATGAACTGACAATGAATTCCACCTGAAGGCTCTGTATGACAGTTTGATGTATTATTTAGTTTTCAAGATGTAAACATGCATGAGGTGATTGATAATTATGTGTGGTAATTACCCCTGATTAAAGAAGTGTTTGAAGTGCATGAGGTGTTTGATAATCATACTGAGCAACATGACACAATCATCTTTGAAGATATTTAGATTTTTTATTTCAAGATGTGAATCAATCAATGCTTCGGAAATAGCCAATTTACAAGCTCAAAACATGAAGTAATGTGACACATCTTGTACACTCAGCTTGTAGATCTGCTATTTTTGAATAATAATAATTTGTAATCCAAAGTATAACATAGGGTTATAGTGTTCCTCATTTTGCTGGGGACCCCCTGGAACCCTCTAAAGGACCCATGAGGGTCCCCAGACCCCACCTTGAGAATCCCTGCTCTAAAGATGACAATTACTATGACATAAATATTATCTTCTTAAGAATGGATGGTGAATGAGGCCCATTGTTAGCATTCAGTACAACATTTACATTGTAACACATTATATTATTATACATTATATTTACATTGTAACACAGTATATTATACATTATATTTACATTGTAACACATGTATTTACCTCCATAATGGATCCTAAAACACAACAATACATAATGACACACAGACACATAAAGCTTGATTCATTTGAAGACAGGCTGTACACTCTCAGAGTTACAGACCTGTAAGGGTTCATTTGGTTCCATTTGTACACTCTCAGAGTTACAGACCTGTAAGGGTCCATTTGGTTCCATTTAAACACTCTCAGAGTTACAGACACGGTCCCCACACATTTTTACCAATGAATTTCCAAAACTTTTCCAGAATATTTAACCCTATTTCCAGGCCTATATAACAACCATTCAGCGCAATAATTAATCTCTTACATGCAATGGCCAAAGACAGGCAGTGTAGCAAAAATAAAGCATATCATATAGAATTGTATAATTAATGACATTACAAATTTTGTGCCAAATGTACTATGCACCACGCTCAGGCATGTAATGCTCATTTGGTATGTTCTTGCACTCTATTTCAATGACGTGACACGCACGTCGCTTAACACCTAGGCTACACTGCAAGTCACACAATGGACAATTGATATGCATCTAGGCTTATTCCTATGTTAATTCGCTAGGTGTGAGTCTGGAGCCTTTGAAAACTTTGTTGAGGTGCGGATTTAAAGTAGTTTTAAATCTATGCGTGTGCCTGCGTGTGCTTCTGGTCAAGTAAGTTCCGGCACGGCGTGCAAGGCCGTCCAGTGAGCATTGCACCCCTGACCACGCTGCAGTACGTTGTGAGCTTGTAGATCTGTTATTTTTGTCCCGACCGATGCCAGATTTTTTATTCCGATAACCGATCAAATGGGGGTCTGTGGCCAATTAAATCATTAAGTCACACTATAAGAGTAAAAATAGCAGATCTACAAGCTCCCAACACGTCGAGATCTGATGCATTGTGAGCTTTTAGATCGGGTATTTTCATAAATGTTTTTATTTATAAAGGACCGGTTTTGAACATACAAGGTTTCCACCACCAGACAGTGACGTTATATGCCTATATATAGTTCTGTATCAGTATATCAGTCAGTTTGAGCAGATTCCATTCCAATTGACTGCCTCTCAATTTCACAGGCCTGGGTAGACAACCTGGCCTGGCAGGGATCTGCGCCTGCTGTGCACAGCAGCTGAACAGAATTAATTAATGAGGGAATTTGTGACTGGTGTTGCCACCACAATGTCAAACTGTCATGATTTGCTGAAAACTTCCCATTTGGATCATTGTTTAAAAAAGGAACAGAACATGTATGTTTTTTGCAAAAGGATAATTACTTCTTGTCCATCAGGGTTGTGAGGTTACAGCTTCTCTCTTATTTGAATGATAGCCTATAGACCCATTTAGCAAAATGGGCATTTAGTAAATATTTCAAAGAGACTCTGTTCCTGTTCTGACAAATCAGACAGAACATCTGCTCTGCTTCAAACAACTAAACAACACATGACAGTTTAACATGACTATTGCAGGCTATATGCATGCCTGTTTCTTCATGTGTATGCGTGTGTGTGTGACGTGTGTGTGTGTGTGTGTGTGTGTGTGTGTGTGTGTGTGTGTGTGTGCGCGTGTGTGTGCACGTGTGTGTGCGTTGAAAATTCAAGGAAGGGATGATGAACGCTGTCAACTATGAATAGTTGGCACACCTCACTGGTATGCAACCAGGATGACAGACAGGCAGACAGACAGACAGACAGTGAATAAACCATGTATCCATATGTCGTCGACGTCTATTCCTGATTCACAACAGCTAGAAATATAATATCACAAACTGACTTAGCATAAACTACTGTAAAGTGTATAAACTGTCAACTCTGAATAGTTGGATGCTAAATACTTTAAGGGGCGGCAGTGGGGCTCAGGGGTAGAGTGATCGGTAGAGCGGCCGGTTCCCAGTTCGATCCCGAGATGCTGCTAGCCCTGCGTCCTGCGTCTCTGACGCACATTTTTAATAAAGGACGCATTAAACCA
The DNA here is from genome assembly GCF_963280865.1 of Gymnoscopelus braueri. Lineage (NCBI taxonomy): Eukaryota > Metazoa > Chordata > Actinopteri > Myctophiformes > Myctophidae > Gymnoscopelus > Gymnoscopelus braueri. The sequence continues at coordinate 1,433,590 of NC_137626.1, forward strand.
ACCATCACGGCGTCCACGGGACGCATACGGCCAAACCGAGCCGCGAGCCACGCAGCCGTGCTCCAAAGCGAGCCGCGAGCCACGCAGCCGTGCTCCAAAGCGAGCCGCGAGCCACGCAGCCGTGCTCCAAAGCGAGCCGCGAGCCACGCAGCCGTGCTCCAAAGCGAGCCGCGAGCTGCGCACCAAACCGAGCCGCGAGCCGAAACACCTACGCGCAACACGTTGTTTTCAGATCGTTATTTTCGGTGCGACACAAGCATAAATCATTTGAAGGGAATCCCACTTTTTAAGAAGAAAACACCAGAGCAATAAATACTGCCGCAAACATCTACTTTTCTTAAACAAATATCTCTGCTCCGTTTACATTCTCTTCCCCCTTCCACAAAGTGTTGTTCTTCTTTAGTTCCTATCTATCTCTGCTCCTATGAAGTGTACTTTATCTTTTTCATATTATTATTATGAACTTTATATCGCAGTTTGTACCCTGTATTCTGAGTTTGTGACTACAACAAGTAGCATAATAGAATGTACATTAGGACAGTGGTTCTCAACCTGTGGGTCAGGACCCCCAGGGGGGTCCCCACATGATTTTGGGGGGGTCCCCAGATAGGGTTGCCAACTTCCAGAAATGGAAAGCGGTGAAATGGAAAGCGGTTTTGCGCGGATTTGGGAGTTTTTTTTTATACTTTATTTCGGTTTTAGGGTTAGGGTTGTTAGGGTTATTTCATTCTTTTTTTTTTGAGTTTTTTTTATACTTTAATTCGGTTTTAGGGTTAGGGTTGTTAGGGTTATTTAATTCTTTTGGGGGAGCCAGCCCCCCAAACTCTTGAAATGCATAGAAATCTATGAAATCTAAATAAACAAATCTATTAAATTTATATTAATTATATTGAATTATTATATATTAATTATATTATTTATGTATTTATTAACTGTTAATCCATTATGAAGAAGTCCGTTTTCCAGATGAGCATAACAACATAAGAGTTATTCTTTAAATGGGCACACTATTTAATTATATTGATTAATATATATTAAATACATTTTCATTTATTAGACTTGAAAAACTCAACATTAATAAACAATCAACCATATTAGTCTACTGAAATAGCCTAGAAGACTATGCCCACATCAGCAGCCGATATGTAGGCTGCCAGGGCAGGTAAATAGAAATACTGACAAAACACAACCAGATAAATAAGATGTAATATCCCATACCGAATCGATCTCAGGAGATGTTTTAGTCATGAAGAACTGTGACACTTGATGTCAACAAGTCCACCGTGCGCGCTGAACCATGTCACAGGCAGTGCAGCCTAGGGCAGAACGTATCCTAGCAACGTGAAAGCGCTAACTCTCATTGGTCGTGTTATGAGTAATGAGCCAATGAGCTGCTGAGCGCACTCCCAGACAATGGCTTCATAGCCACCGTTGCCAAGTCTACTTATTTCCCGCAACTTCCCTGGAACAAAATTTGGCTTGTTTTTGGCTTGTTTTTGGAGGTCGGCTGGCTCATTTCTCTCACTATACTTGGCAACAACACTGACTGACACCCGGACTGAGCTCTCACAGGGTACAGCCACACATGATGGGATGGGATGGGATAGACGGGCGGTAGTCCCATACACACCCATGTTAAGTTTAAAACCGGAAGAACGGTCGCGATAACATGGGTGTGTATGGGACTTCCGCCCGTGTTACGGACGGTATCCCATCATGTGTGGCTGTACCCACAGGGTGCATCCACACATGATGGGATACCGTCCGTAACACGGGCGGAAGTCCCATACACACCCATGTTAAGTTTAAAACCGGAAGAACGGTCGCGATAACATGGGTGTGTATGGGACTTCCGCCCGTGTTACGGACGGTATCCCATCATGTGTGGATGCACCCACACTGGGTGCATACACACATGATGGGATGGGATGGGATAGACGGGCGGAAGTCCCATACACACCCATGTTAAGTTTAAAACCGGAAGAACGGTCGCGATAACATGGGTGTGTATGGGACTTCCGCCCGTCTATCCCATCCCATCCCATCATGTGTGTATGCACCCTCTCTGGGTACATACACACATGATGGTACACTAGCGTGCAACGGCACGCTACGGGACGGTAGCCCTTTGTTCCAGATCCGGCCGTACTTGATATCTTCCGGAGCTTTGAGCAGCTGGTGGGCAGCGACGTTTTTCAGGAAGTGTAGTTCTTTGACTAGTGCTATTTGTACAAGACAAGTGAGAACTGAATAACACTACTCATCATGAAAACATCATGCACGTGCAATATAAAATATTAATATTATCCAGTGATATGAAAACATTAGCTAATGTTTTTATATCACTGGATAATATTAATATTTTATTTCAAGGTGCCTTGACAAAATTAAAACACCATTACATTATTATGAATAGTATTAACCACATGAACCCCAGCATGGGGGGAACATAAGCCAAAAATAGCCAATCTACAAGCTCACAACGCGCGACGCGTTGTGAGCTTGTAGATCTGCTATTTTTGACAGAGAGATTTGGTGTTGACAGATAAAAGCGTCGAAGAAAAGTAGGTCCGTTTTACTGAGAATAGAGGGTTTAAGTAGGCTACATAATAATAAAACAATAACTTTATTTATATAGCACTTTTCAAAACATGAGTTACAAAGTGCTGCTGAACAACCTATTTTACCTTATTTTATGCTACAATTGGAGAAAAGGTCAAATAAAAGATACAAGTTTTTTTTTAAGCATAAGGGAATAGCCTACCATAGTTAACAAGTAAGTTAAAGGGATATTTCACTTTCAAAAAAACTTTTGCTCATTTTATCGTCTACTCAGGCTTTTGAGAGCCCCCCAGACAGTTTTTAAGTTGCTTGATTCATTATTTAGATATTTGATATTCATTTTATCAGACACGCCCCCTTCCTATACAAACCCATTATAACTTCAAAATTCATTTTTAACCCGTTAGATTCATCAAAAACACCCGTCCTTGGTTCTGGTGACTCACCCTGCCCTCCTAATACATGAGGGGGCCGTGTTTTTTCGATTACTTATTTCATTTATTTGTAATATTTCTTTTGGAAAATGAAAAAAATTAAATACATAAAAAAAAAAAATAATAATAAAAAAAAAAGTAATCAAAAAAACACGGCCCCCTCATGTATTAGGAGGGCAGGGTGAGTCACCAGAGCCAAGGACGGGTGTTTTTGATGAATCTAACGGGTTAAAATGGAGTTTGAAGTTATAATGGGTTTGTATAGGAAGGGGGCGTGTCTGATAAAATGAATTTCAAATATCTAAATACTAAATCAAGCAACTTAAAAACGGTCTGGGGGGCTCTCAAAAGCCTGAATAGACGATAAAATGACCAAAAGTTTTTTTGAAAGTGAAATATCCCTTTAATTCTGACAAGCAATAAAGAAAACACATTTAAACAAACTAAAATGAGACCAAAATAACTTTGGTCTCGTTGCCCACATCAACAAACAAACAAATACAGACATACATGTGAATTACATCAATAATTATGAATGACAGATTCATATGGTAGAAGAGTGCAATTTATGACAATAAAGCACAGAGATGTTTCGTTTTTGTAGCCCACGTTTGTGTGTGAAACTGTAGAATTAATAAAAAGAAACTTCTCATTTATTTTGGATAGTAATTATTCTGCTATTCTTTATTATGCTCATTATAATATTATATTATATCTTATCTTCATATAACTGGTCCTCATAATGCTCATTATAATGTATTTTGGATAGTAATTTAATGTATTATTCTGCTATTCTTTATTATGCTCACATAAGCTATTTAGAAGGGATAAACTAAACTGTGCATTCAGGCCATTCTCATTCACCAAAAATAGATAAGGACGTTTACATTTATTGAAATAGAGTGCATGTGTTATACTGTTGTGTTTGTGCTGGAACGTCTGCCTTGCATTTCCCCTGTAAGGAAACTACAAGAGACAAACACGCCCAGTGGAGAGAACACAGGACGATTGGTTGGTGCCTATCACTTCCGGGTGATCGTTTCTTGAGCGGAACCCGGATGTGTTTTCCCGGACGCGGATCGCGACCGTCTTGTCGGTTTTAAACTTAACATGGGAGTGGATGGGACTTCCGGCGTCCTTACGGACGGTAGACGGAACTGTGTGTATGTACCCACAGGGTACATACACACTCACAACGCGGCGCGACGCTCACAACGCGTCGCGCGTTGTGAGCTCGTAGATTGGCTATTTTTGGCTTATGTTCCCCCCATGCTGGGGTTCATGTGGTTAATACTATTCATAATAATGTAATGGTGTTTTAATTTTGTCAAGGCACCTTGAAATAAAATATTAATATTATCCAGTGATATAAAAACATTAGCTAATGTTTTCATATCACTGGATAATATTAATATTTTATATTGCACGTGCATGATGTTTTCATGATGAGTAGTGTTATTCAGTTCTCACTTGTCTTGTACAAATAGCACTAGTCAAAGAACTACACTTCCTGAAAAACGTCGCTGCCCACCAGCTGCTCAAAGCTCCGGAAGATATCAAGTACGGCCGGATCTGGAACAAAGGGCTACCGTCCCGTAGCGTGCCGTTGCACGCTAGTGTACCATCATGTGTGTATGTACCCACTCACACAGAGAAGAGACAGGACGGGCGGCTGCCCCGTCTCGTTTGTGTGTGTGGGTGTGAGTGAGAAATACTCTCTCTCATATAAAAATCCACGACCCCAAAATACGGAACACGTCTTTTAGTTTCCAAATAAGGAACGATTCCGTATTTTACGGAACGGTTGACAGTGAAGTAACAAATTTAAGGACTTTTAAGATATTTTTAATACCTCAAGAAAGAAAAGAAAAAAGACAATTACTGCATCAAAACTAATAAACAAACTATACTATAAATACGGGTGAAATAATATAAGAAAGAGGCGATCTACAAGCAAGGCGTTATGAGCTTGTAGATCGGATTTACGAGAAAAAAAATACGACCTTGTAGATCTGCTATTTTCACAATATGTATCTGTGGAACTGAGTCAAACTAAATTAAATGCCTCAACTCCTAATTCCAAGTGCTTCTCAGGGGGGGGGGGGTTTCCAGTTCAAATATGATTATTTTGGGGGGTCGCTGCCTGAAAAGGTTGAGATCCACTGCATTAGGATATAATGTACACAGTCACACACGCATAGAAGATATGGAGATTGGAGATCAAAGAAAACGATAGAAGGGGGGGGGGGACGTGTAATTGGGGACCCATACATTTTTTCTGGGACCCATTTGAATGACCACCTGTGGGTCCCGGGACCCATTACATTGAAAACCTAGCAACATCGGCCCCCAGAGTTAGTGTCAAAGTGTCCTTGAGCAAGACACTGAACCCCTAATTCAGGTTGGTGCTTTGCATGGTTTCCTCCTCGGTGTATGAATGTGTCTGTGTGTGTGTGAGTGTGAGTGTGAGTGTGAGTGTGAGTGTGAGTGTGAGTGTGTGTGTGTGTGTGTGTGTGTGTGTGTGTGTGTGTGTGAATGGGTGAATGTGATGCACAATCTATGTAAAGCGCTTTGGATAAAAGTGCTATATAAATGCACCATTTACCATTTAAATACTGTATTCACCAACAGACTTTCTAAACCTAATGTAATCTACACTCTGACTGTCTAATTATCTAAACTATGGCATCCTGACACAGTCTCATTTGTACCGTCAGTTTCATAATGAACTAAAACATATTTTCATACTTCTGGTAACAAAGCATCGCTTGTAGTGTGTGTGTGTGTGTGTGTGTGTGTGTGTGTGTGTGTGTGTGTGTGTGTGTGTGTGTGTGTGTGTGTGTGGAATCATGTTTCATGCTTTGTCCTACAACAGTGCCGCTCCCAAAAAATAACAGATCTACAAGTTAACCACGTGATGTGATGTTACACGCTGATAGCTTGTAGATCTGTTCCTTTTCCTCAGATACACATCCATAGTTCCATAGCTCCTCCCCCTTTTTTGGCAGCGTAAGGTTTAAACGTTGGATGACAAATAAACAATATTTGATCTCAAAATAAACAACACAGAAGTGTAACACATGGAACCAAATGGACCCTTACAGGTCTGTAACTCTGAGAGTGTACACATGGAACCAAATGGACCCTTACAGGTCTGTAACTCTGAGAGTGTACACATGGAACCAAATGGACCCTTACAGGTCTGTAACTCTGAGAGTGTACACATGGAACCAAATGGACCCTTACAGGTCTGTAACTCTGAGTGTACACATGGAACCAAATGGACCCTTACAGGTCTGTAACTCTGAGAGTACACATGGAACCAAATGGACCCTTACAGGTCTGTAACTCTGAGAGTGTACACATGGAACCAAATGGACCCTTACAGGTCTGTAACTCTGAGTGTACACATGGAACCAAATGGACCCTTACAGGTCTGTAACTCTGAGTGTACACATGGAACCAAATGGACCCTTACAGGTCTGTGACTCTGAGAGTACACATGGAACCAAATGGACCCTTACAGGTCTGTAACTCTGAGTGTACACATGGAACCAAATGGACCCTTACAGGTCTGTAACTCTGAGAGTACACATGGAACCAAATGGACCCTTACAGGTCTGTAACTCTGAGAGAGTACACATGGAACCAAATGGACCCTTACAGGTCTGTAACTCTGAGTGTACACATAGAACCAAATGGACCCTTACAGGTCTGTAACTCTGAGAGTGTACACATGGAACCAAATGGACCCTTACAGGTCTGTAACTCTGAGAGTGTACACATGGAACCAAATGGACCGGATTGGGCCCCTTCAGGGCCCGCACTCGGCCCCAGGGCCACCACTTTGACACCCTATAAGAAAGCCACCAAGCTCAAAACTGCTATGAGCTTGTAGATCTGTTTGTTTTGGGTACATGACACGGTGTGCATCCAAGTATAAATCAGCCTTAAAGGGATAGTTCACCCAAAAAGAAAATACTTTTTTCTATCGATTATACACCCCATGGAGACTTCAATTCATGGATATTGTTTAGTTTTTGTCTCATTCCTAAGACAATAATTTGATGACCAATGGACCGGTAGGCAGCGGTTCCGGTAGGAGACACAAAGGAGACTCTTTGTGTCTCCTACCGGTTCACTGCTGGTCATCACATTATTGGCATATGAATGAGACAAAAACTAAACAATATCCATGAATTCAATGGAGTGTATAATCGATAGAAAAAGTCATTTTGGAGTTAAAATCACTTAAGAGACTAAGTAAACATTATAAAGATGTTTAGTTGGTTTTCAAAGCAGCTACAGGTGACAGACATGAAACAAGTTGTCCTTCATGTTATAAATGTTATAAATGTTATAAATGTTAAATAAAGTGAATCCACCAACCTGATGACAGGATGTCTGCAGCTGTTGCCAACACACACACCAACCACACAGCTTTGAGGAGACCAGTCTTCATGATGAAGATCTATCACTGATCACCAACCAATAGAGGTTCAAAAGGAACAACTCAGAACACAACCTACGTTGCACACAACCAGGTTAAAGGTGGACTCAGTGATTTATACTGGTCCGTCTCTTGTTTGGTTAGACTCCGCCTCTTCCTTGTATTGTAGGACTGTATGATACCTTACAGTATGATCGTCTGTCAGGTGAAAACCTTGTAAGTCCAAAACTGTTTAACTTTTTAAGAAATAGAAGAAAAAATAACCTGTGTTCCATTTGATCCAATGTAGTTATTATTTAGTCTCAAGCTCTTGTTTTCATTGGTTCAATATTTATAAACTCACACACAATTAAACATTTTCATTCATACTTAATGTAGTGAATAGATCTACAAGCTCACAGCGTGTCGCATCACAACGCTTTGTGAGCTTGTAGATCTGCTATTTTCACTACTTTTGAAGTACAGAGATACAAGGTTTCTCCCTGACAGCAATGTGTGTAATTTAATGTGCTGACTGTAGCGTGTATCAACATGGTTATAAAACCTGTTGGATCACTTTGTTGTGTTGGGAAACTTCACCTCACACACCACAGTGTTTACACTACTGTACGTTGCTATGGAAGCAGAAGATAATATGTTTATATGTTTATATTAAAATACATATGTGGTGTCCTATAGGTTTTGAGTCTGGTCCTTCCTTAGCCTGGTATCCAGGCTGCTTCGCTACGTTCGGCGGACTTTTTTTTCTCTCTTCGCTTCTCAGTCTGGAGAGCACCCTATTGACTCGTTTTGCAGAACTACACTGGAACTACATATGTTACGTTGGGCAACGTCGTTGCTGATTGGATGTTGTTCAAACGAATGACGAATCACAACGATCACACTGTTTTTTTTTGTCCCGCCCCGCACCACAGACCAATCAGAAGCCACGGTAGGTTTCGAAGCTTTTGGCATGTCCCGCCTCCCTTGGAGATAGGAGGCTTTCCAGACTGAGAAGCGAAGAGAGAAAAAAAAGTCCGCCGAACGTAGCGAAGCAGGCTGGATACCAGGCTAGTCCTTCCTCTACCTCTGTTAGAAGTTTGTCTTGTCTTGTAACTGTGTTGTTTAAAAACAATGCATACTGTAAATATATATGAGATTTCACACCCTGTTGTGGTTCATTTCTCAACCTTTCTAATGACAAGGACCTTCATAATGTCATTTGATTGCTTGGCCGGAACAACCTGTTTGTATGAAAAACATATTAATTTGCTTGTTTGTTTATTGTCACATGTACTTAAAATACAGATAAGTTTGAGTAAAGGCTTGCATTTCCTTTTACATGTTTCCTATTATAGGCATTTAAAGCCCCACCAACAGCTTGAGAACAAATACAAATATATAAACAATATGAAAAAGCCATGATTAAAGCAAAAATAAAAGTACTACTAGGCTGCTGCTACTACTACTATTAAACTACTACTAGGCTACTACTGCTATTCACCCACACAGAATGAGACAAGACATCAGTAGAATGACTTTAGGAACAGATCAGGGCCGGAGTGGAACTCCAAATGTGGCCGGGAGATACACGCCCACCCAGGCCAGCCTGCGAATATCAGGCGCGCGCAATTTTTGGGGGGCCTTTACAGTTAAGTTACAACAATTTACAACAATTTAATGATCATACCATGGGATCCCTATAATCCAAGGTTGGAATATACAGTAGCTTTTAGGTTTGGACTAGTGGGAGACAAACAGTACCACAACAAACTACAGCACTGCAGCAAACAGCAAAATAAATCTACAAAAGATAAAGCTTTTTTGACAACCAGTAGTGCCATTGTGCCACGGTTGTTATTGTTGCAGTAATAAGAAAAGCCATGTCAACTGCATGGTGTTCATGTTATTAAAAGGGTCTAAGTCTGAGGGTACAAAATGGAACAAAGTGTTCTTATAGCCTATCAATAATATCAATCATTTATCTGGCCTCCTCAAGCTCCCCTGGGATGTCCCTGATGACTACCCCATTCCACATGTATGTTGAGAAGAATCAGTGGTGTACAGTAACTAAGTACAGTACTTGTACTCAAGTACTGTACTTAAGTACAATTTTTTGGTATTTTTTACTTTACTGGAGTATTTACAATTTTCAGTACTTTTACTTCTACTCCACTACATCTCAGAGACAAATATTGTACTTTTACTCCACCACAATTATTAGAAAACTTTAGTTACTAGTTACTTTGTATATTTTGATTATTATTACAAAACCACTTCAGCCCTGGCCCCTATATACATTTCGGCCATTTGAAAATAGCAGATCTGTGAGCTTGTAGATCTGCCATTTTCAAAAGATTTTTATACGTTTGAAAACTTGTGAAAATGGGACATTCTGCAAAATTAGTAGGCCTACTTTCTACTTTTGGTTGGTAGTACTTTAAAGTACATTTTGATACCAATACGTTTGATTGATTGATTGATGTAGTTTATTTAGAAAGACATGAGAATAGTACATGACAGTACATAACAGTACATGGAAGTACAAATTCACAATACAAGGTCTACTAAACTGGAAACCCTCATATAAGCTTGTTTAAGATGAGAACCCCATGCACACAAATCATGATGAAATATAAGAGGCAGGCAGATATACACACTACTATACAGAATGTCATACAATCAGCTTTCAGGTTACTGGTATGAAGAGAGAAAAAAAAAAAAAAATATATATATATATATATATATATATATATACAAAAGAGGAAAATGAAGGAGGGGGGGGGTAGGGGGGGTAGGTTAAGACTTAGACAGGGGCCATTTTCGAATTGCAGCCTCCTGAAGGTGTATCTTTAGGGCAGTTTTGAAAGTGAGTAGGGTTTTACACTCCTTTACTCCTTTTGGTAGGGCATTCCACATTTTTGATGAATGAGAACGAGTTCATTCCCTTAGTTGAGCCAAATCTGGGTTGAACATGATTTGTGGAGCTGCCGTGTTATGATCATGGACTTCATTAACATTTTGGAAGTATTTTGACAAATACAGGGGGATCCCTATGTTGTTTGTATTTTTAATCAAGTACATTTTAAATTCTGGACTTTTACTTGTAGAGTACTTGTTTTTTGCACCACTGAGAAGAACCAGTGTTTATAAACTTACTTGTTGTTGCTGGAGCAATGACTGCACGCTGGGGGCTCTGAACATTTCAGTCACTTTGTAACATTTAGCTCTTTTTGTCTTGTCCCTTTCCCTTTCAGCTCCACCTGCCCTCTTTTTCTCTGACTTTGAGTGAATGGGGTTGGGGTTGGGATCCATAATAACGTGACGTTACACTAGTTTAAGTTTATGTATTTATTTTGTCGAATAAATCCATCCAGCAGTTTTCTCTCTCTCTGCTCTACTCTCTCCTCTCATCCTTAGCTCCGCCTCTCTCCTCTCTCAGACCATGCTGCCTTGTGTGTCAGCGCAGGGTCGTAGGGGCGGGCCAAAAAGCCAAACTAACCAATCACGTATTGATTCTTTAAAAAAAAACGTTCAGTACCGTCATTTTGACCAATCCCTACCCCTCTGTTCACGGAGCAGTGTGAGAGCACTGGGGGGGGGGGGCAGCAAGCAGGCAGGCACGCTGAGCTGCTGCAGCAGCAGCAACACTGACTGAATTGAATTGACATTTTTTAACAGAGTAGATGTAATTTCCAGTGTTCTGGTGGATTATGGGAGTTTGGCACTTTTATCAGCCTTTACTTACAGTACATAGGATCAATTAAAAAGTTAAAAGTAGCAATAAAAGAGCCATATTAAATAATAACCAATAACTACTTAAAATTGACTATCTCTTTAGAAATAACATGGTTACAACAGTACAACAGTAAAAGAGTAACCCCATTCTCTCAGAAAGATATTTTTTTGGGGGGGGGGTGTGCCATGCAGAGAGAGAGAGAGAGAGAGAGAGAGAGAGAGAGAGAGAGAGAGAGAAAGTCTAATTATATAAACTATGGCAGCCTGACACAGTCTCATTTGTCCTGACAGTTTCATAATGAACTAAACACATATTTTCATACTTCTGCTAACAAACGATCACTCATAGTGAGTGTGCGTGTGTGTGTGTCTGTGTGTGTGTGAGGAGTCATGTTTCATGCTTTGTCATATGACAGCGCCGCTCCCAAAAAATAACAGATCTACAAGATAACCACGTGTCACAATGTTACACGCTGATAGCTTGTAGATCTGTTCCTTTTCCTCAGATACACATACATTGTTCCATAGCTCCTCCCCCTTTTTGGCAGCGTAAGGTTTGAACGTTGGATGACAAACAAACTATATGTTTAACTATCTCAGAACAAACAACACAGAGGTGTAAATGGAACCAAATGGACCCTTATAGGTCTGTAACTCTGAGAGTGTACACACGGAACCAAATGGTTCAAGCTCACAGCGTGTCGCATCGCAACGCTTTGTGAGCTTGTAGATCTGCTATTTTCACTACTTTTGAAGTACAGAGATACAAGGTTTCTCCCTGACATCGATGTCATTTAATGTGCTGACTGTAGCGTGCATCATCATGGTTATAAAACCTGTTGGATCACTTTGTTGTGTTGGGAAAGTTCACCTCACACACCACAGCTATATGACTGTGTTTACACTACGTTGCTATGGAAGCAGAAGATTAAATACATTTATATAAAAACACATAATGTGGTGTCCTATAGGTTTTGAGTCTGCTCCTTTTCTCTATAGGCCTACCTGTTTTTTGCTCTCCCTCATGGAACTACTTGCAGATTATACCAGGGTCAGTCTACTTTATGTGGATTATGTAGTCGACACGCACTGACATTTTGCACCTTAATCCCATGTATAACGCACTGACTTTTTTTGTCTTTCATTGTGCTTTTCTTTTTTTCTCTAGGCACCTTAACCAACGTGCATAAGTATATCATTGCTGCTATGCTCAGGCACCTTCGTCATACTTTTTTTTATCTCAGGTACTAGTGTAAATATGTAGATAACTTGTTTGGCCTTTTTTTAAGTACACATTTGAAAACTTTACACTTTTGAAAACTTGTGAAATGGGACCTTCTGCATAATGAGTACTTTTACTTTTGGTACTTTAAATAGATTTTGATACCAATACTTTTTTTATTCAAGTAAAAGGCCTGTTTGGCCTTTTTTTCCAGGGGGGGGGGCATACTGACCACGCCCCCAAGTGGGGGGTGTGGGGGTCCCCCCCAGGAGAGAGAGCCCACTCACACCTTCCAACAAAAAAAGGGTATTGGCAGGTATGCAAATCGTCTGACTAGATTCTTTCAGCGGTGAAAAGGAAACAAGGAACTGAAATGTCAACCTAATGTACCGTCAGTGGTGTAAAGTAACTAAGTACATTTACTCAAGTACTGTACTTAAGTACAATATTGAAGTATTTTATACTTTTTACTGAAGTATTTCTAGTTTTCAATACTTTTACTTTTGCTCCACTTGCATCTCAGAGGCAAATATTGTACTTTTACTCCAATATAATTGTTTGAACACTTTAGTTACTAGTTACTTTGCAGATATAAATTATTATATTTTAAAACATACATTAACCACTTTAGCCCTATTTTATACCTAGGCTATTTGAAAATAGCCTAACATCAAAAGTCAAACATCTATATAATGGTCAAAATGCTTAATTAAAATAACGAAATCTTATTTTAAATGCGGTACAAAATAGTAGGTCAACTTCATTATGCCTGCATAGCCTAATGCATGGTTGCAAATAAGATTTCATTTCATTATTTAAATAGATCAGATTCTGGCTATTTTCTGTGTACCAATTAAGAAAAGAAACGCTAAGAAAACAGCCAAAACAAATATATACTATCGGACGGTCTATATATAAGTCCAAGGTGGGCAAAGAAAACTGAGTATAAAAAAGCCATTAGAAATGCTTAATAAAGTAAACAACAAAATAATAATGTAAAATAATTACAATTTATTTTAAATTCTCCATTTTCCTCCACTTTCCATTTTCATTTTCCGCACCACAACAACAGATTAAAGTTCTTAGTGATTATTAAAATAAATTAAAGAGGCTCTGTCTCTTTCATTTACACATTCAGGCTCTGAATGTGTAAATGTTTCATTACACATTTCAGGCTCTGTATGACGTTGAACGTGTCCACTGTCGATCGCAGGGGCGTAGCCACGGGTGGGCATAGGTAGGCCTGGGCCCACCCACCTGGCTGTTGTGCCCACCCAAATATATTCAGTCATTTTTGTAAGTGCATATATATAAAAATGTTTTTTATTAATCAATATAAATACATAGTGTGCCCATTTAAAGAATAACTCTTATGTTGTTATGCTCATCTGGAAAACGGAATTCTTCATAATGGATTAACAGTTAATAAATACATAAATAATATAATTAATATATAATAATTAAATATAATTAATGTAAATTTCATGGATTTTTTTAAATCATAGATTTCTATGCATTTCAGGAGTTTGGGGGGCTGGCTCCCCCAAAATAATTAAATAACCCTAACAACCCTAACCCTAAAACCGAATTAAAGTATAACAAAAACTCCCAAAAAAAAGAATTAAATAACCCTAACAACCCTAACCCTAAAACCGAAATAAAGTATCAAAAAAACTCACAAATCCGCACAAAAGCGCGCATGGCACTCACGCACGCGCGCGCAGGCCCAGCTACTGCCAGCGTTCTGGCTACGCCCCTGGTCGATCGTAACCCAGTGAATCTCTGGGTCAGCTGCGAGATCACTATATCCAGACAAACCTGGAACACATGCACGCGATAATAAGACTCTGCGTCCGCTAAACGTTTGTCTTGACAAAGTTCATCAAAGTGCCTTTTCACTTTCCTCCGCCGAATATTTTCAAACGTTTTGCTTACACCCCACTTGTCGGACAGGCTCTCAGCTGTCAGCTTGGCATCCTCAAAACTCGCTCGAAATGCAGTCAGATCTTTGATTGTGCTGCTGTCCAGCAGCTGAACTGCTGTGGTCAGGTCTGCGTCTTGGGATTGCAGAAGTTTTGAGACAACGTTGGTTCGTTCCAAAATCTTGCTTTGGAGAACAACAGTGCAGATGAATTTCTCAATAGATTTTTTCAGTGCAATAGCCTCGTCTCTCTCATCTTTCTTTGGGCTCGTAAGTGACAGTTTAGTCAATGCTTTCATAACATCACTGTAGCGATATCTCAACGAGGCCACTGCTTCATAACGTGATGACCATCTTGTGGGGCAAATCCTTTTCAGTGTGATGTTGAAATCATTATCATTTGTTTGGTCAGACTTTGAGAGCATCGCCCATCTTTTTATACTGTTCCCAAAGAACACATAAACACGCTCTACAATGTCATAAAACTTTGATATCTCTTGTATCTTAACTGAATCATTAAGGGCCAGATTTAAGTTATGAGAAGCACAGTGTACATATACAGCTGCTGGCTCCTTTGCAGCTATCCGTGCTTGTACTCCTGAGTATATGCCAGTCATGTTAGCGGCACCGTCGTACCCCTGCCCTCTGCAGGAGTAATCCGTTGCTCTCAATAGACGATGTGATGTCATTAGTAAGCTCGGCTGCAGATGAGTCTGTGACTTCTCGAAATCCAAGGAATGATTCATTGATCTTTACATATTGGCAACACTGCAAGCGTCTCGCTCTATTGTGACATCTATATACTTCACTCATTTGATCTATTTTTCTATATCTTGGGTAGTGCCCATAATGACAGAAAAAAAAGGGGCTGCTTGAATTTCGTCCAGAATGTCATTTTAACACGTTTTCCAAGGATGTCAATAATCTCATTTTGTATTGCTGGACTTAGGTACTTCAATGAGTGAGCTGGGCGATTATAAAAAATATAAAAATGCGTTTGAATAACTTAACCAGAATCACATAGGCCTAGCCCTAAATATATAATAATGGACTCCTGATGTGCCATATTGTCTACTCTATTCCAGGGCGCTACACATTTTTAAACAAGCCACTTATCAAATAAATAAATACAATATTATTTTGGGGGGGAAGCCGATCTACAAGCTCACAACACATCACAGCATGTTGTGAGCTTGTAGATCAGTAATTTTCTTATCTTTTTAGCCTATAATGACATGCCCAAAATTGGGATGTCAGGGTTAAAGTGGTAGCTATACTTTCGAAAACCTGGAGACTGGGAAGTTATCCACTGTATACTGGCAGGTGGCAGTCCTGAGACAGGCATTAAATGTGGCATCATGGTCCAAGTATATTCATGTTTGGGATTTCAATAATTGGGTCTTATCAGTACAGACAGTGCTTTCATCTTACATCGCAGGAGCAAAAGGGACATACTTGAGGACAGGAAGAGAAGTTCTACCAACTAAACTAGTTTTATGTGTGTCAACTTTAAGAGTTGTGGTTTCCATTAAGGTGAACAGGTACTGGCTATGTTGATGAGAAAGTCTACGGTATGCCGAATCGAACTATGGAAAATGACTTGAGAATCAAAACAGATAATTATGTACGGTACATGATGAGTGATTAATGAAGGGCATGACAGGACTTAAAGGAATGCAGTGTCACAATAGTTTGATGTAAAGGAGCCTAACTTTGATCAGAGGTGAGGAGGAGGTCTGATGGTGAGGCTGTGGATCAAGGGTTTCCATGGATTATGATTGTGGAGTGTTATTATGGTTATTATTAGCATTATTGACACTTTGAAACGCTTTCTCTCAACTGACATAAATCAACTTTACTTTACTCCAGTTCTGCCCTCCTTTGCCTCTGTGCTCCTTCTCAACAGATGACATGCCTTCTCTTTTTGCTCTTTTCCTGCACCATGTTTCACTGTGGTCACTCACATACCGTTGACTTTAATTGTTTCATTGTCTGACACACCTCATCATACACTCCAATCATAATCCATGGTAACCCTCCATCCACAGCCTAGGACCCAGGGCCGGACTGGGACCAAAATTCCGCCCTGGCATTTTGGTCCGAACTGGCCCACCACCCCCCCCCCGGTTTGTTTTGTCAACGGGGGAGGGGGGGTGGGGGGGGATGCAGCCTGCTGGACAAAAAAAAAGAAAAGTTTTTCACTGTTTTAACCCAGCAGCCCTATGTACATTACGCCAAACATAAACGTAACTAATAATTGGGCCGCGCGACCAGGAAATGACCGTAATAATCCTAAAACGGGAGCAAAGATATTTATTTTTTTTGGCCAGTGCACTGGCCCAGCGGCCCATTTGCCCGGTATGCCAAATGGCCAGTCCGCCGGTGCTAGGACCTCCTCCAACCTAAAAGTTAGCTCACCTCTGATCAAAGTCAGGTGCCTTCACATTAAACTATTTTAACACTGCATTCAATTAGAATCCTGGCATGCCCTTCATTAATCACTCATCATGTGCATATTTTTTTTGTCTCTCAAGTTTCCTTGTTCCAGTGTTCCATTGGCATTTTATCCTTGACGTTTCCGTGAGAAGCATTTACCATGTAATTATCATGTCTAATAAATCAAAACAAATCAAGTGTAGCGTGTAGGGTGTGTCTTACATGTGCATGCCTTGGACTTTCTCATCAACAGAGAATACCTGATCACCTTAATGGAATGCACTAGCTACCGTACCTTGCCAAACCAACTGGTTTAGCTGGTAGAACTTGATCTCTTTCTGTCCTCAAGTTAGCCTGGTTCCAGACGAATCTGCCATTGCAAAATTGCATTGCACTTTAGCCCTCGGCAGATTAGCTGTGTGATATTGTTTGGCCACGCGAGGCTATCCTCAAGTAACATTGTCTTTTGAAAAGCGAGCAATCTCTATATTAGCCATATGTATAATACACACCCACTCACCTTTGCAGCTAAGTGGACCTTTTGAGGTTGAAGCACTGTCTGTACTGATGAGACTCAATTATTATTATCCAACATAATTAGGATTTAATTTGTTGGTCGTTAAGTGGCTCAGTAGTTAAAGCAGACATACTATTGTTTTAAAATGTGCAGCACATTGGAATAGACCCTATATGACACATTAGGAGTCCATTAGTATACATTTAGGGCTAGGCCACTGTGTTTTTGGTACGATGATTATTTTGCATGTCGGTGGCAAAAATGAAATATTAATGAAAATGTCCATCACAAGCTGCCATGGTGATGACCCCTGCTCCCACCTCGTTATCCTTGCAGCTGCAAACAACTTGATTTGAGACAGGCAGCAAGCATGTTAAGTTCACTCCCCCATCAATAAATTGTTGCTTTAAGTTTTACATTTCCCGTTCTGTGCAGATTAGCTACAAAACTTAACTGTGATGTGTTCATTTCATGAGCTTGTGTTAGCTTAGTTTGTACAGAGTCAGGTTCATTGTTTCCCCCTATTTCCAATCTATGTGATAATTAAGTAAACTGGCTCCTGGCTGTAGCTCGAGAATTATTTCTCCCTGGTTGCTACTGCTGAAGCATGCATGTTACTGCATTAGCTGTTTCTCACCTCAAATGTGTTCAGGTACATATTTTAGTACATTTAGATCTTCACCTGCCTTATCTGTTTTATTTGAACATTAGTATTGAAGAATGAAAATGGGAACGATGGCCAATAGGCTACATAGAGAAATGTTAATTATTTAAATTTGTACATGGTAATGCGAACGTAATGCTTATTTTACTGAAATTTGCACTGATGAAAGTCTCACATGGACTGAAGCTGTCAAATGAAATGAGTTACGCTGTTTGTGGTATGATGCAGGGATAACGGGATAGCTGGGCACTAGGGACATCTGGGCACCTCGATAAAACAAATATTTGGAAAATGTTTTAAGGTATACAGTGTATACTTTATAAAGTGTACATGATTAGAATATGCTTAAACATTCGGCAAATCAGGTCTAATATTTCTACAATTGTTACAAATTGCTACAAAACAGATCCAGTCATTTTGGGGCATAAACAAGAAGTTGAAGGATACTCTGATAATGATGTACCCATTCACATCATGTATACTTTACATTACTTTCAAATATATATACTTTTAAACATTTTGGTGAAAATATCATGGCCCATGTCATTACTGCCATTACCCTCAACGAGGCAGAGGAGAGGGTAATGGCAGTAATGACATGGGCCATGTTATTGTGGAACATCTTGCTCCATTAGCATAAGACAGCGCTACTCAACACAGAGCATGCGGCCCCAACGCAGCGTCTCTGCGGCCCCTCATGGTCACATTTATTTTAAGAGCAGGATAAAAATATACATTTCCGTTCAAATATATGGGTTGCTTCATTCTTTTTTCAAAAACAAACAGACAGACATATACAGGTGCGTCAATTGTTACAGGTATAATGCATAGTTTTCTATGCATTTGCCGCGCGCCCAGGATAGGTGTCCCTTATTTCAATCTCTGGGAGTTGGCAACCCTAACCTTGCCATACCTTAGCTTTTGCTGAACTGACGCCACTGGACATACACACAAAATAAACAGGTACAGTGAAAAGAATATGATGTCAAAATGTACATTTTCTTATAATAACAATGTGTAGTGTGTTACAAAATAGAAAAATTCAAAATAGGACAGACATTTTTAGCTTGCGGCCCTTGGACTTTTGGTATTTTACTGAGTGGCCCCTGTACTGAGCCATGTTAAGTCGAGTAGCCCTGGCATAAGACATCCAACATACTACATTTCTGGTGTGAAATGGCACGAGGGACACCCACAAAAAGACCACCCCAGAAATCGGCCTGCGCATATGTGCCCTTTCGTGGACATTTTGAGCACCTGCCCCTTCAGCACTCTCTGCACGGCCCTGCTCGTAACTGTCCTCTTTCTTTTTTAAGAAACCAAGTATATTTGGAAGTTTAGCCATTTTTTTCTCTGCTTCTTCTTTTAATTTACGCTTCTGAAAACCGCTTTTGTGTTTCTGCTTCTCCATGTTGTTGTTGTTGTTGTGTCTCTAGCACCTTTTACACCTGTAACTGTGTGAGTGACCACCTGTCTTACTCTTCCGTCTTCTGGTGTCTTTGTCCCCGCCGGGCGCCCCTTAGCAAGTGACAGTCATGGTCCGAATTTGAGATATTATGTTGCGACATAAAATCAACCTTGGTTAACAATTACAATGTTAAGGGTCCCACCCAGGTTTTTTTTATTCATTTTATTCTATTTTTTATTTAGTTTTTCTGGGTGGGGAGGGGCCCCCCTCTCTCTCTCTCTCTCTCTCTCTCATTGTTTCATCTGTTTAAGAAAGTAGGTAGCTGATATATTACACTTTTACCTTAGCGCTAGATATACTCTTAGTTGCTTGTTTTAGAAGAAAATGCACTTCAGACTTCTGGTGATTAGTCGTTTCGTTCCCTACCTATGTTGAATGCACTTATTGTAAGTCGCTTTGGATAAAAGCGTCTGTTAAATGACTGTAATGTAATGTAATCATCATCATCATCATCATCAGTTCTACATGGAACACATCATCATCATCCTCATCATCCTCATCATCATCATCATCAAATTATTGGCTTAGGAATGCGACAAAAAATCCATGAATTCAACTCTCTATGGCAGGGGTGAGCTGAAGGGGGTGCTAGGGGGTCGGCGAAATATAAAATAAAATAAAATAAAATATAGCGCCCATAGTTTAAAAATCCACAGCTCACCACTGCTATGGGGTGACTAATCGATAGGAAAAAAATACTTTTTTGGGTGAACTCTCCCTTTAACACTATACGCAAAGCTAGGAAGTATCTCAACAGCCATGTATCGCTCATCTAGTGCTAACTTCTAGTAAATGAAATCAACTTCAAGTTCCAACTTGTCCATGTTAGATCCCTGGCGACTGCCATCACCCGCACACACGCACGGACGGACGGACGGACGCACGCACATTTACTTAGTAGACTTTGGGGGCATTTACATAGACTCACATTAATCACCATACAGCTCTGCCTTGAACACCTCAGTCCCCACCAGGCTGGCCAGCAAGTCCTCAATGGCCATCACATGCAGGTGCACGTGATGGCCTGTAGGAGTCACTGTGGAGCTGCTGGTAAGTCTGTTTGGACATTGCTCTCCTTCCATCTCCGTTCTTGTGACAGGATATATATTTACATTATTATATTATATTTACATATCCATTTATAGTATAGGATTATTATATTATATTATATTATATTATTATATTTACATATCCATTTATAATATAGGATTATTATATTATATTATATTATTATATTTACATATCCATTTATATTATAGGATTAGTATATTATATTATATTACTATATTTACATATCCATTTATATTATAGGATTATTATATTATATTATATTACTATATTTACATATCCATTTATAATATAGGATTATTACATTATATTATATTATATTATTATATTTACATATCCATTTATAGTAGGATAATGAACCACATGGTCTTGATTGTCTTGATTCATCATCATGGAGGAGATTGACTATAGAATGACTGGATATGCAGGATTTGCAGCATTTGTAGAAATATGTGGCATTAAATGTATTAAATATGTCATATGGCCTCTTTTCCGCCCCTGGGCCCTGAGCGCTTGTTTCTCTCTCACAACCTGGCAACCAGAGCCAGTGGTGATCCAACATGGCGGCGGCCTCAGAGCTGCAGCTCAACTCTCTGCCTTCAGACCCTCTGCTGCTGGTCTTCTCCTTCCTGGACTTCACTGACCTGCTCAGGTATCACACCTTAAAGTAACGGAGTACATTTACTCACTGAGCCGCTCGGGTATCGGACCTTTCATTCAGTCACATGACGCTCTTCTTCTTCTACAAACTAAACCTCGCGTTCGTTGAAAACATCCTCAGACCCTCGGGGTTCCCATTCACCGCTCAGCGCGCACATCCGGTCTAGAGCCCGCCCCGCTGTATCCGGTCCGTTTCCACGTCAACACGCATGTGAAACGTGGGTTGCGTTTCCGTATCCGCTCCGCCACCGGAAATGTGAAGTATCAGAGTGAATGGACCCCTCCCCCCCGCTGTCTGCGTCTAAACAACACACTGTCCACCAAAACAAACACTAAAAGTAACTGAGTACATTTACTCACTAACCTGCTCAGGTTTCACATTAACAACAACAAGCGCAACAACATGTTATTTTATAAACTAACAACCCAGTGGTGGCAAAATTACTTTTTTTTTGTTTTTACTTGAGTAAAAGTATCAATACTGCCATGTAGAAACACTCTACAAGTAATTAGTCCGGTGTTCAGAATGTACTTGAGTAAAAGTACAAAAGTATTGGTATCGAAATGTACGAAGTACCAATAGTAAAAGTACCCATCATGCAGAATGTCCCATTAGTGTTCAAAATGTATACACATATTTTTTAAATATCAGATGTACAAGCTCACAATGCGTCGCGATGTGCTTAAGTACTTGAGTAAATGTACTATAGTTACTCGCGTTTCGTTCGTTAAGCGGCTCTCCGTTGAAAACAACTCAGCCCTGGGGTTCCTGTTTGCCGCTCAGCGCGCACATCCGGTCTAGAGCCCGCCCTGCTGTATCCGGTCCGTTTCCACGTAGACACACATGTGAAACATGTGGTGCGTTTCCGTATCCGCTCCGCACCGGAAATGCGAACTTACAGAGTGAATGTACCCCCCACCCGCTGTTTACGTCTAAACAACAAACTGTCAACCAAAACAAACATTATTATTATTATTATTATTATTATTATTATTATTATTATTACTATTATTATTTTAAGATAATGTTTAATTAATTATGACGTTATTTTTAAACAGTTAACTGCTTCCACAACAAACCAAACACTAAGCTAACACAGTTAGCACTGCATGAAGTTTGTTATTGTTTATTAAACACATATTTTTTGTTTAATAAATACATATTTTTTTTGGTGATCTACAAGCTCATAACGGGTGGCATGGCGCCCCGGTGTGAGCTTGTAGATCTGCTAATGTAATAAAAATAATTACACAACACAACATGATGACATAACAGCTGTATGTTGTAATATTACACTATATATATATATGTTGTTATGGAACATAATGTATGTTTTAATGATGCAATACAATGTTACACTATAAGTCATGTATATATTAATGTAATTATCAAAGTGTTTGTTTATCCCATTAAAACCGGGAACACGTCTGTGTAACCACTTTAACCATTATTTTTATACTTTGACTATTCAAAAACAGCAGATCTACAAGCTCATAGCGCGGCACCGAGTGCCGCGCTATGAGCTTGTAGATCTGCTATTTTTGAAAAATCTTGAAAATGTGTGCAAATCTTTGAATATATATATTTTTAAAGCTAACATTTTTAACTCAAATCTTTGCTTCTGGGGGGTCCCTGGAACAACATATTTTGATATGGGGGTCCGAGGCCAAATACATGTCATTTTGGGGGTCCTTGACATGCAAAAGTTTGAGAACCACTGATATTATAGCAACATAATTTGTTTTTTAAAAAAACTGTTAGGATCTAGAAGACATTTGTAGAATCCCCCCAGAAGCAAAGATTTGAGTTAAAAATGTTCACTTTAAAAAATATATATTAAAAGATTTGCACACATTTTCACGATTTTTCAAAAAATTGCAGATCTACAAGCTCATAGCGCGGCGAGTGCGAGCTTGTAGATCTGCTATTTTTGAATAGCCAAAGTTTCCCGGTCTTAATGGGTTAATAGATTGAGTTATTGTTATTAAAGTAGTTATTGTTGTTGTGCAGTGAACACACACACATAGAGTTACATGTTGTTTTAATGAAATACAACCTCTAAATAGATCTCAAACTAGTTGAAATGTTGACGACAGGATCAGTTTCATACAGTATGCATCCACAGACACACTTTGATTTGTTTGTTTTTGTATCTATTTATTTTAATCTCTGGAAGCCCTATCCCTGTAAAATCCTCAGTGTCAAACACTCAGAGTTACAGACCTGTAAGGGTCCATTTGGTTCCATTTGTTTCACTCTCAGAGTTACAGACCTATAAGGGTCCATTTGGTTCTATGTGTTACACTCTCAGAGCTACAGACCTGTAAGGGTCCATTTGGTTCCATTTGTACACTCTCAGAGTTACAGACCTTTAACTTAACTACTGTAGTTTAAGGGTCCATTTGGTTCTTTATTACAAGGCGTTGTGGACGCCGTGTGAGCTTGTAGATCTGCTACTTTTGGGGGGAACATGAACATTTTTTTTTTTGAACCAATGAAACATATTAAATAGTGTGTGTTTAAATATGAACTACATTAGATCCACTGGAACACAGATTATGTTTTTACATTTCGTTAGAAGTAACAGTTTTGGACGTTGAAGGTTTAATATGCAACTCCTGCCTTTAAGCCATTAAAGGCGGTTACACACCGGCGAATATGCGAATATACGCAAAATTCGGACTCGTTCCGAATAATTAAAAGACGCTTTTTTCGCTCCGCGAAACTGGTGTGGAAGCTTGCATTGACTTTATAAGGTTTAAAAAAAAAACGTATTATTCGCATGAAAAAAATCGCCCCGGTGTGTAAGGACCTTAACTCATTGAGTGCCAATGACGTCGCAGACGTCA
The DNA here is from genome assembly GCF_963280865.1 of Gymnoscopelus braueri. Classification (NCBI taxonomy): domain Eukaryota; kingdom Metazoa; phylum Chordata; class Actinopteri; order Myctophiformes; family Myctophidae; genus Gymnoscopelus; species Gymnoscopelus braueri. The sequence goes on from NC_137626.1 coordinate 1,457,559, forward strand.
CGTTTTTCATAAGCCCAGAGTGCCAATGACGTCTGAGACGTCATGGAAAAAAAAAAAAAAAAAAAAAAAAACTCAAAAAAAAATCTTTTTTTTTTTTTTTTTTTTTTTTTTGAAAAAAAAGGTTCAGAACCCAAGATATGATGATTTGAAGATTTGCTGCTCCATTCACTTCTTGTTTAACTTTTTACTGAAAAAGGCTGTATCTCGGCTCCTAAGCACTTTTTTTTTACAATGTATTTTGGCCTTGGCACAGGGGTGATATAGCCAGAAATATTTTTGGCACTGAATGAGTTAAGACCTGAAGCCGATTCTACAAATGTCTCCTAAATCCTAACAGTTTTCTGAAAAACCTATGTTTCTATATCAGTGGTTCTCAAACTTTTTCATGTCAAGGACCCCCAAAATGATATGAATTCGGCCGCCGACCCCCATCTCAAAATATGTTGTTCCAGGGACCCCCCAGAAGCAAAGATTTGAGTTAAACATGTTCGCTTTAAAATAATATAAATATATTAATTTGCACACGTTTTCTTGATTTTTCAAAAATAGCAGATCTACAAGCTCATAGTGCGGCACTCGGTGCCGCGCTATGAGCTTGTAGATCTGCTATTTTTGAATAGCCAAAGTGTAAAATAATGCTTTTTAGCTCAAATAAAAAAATGACACAGATGCGTCCCAGGTCTTAAAGGGTTAAAATAATATATCTATTTTAATACATACTGTAACAATGCATATTAATGATCACTCTGTGTGTGTGTGTGTGTGTGTGTGTGTGTGTGTGTGTCAGTTGTAGTTATGTCAGCAGGAGGTTGAATGAACTCTCTGGACAAAACGCTCTGTGGAAGAACCTGTGTGTCAGACACTGGCTGCTGTCTGAGTGAGTACACACACACACACACACACACACACACACACACACACACGCACACGCACACGCACACGCACACACTTAGACACAAGACTTGGAGTCACATCTTGTCCTCTAGTTTCATATCCATTTGAAAGTTCTGCCAGAAAACGTGTGTTTAGTCAAATATCTCCACTTTTCCACGAGCTGCACACGGACGACTTTCCGTCCAGGCAAGGGGCCTGACGTGAGTGAAGGACTGAATGTATCTAAACTTCCTTTGGGAAGCACAAATGTTTGGGGCACACAATAGAGCGTCGCAGTTCCCGCCCACTTCCTGTTTTTTTTGGTGCCGGAAGAAAAAACTCAATGCATTTTTCCATTGACATTTCCAAAAATATTTATATCTATTAATTTAAGCCTCGAATCAAGCCATCATGACATGACATGAATCATGACCATAAACGTTTGATTCTGTGATTATTTTTTTGTTGAAAACGGCAAAACAAAGGGTATTTATTAAATATAGTATATCATATAATTAAATATAAAATAAAAAAAAATCACAGAAAAAAACGTTTTATGGTCATGATTCATGTCATCTCGTGATGGCTTGATTCGAGGCTTAAATTAATAGATATAAATATTTTTGGAAATGTCAATGGAAAAATGCATTGAGTTTTTTCTTCCGGCACCAAAAAAAACAGGAAGTGGGCGGGAACTGCGACGCTCTATTGGCAGGTGGTGTGATTCATTACCACGCACCAATCACAATGGCCCTCATTTATCAACACGGTGTAGACCAGATATTGGGCGTACGGCGAGATCACCGCAACTTTCGGCATTTATCAATATATCCTGACTTTAGCTTCAGCGTACCGCCCGCTCAGACCACACGTCAGGTCGAGAGCAGTTGTAGACGTTGGCTGAACTCGTTTGGTTCCATCTTAGACCTGCGGAGCAGCATTGTCTGACTGTCTGACAGGCATCTTTTTTTTTTGCTTTTGCAGATACAGGCTTTATGAAAAATCTGGAGGTTCTTGCCAATACCCATCCCTAGTATCCACTCCAAAATTTATATCTAACACACTAATAAATAATCCCTGTGAAAATATAACATTTTATAAACTCATTTAAACAAACTGCTTTGACAGTCATTCGGTTAAAGGAGGAGTTCACCCAAAAAATGACTTATTTTCTATCAATTACACACCCCATGAAGCCTTGATTTCATGGATTTATTTTTGTTTTTGTGGCATTCCTAAGACAATAATTTGATGGCCGTGTGTATTTACGGTAGGAGACACAAATAATCTACTTTGTGTCTCCTACCGGATACATTAGCCGGTAGGAGACGGGAATCAAATTATTAGCTTAAGAATGCGACAAAAACTAAAAAGAATCCATGGATTCAAGGCTTCATAGGGTGTGCAATTGATAGAAAATAAGTCATTTATTTTGGTGAACTCCTCCTTTAAGCTTGCAGATCTGTCTGCATTGGCTATTTGAAAACGGCAGATCTACAAGCTCACAACGCGTTGCGGCATAGATCTGACTGTAGATCTGCTATTTTCAAAACATACGAGTGCTTATGCGAGAGCATTTTCGTGAGTCGGACTCGGGACTGGCGCGGTGGCCGCGCCGCTGTAATCTTTTCATGGACAGCGAGGTCTCCAAACTTAGAGTAGTGTGTCCTATATGGAGTTATACAACCTGGGCTGGGTTGAGGATATAAACCCGACCCTCCAAACCTTTGACCAGCAGGTTATTCTTCATGCTGTGGATTCATTCGGGCCACCGCGGGAGATCGGACATTTAACACTCCCAAACACACACCAGCCTTCATCCATTAATGTTTATAATTCACTCATCAATGATCACTCCATAAACGTTCAGATTATTGCCTGCTATTTCTCATTTAACGTGGCGTCACGGCAGCCCGTGACTCAAGGGGGAATAAATACATGATTGCTTTATTTTAGTGTAAACTAGGAACGCGCACAGCTCGTAATGGGTTAAATCTATCTATGCGTGCGTGTGTGACACGAAAGGCAGGGAGGCAAGCGGGGGAAACTCTCTTATTGGCTTTCCATGCGTTGTTTGGTCGTATTCTGGTTCTTCATGTCGTAAAATCGGGGCGTTTCGAGAATATTTAACCCATTAACTGCCAGAGGTATTTTCATATTTTTTTAGCCACTGCCAGAGATTTTTCATTGAAAAAAAAAAGTACTCAGGAGCCGAGATACAGAATTTTTAAGTTAACAAGGAAGTGGATATAGCCTGGCGTATATCGTAGTGATATAGTTTAGGATATTTTTTTCATGTAGATCTACGCGATTGGCACGTGGCGGCTTTAAATAGGTTCGCGTAGATCTACGTGATTGGCAGTGAATCAGTTAAGGGCGTGTTATTTAAATGACGCTCGGTCACATTTATCAAGGCTCCGACCAAATGTACGCTAGGATTGTCTGTATAGGATCGCTTCATAAATGTGACTTGGACGTTGGTGTACGGCCGAATCTATGGAAAAATATAAGCCGTGTTTTACGCTCCATTGATAAATGAGGGCCAATGCACCGTTATTTGTGTGGCCCGTTTGTGCTTCCCAAACACAGACTGTTTCTAAAGGAGGTTTTCATATGTTCAGTCCAGCAGTCATTACAGGTCCGGCCTCGTCGCTGACAGAGAATGTTGTCCGTGTGAATCTCGTGGAAAAGTGTAGATATTTTACTAAACACACGTTTTCTGGCAGAACTTTTATATGGATATGAAACTAAAGGATAATATGTGACTCCAAGTCTTAGGGATTCATTATTAGGTGAGTTACACACGCAGCACGGAGCACTTTGATGCAGCGGAGATCAGTCTGCTAACCGGGCAGACATGAGACTGATCTATGGCTGTGTATTAGGAATACATGAAAATGTATGTAAGATCACAGACATTCTAGGACACAATGTAATTATGAGTACAATCCATGTGTACACTCTCAGAGTTACAGACCCTTAACTTTACTTAACACACACACACACACACACACACACACACACACACACACACACACACACACACACACACACACACACACACTACTGTAGTGTGTTTCTATAGGTAAACATGTAAAATAAACAGTATAATGTGTGTGTTTTAGGAGTGACACAGCTCAGAGTGGTGTGTCGTGGAAGATGTTATTTAATCAAGGGATAATTGACGGGTCACCGGTCATTAATAAATGACCAGCAACACGTCCATTATGCCGCTTATTACACGGCTACTTGATAAATAAATTAATGCATTGACCCAATTAATATATTGATCCAAAAGATGACAACAAAACAAAGTGTTTCCTTGCTTACGGTAATGAAAGTATTCCATAAGTGTTGTGCCTGGTGGCAGTGGTGGAAAAAGTACTCAAATTCTTTACTTAAGTAAAAGTATCAATACTGCAATATAAAAATACTCTGTTACAAGTAAAAGTCCAGAATTAAAAATGTACTTGAGTAAAAGTACAAAAGTATTGGCATCAAAATGTACTTAAAGTACCAAAAGTAAAAGTACTGAATATTTGAAAATAGCAGATCTACAATCTACTTATAGATCGGCTATTTTCAAATAGCCTAGGTTTAAAATAGGGCTAAAGTGGTTAATGTATGTTTCCTTATATCATAGTTTATATCTGAAGAGTAACTAGTAACTAAAGTTTTCAAATAATTGTAGTGGAGTAAAAGTAGAATATTTGCCTCTGAGATGTAGTGGAGTAGAAGTAAAAGTGTTGGAAATTGGAAATACTCAAGTAAAGTACAAATACCTCAGAATTGTACTTAAGTACAGTACTTGACTAAATGTACTTAGTTACTTTCCACCACTGCCTGGTGGACACGGGTGCCTCAAAGAACATGGAAGTGTTGATGAAATAGAAAACATTCTTAGTTATTGCATCGTCTATTTCTCACTTCAAATGTTTTTCTAAAACATTCTTGAGAGCAACGTTTAGTTGTGAATGACATGGTGTGTGTTCTGAAATGCACACTCGCGTATTAGTTTGTATCGGCCAGTGCGCTCAGTGCCTTATTTCCGAACGCGCCCATGATGTGTGTGTTTACATGGCTGTCATGTTGGATGCAGCATCAAATCAAGCAGCGCAGCAGGTGCTCTGAGTCTTTGATTAGACAAAGGTCTGTTATTGAGCTCATCAGTCATTATCCACAATTATTTCAAGGCTTGGTTGAATGCTTGATTCTGATTGGTCAGTCATCGCTCATTATTTCTGGATAATGACCGATGAGCTCTATAACGAGCCGCTGTCTAATCAGAGACTCAGAACACCTGCTCATATCAACCTGTCTAATCAGAGACTCAGAACACCTGCTCATATCAACCTGTCTAATCAGAGACTCAGAACACCTGCTCATATCAACCTGTCTAATCAGAGACTCAGAACACCTGCTCATATCAACCTGTCTAATCAGAGACTCAGAACACCTGCTCATATCAACCTGTCTGATCAGAGACTCAGAACACCTGCTCATATCAACCTGTCTAATCAGAGACTCAGAGCACCTGCTCATATCAACCTGTCTAATCAGAGACTCAGAACACCTGCTCATATCAACCTGCGCTGCTTGGTTTTATGCTTTATCCAACATGACAGCCATGTAAACAAACAAACAATGTCATTTACAACTAAACGTTGCTCTCAAGAATGTTTTTGAAAACATTTGAAGTGAGAAATAGACGATGCAATAACCGAAAAGTCATTCTATTTGATCCACTGCACTTCCTTGTTTATCGTGGCACAACAACGAGGGAGTACCAAAACGCTCGCCCCAAAACACAGTCGCCCCGGGGCAAATCCGGCGGTATTACAGGCAAATCCAGCGGTATACTGTATAGAATGGGGGCGAGTGTGTTTTGGGGCGAGTGTGTTTTGGGGCGAGTCTTCCGGTCACCTTGTGGAATACTGTCATTTGTTTTCCGAAGCGAACTTGTCCGCCCAGCCCTTTCATTGCCGTAAGCAAGGAAATACTTCGTTTTGTTGTTACTTTTGGGTCAATTTATTTATTCATTTATTTATTATTATTTATTATTTTGATTATGCACCTCCGCTCTGCGTCGGTGCATAATCACCCTGTCGGGCTTTAAATTTCAATAATGACCACCTCCCCATGCGTTATCCCTTGCATAAAACACCTCTGAATTCATCGATTGACCAATCAGAATCAAGCATTCAACCAAGCTGTGTAATAAACAGTATTATTATTAATCTGAACATTTAAACTGACTTTTAAAATAAACAGCATAATGTGTGTGTTTCAGGAGTGACAGGGCTCAGAGTGGTGTGTCGTGGAAGACGTTATTTAAACAGTATTATTTAGATCTGGGTCGGTACATCGACCACTATGCTACTCTGAAGACCGCCTGGCAACAACTCGACAGTTTCCTACAAAACACCTGTCCTAGGATGCTGGCTTCACTGAAAGGTACTGTCTGTCTGTCTGTCTGTCTGTCTGTCTGTCTGTCTGTCTGTCATTAATCTCTCAAGAACAGATTCAGAGCTGCTCTACTGAATCTGTCGAGAGCCCCGTTCAGAACGTGTGTGTGTTAGCTTACAAGTGGGCGTGCCTTCAGATCAGGAAGCAGGCCACGCTTTACCCAATGAAATGTAGTGGGCGGTATTCACATCTGTGCGTTCGCTTCCCACTGAAAACAAACCTAAACTCATTTATCAACAGCGTCCTCGGAGCAGACAAAACCACGGAAAGATATTAACATTTTAACTTTCTCTTTCATCATAGAAACAAGTGGGCTTATAACCAAAACGATCCATGTTCTCTGGGAGAAGTGGTGTTAGTGTTCCGTGTAGAAATATTGTTAGTGGGAATGAGAACATAGTCGCACCACCCGGAAGTGGAGCGCTGAGGGCAGACCAAAACCCTGGTTTCCAGTGAGCATGGCTCTAGTTAATCACCCCCCCCCTCCCCCCCAGAGTCAAATGAAAAAGTGAAAAACGCTGGGGGCGCTGTTTTTCCTTTTTATTTGACGATGGGTTCCCAGATTGGTCTTTAAGAAGAAGAGGAAGTCCGCACACTATTATTTTTTGTTCTAAGTTCCCAGATTGGTCTCTCATACACTGTCTCACCTCCTAGCCACATCAGAAAACAGACCACTGCTATTGTCTGTTTCCAAACCTCACTCAAAACCCACCTCTTCAGATTTTTCCAGCTGAGGTCTAGTTAAGATGCCTCCCCAACCCATGCTTAGCCTTTGATCTTTTTAATCTAGCACTTATCTTTTATTTACTTTTAATAATTTTTCTTAATAAAGTTGTTTCCTTCCTTTTCTTTATGTAAAGACACTTTTGGTTCTTAGAAAAGTGCTATTTAAATCTAAGCTATTATTATTGTTATTATTATTGTTATTGTTATTATTATTATTATTATTATTATTATTATCATCATCATTGATGTGATTGGCTAATGCAGCTGTGTGCGTTGTGATTGGCCGTTTCAGAGGGTGCCAAAGAGGAGGAGCTAGACGCTATCGAGGCTCAGATTGGCTGCAAGCTGCCCAATGACTATCGCTGTTCCTACCGTATACACAACGGACAGAAACTGGTCGTCCCTGGGTCAGTACCTGTCTGTCTGAACGACCTGTCTGTCTGTCTGTCTGAACTACCCGTCTATGTTATTATCACATGACTATATAGTAGCATCATGTCTTTGTCTAAAACATTTGTTTTGTTTTTATCTTTTCTGCTCAGTGTGTACTTTTATATGTTTTGTTTGTCTTATTTTCTTTATCATATGTTTTTACATATTTTTTGTTTTTGTTTACCCTCCTTATTGTAAGTCACTATGGTTAAGAATATCTGCTAAATGCTCAAAGTGTGTGTGTCTGAGAGAGAGAGAGAGAAGTAGGTTTTTTATGGTTATAAACATATATTTCAGAGATAGGTTTACACTTAGAAAAAGATGGATGTTGGGCTTTTAGGGTGATCCTAGGAGTAGACATTTAGAGGTCAGCTTTAGGGTTTATGTTTGGAGTCATGCCTGGTTTATACTTAGTTGTGTGCTGGTGTCATGCACTGGCAAAGACCGGCTCCTCTTTCGTCTCACCAGGTCCAGGACCTGAGAACCCTTTAACTCAAATCTTTGCTTCTGGGGGGTCCCTGGAACAACATATTTTGAGATGGGGGTCGGCGGCCAAATACATAGTTTTGGGGGTCCTTGACATGAAAAAGTTTGAGCACCACTTATATAGTAACATAGGTTTTTCAGAAAACTGTTGTAGGATTTAGAAGACATTAATAAGAATCGGCCTTATTGTGCAGATTCTTATTAATGTGGGTTTGTTGGGCTTCTTCCTCACGGAAGACACAGGCTGGGGCGCTGAATAGTTACTGTATCCATCTGAAATCATTGAATAGTTACTGTATCCATCTGAAATCACTGAATGGTATCGCCATGAATGAACCAAATATCCTCCTTGTATCGTATTGTCAACCGTGTACCATGGTGCGTAACGTTACACCCCTAATAGTTGTGTGTGTGTGTGTGTGTGTGTGTGTGTGTGTGTGTGTGTGTGTGTGTGTGTGTGTGTGTGTGTGTGTGTGTGTGTGTGTGTGTGTGTGTGTGTGTGTGTGTGTGTGTGTGTGTGTGTGTGTGTGTGTGAGAGCTGAAACCATGTCCCACATCTTAAATGGGTGCCATGTATACAGGGGACTCTACATAAGTAGGCATGACAGAATAGTGGATTTCATATCTAAAGATATCACTTATATTTTCAGGTCCTCCATCATGCTGTATAAGCATTCTACTGTGAAGCCGAGCATGTTTAACCTGTGTAACGATGATTCTGTGTTCTCTAACATTTCAGCTAACACCCCTGATGTCATTGTTGTTAATGAAAACCATAGGGAGGTGTTAGGGGTGTGCCGATACACTAATTTCACGAAACGATACGATATTGGGCTCACAACTTCGATACGATTTCGATACGATTCGATACGCACTTTTTTATTATGAAAATATATGGGGGAGAAAAAAAGAAAATGCAAAAAAATTGCATTATTCAGACATGCAAACTTGTAGCTTTTCAGCTACAATAGCCGTTTTGAATCCAAATAGGGCAATAGTGTGACACCTGACCCGAAAAACAACAACATGTTGTCACCCTTTTCACCTCGGGGCTGTTTGCATGCCTGATTATTATTGTTAAAAAAATAATAATAATAATAATTCAAAACGATATTTCTTTCCCCCAAAACGATACATATCGTCATGAAAACGTATCGCGATATATCGCGGGACGATATATCGGCACACCCCTAGGAGGTGTTCATTCTCGAGGTCGGCTGTACTTTTGATTACAGCTTAGAGGAAGCCTTCCTGACCAAAGTGCTAAAATATCATCAGCTAGAGCAGGGGTTCCCAAAGTCGGGGTCGCGACCGCGGGAGACTGACGGTGGGGTCGCGAAATTATTTTGGGTCATACATTTTTATTTTTTTTATTCAACAATGGATGAAATACAACCTAAAATGATTACAAATAGTACATTTTACCAGTTTAATACATTTCAAATGCGCACTGAACATGCATTAGTTTATGTGCATAAATTACCTCCAGGTTTAGGTGGGGTCGCGAGTCAATGGCCGCCTTATTTTGGGGTCGTGGGCTGAAAAGTTTGGGAACCCATGAGCTAGAGCAGACCATCTCTCAGCTAGGCTACAGATGTAAACTTTTGGTTTTTATCTTTGGTAGTCTAGGACACGTGCACAAGTTGGTTGTAAGGGGCCTGCAAATGGCCGGCCTCTCCAAAAGGAGGGCTAAACAATTAGCAAGGTACTGCTCAATATCAGCTGTTATAGGAAGCCGCTCAATTTGGAGGAGGCGTTGTTTCCTTTACCCATGATTGTTGTCCGCTGTGTTCGACAAGTATGCCATCTTTTGTTTTGTATGTAACAATGCTCTGCTTTACATGCACTTTGTAACTGGCTGTTTTCCCTTTATCTGACTGCACTGGCAGTGTTTATGTCCTTTGTACATCTTCTTATTATGTGGACATAAATAAATATTTCAAATGTGTGTGTGTGTGTGTGTGTGTGTGTGTGTGTGTGTGTGTGTGTGTGTGTGTGTGTGTGTGTGTGTGTGTGTGTGTGTGTGTGTGTGTGTGTGTGTGTGTGTGTGTGTGTGTGTGTGTGTGTGTGTGTGTGTGTGTGTGTAGGTTGATGGGCAGCATGGCTCTCTCTAACCACTACCGCTCAGAGGACCTGCTGGACATAGAGACGGCAGCGGGGGGGTTCCAGCAGAGGAAAGGCATGAGGCAGTGTTTACCTTTGACCTTCTGCTTCCACACCGGACTCAGCCAGTACATGGCTCTGGAATCCACCGAGGGACGCAACGTGTCCGACATCTTCTACCACTGTCCTGTTAGTACTTCTATCTGATAACATATAACCACTATTTTATACTTTGGCTATTCAAAAATAGCAGATCTACAAGCTCGTAGCACGGCATCTGCTATTTTTGAAAAATCTTGAAAATGTGTGCAAATCTATGAATGTATATATTTTTAAAGGGAACATTTTTGACTCATCTTTGTTTTTGGGGTCCCTGGAACAAAATATTTTCAGATGGGGGTCTGCGGCCAAATGCATATAATTTTGGGGTTCCTTGACATGAAAAAAACATATGTTACGACATACGCAACATACGTTTATTTATTTTATATTTTTGAATGATTTTAGAAGACTTTTTTTTTTGTATAGCCAAAGAAATGTAAAAATGACACAGATGTGTTCCCGGATTAAATTTGGTTAAAAAAGGAAAGGCAGTCTGACTATAAAAGACAATCCATGATCCACACGGCTCTGCTGACCCTGTCCCTCGGAACAGCGGCCAGTCCATGGGTCCATATGGAACCAAATGGACCCTCTTACGGGGTCCATTTGGTTCTGTCGGCACCGCGGGCCGTCACAGAACTATGGGTGGACCCCGCGGCATCCAACATAACATAAATCCTCCGTTGTAGAATACGATCATTCAAAAGAGCGATATACTACTGCTATCTATCTGCACGTCACCATCATTCTCCGTAGTACGACGGTGTTGTGTGCAAAAGTGCAGATCTACAAGGTACCACGACCTTGTAGATCAGAGGTCAGATTTTCGGCGCTTACCGCCGCCTACGTCGGTGCGGTGGAGAGCTACCTTAACTCTTTAACTGCCAGAGTAATAGTGTAACAGTGTCACGCCACTGCCAGCAAAAACGCAAAAAATACTGACACGGTGGTCTCGTAGTGCAGGGGGAAAAACAGGATCCGGTGGTGGTAATCCGTTGCATAGCTGTGGCCTGTTGAATGTGGCTTGTTTTTGCCAAAAAGCAACAGGAACGAAGACAAAGCCATTTTCCCACAACGAATAGACAGGAAGTAAACAAGCGTTTTATTTTATTTTTTAAATGACGTCAATTCCGGTTCTGTCGTCATCTTGCTGTGAAAGCATCCTTCATAGGGTAGTGAACAGCGCCATCTGGTGGAAAAGCACTGAAAACACCGAACTGGTCAGAGGCAGGCTACGCCTTGGCAGAATCTGACGAGTTCGCTCGTCAGTGGCAGGCAAAGAGTTAAATTAAGATATTAATAGTATTGTTTTGCCAAATCACTGATCTAACCTATCCTGTGTGTGTGTGTGTGTGTGTGTGTGTGTGTGTGTGTGTGTGTGTGTGTGTGTGTAGGATCAGGTGGCTCAGGACCCTTCAGCCATTGACATGTTCATCACAGGTGAGTTGAACTTCTTAGTCATTTTTTGAAGACAGACGCATGGCTCCTTTCACACTGTTTGAACCAGTGTTGATTTCGTCGACTAAAACTATGACGAAAAATGTTTGTCAACTACTTTTGTTCACTGACGAAAACGAAAAAAAAAAAAAATTAAACGAAGCTACGATGACTATGACTAAATAAATTGACAATTTGGTCAACAAATAAAAACTAGACTAAAATGTTAGTGAGGGATCTAGTGGAGAAGAGATCCAGTAGAACTAAAAGACAAGTCCTTTTATGTTTGGTTACGCTCGGGTAAGGCTGAACGATTAATAGTTTTCAAACCGAAATCGCGATTTGGAACCACGCGATTAGCTAATCGCAAAGGCCGCGATTTTTTTATTTTTTATTTTATCATAATAAATATTTTTTATATTAATATTAATCCCAGAGCACCCGCGGGACTTGTTTCCTTCTCTCCAGAGTGGCTGCCTCTCTCTACAGGGAGCGAGAGGGCAGCGAGCCCCCCCCCCCCACCCTCTCTCTCTCTCGCTCTGTCCCTCTCATAGTTAGGTCCCTCGCCGTCGGCTGCGAGTATTTAAAGTTTGTCGAACGGCCGTGTTGCGCAACTTAAGTCCCCGATGCCGCGCGTAGCGGTAAAACATTATTTTCGGTGCGACACAAGTAGTGTAGTAGTAGTGTTGCTCCTATCTATGTATGTTTCTGTAAGTGTAACTTATATTTTTCCCATCATTATTAAACTATTACTGTTGGATCCTGTAATCCAATGTAAAGAATACGATGCAAAGCACTTCCTGGTTAGTGTTGCCAGGTTTTGTGAGAGAAATAAGCAACCCTGTCTATGAAAACAAGCCCAAAAGAAGCGACTATGAACTGTATCTTTGTCACTTATTTTTGTATCTTTGTCACTGTACAGTGGTGGAAAAAGTACTCAAATGTTGTACTTAAATAAAAGTATCAATACTGCAATGTAGAAGTACTCTGTTACAAGTAAAAGTCCCAAATTCAAAATTGACTTGAATAAAAGAAGGCCTACAAAACTATTGGTATCAAAATGTACTTAAAGTACCAAAAGTAAAAGTACTAATGTTTGAAAATAGCAGATCTAC
>NC_137626.1:1475298-1614676 GCF_963280865.1 Gymnoscopelus braueri
ATGAACAGAATAGAGATGAGTAGCAGTGCATTAATGAATGAATTAACATAATAATGAATATGTAATGAACAGAATAGAGATGAGTAGCAGTGCATTAATGAATGAATTAACATAATAATGAATGTGTAATGAACAGAATAGAGATGAGTAGCAGTGCATTAATGAATAGATTAACATAATAATGAATGTGTAATGAACAGAATAGAGATGAGTAGCAGTGCATTAATGAATAGATTAACATAATAATGAATATGTAATGAACAGAATAGAGATGAGTAGCAGTGCATTAATGAATGAATTAACATAATAATGAATGTGTAATGAACAGAATAGAGATGAGTAGCAGTGCGTCCCCAGAGGCAACATGTCAGCTGGACAGCCGTTACTGGAGAATCACCAACGCTAACGGAAAAGTAGAGGAAGTACGAGGACCTGGCGTTGTCGGTGAGTATACCGCCGTCTCATTGGTTAAAACCAAGGGCCCAGCATTGCCGAGTGCCGCGCTATGAGCCTGTAGATCTGCTATTTAAAAAAAAAATCACACCCAGTGTGAAGTGGGCGGTGATGTGTGATTCACTTAAAAAAAACAATAAATGTGTTTTTTTTTAAGTGCATAGTCCTATTTATAGGGCTATGCACATGTGTCATGTTTCCCTAGCCAATCACAGTCCTGAATAGACTGTGATTGGCCAATCACGTTGCAGGGTTAGGGGGGTACACTGGTGGCCAATCACAGCGCAGGATTTGGTGTGCAAATATCCAAACCTCACATATAGGGGCGGTTTCACCGCCCAAAAATTTGAACATTTGTGCAAATCTTTGAATATATATATTTTTAATATAATATATTCATAACTCAAATCATTGCTTCTGGGGGGTCCCTGGAACAACATATTTTGAGATGGGGGTCCGTGGCCAAATACATATATATATTTTGGGGTCCTTGACATGAAAAAGTTTGAGAACCACTGATATAGAAACATACAGCTGTTGTACTATTGACGGACTCAAAGTTCAAATCAAACCGAACTGTTGCTGAGCTCAAACATCCTGTAAATCTGTGTTTATTTAATAAGTAAGCCTTGCCACTAAGACTCCTGGCCACAGGAGTCTTATCTCCTGTTCATGTCAAGGACCCCCAGAAACTAAGATTTGTGTTGAAAAATGTCTAAAGAATTCCAGATTCTTTCACATGTTTTGATGATTGTGGGACATGCATATAATTGTGTGTGTGTGTGTGTGTGTGTGTGTGTGTGTGTGTGTGTGTGTGCGTGTGCGTGCGTAGGTGAGTTTCCAGTCATGACTCCAGGGAAGGTTCATGAGTACAGCAGCTGTACCACCTTCTCCACAACGTCAGAATATATGGAGGGACATTATACCTTCCATAGACAAGGTATTGTTGTTGTTTCAGCCAATAAGGAGGAGGTATTATTATGTGTGTTGTTTCAGCCAATAAGGAGGAGGTATTATTACTGTTGTTGTTGTTGTTGTTTCAGCCAATTAGGAGGAGGTATTATTATGTGTGTTGTTTCAGCCAATAAGGAGGAGGTATTATTACTGTTGTTATTGTTGTTGTTTCAGCCAATAAGGAGGAGGTATTCCAGGTGGCCATTCCACGTTTCCACATGGTGTGTCCTCCATTCAGAGAATCACTGGTTAGAACGGTAAGAATGATGCAGTTATCATTACTATACTACTGAATGATACATGTTATCATTACTATACTACTGAATGATACATGTTATCATTACTATACTACTGAATGATGCAGTTATCATTACTATACTACTGAATGACACAGTTATCATTACTAAACTACTGAATGATGCAGTTGATAAAGCAATGAGAATGACAGTTATCATTACTAAACTACTGAATGATACAGTTGATAAAGCAATAAGAATGATACAGTTATCATTACTATACTACTGAATGATGCAGTTGATAAAGCAATAAGAATGACACAGTTATCATTACTATACTACTGAATGATGCAGTTGATAAAGCAATAAGAATGACACAGTTATCATTACTATACTACTGAATGATGCAGTTGATAAAGCAATAAGAATGACACAGTTATCATTACTATACTACTGAATGATGCAGTTGATAAAGCAATAAGAATGACACAGTTATCATTACTATACTACTGAATGATGCAGTTGATAAAGCAATAAGAATGATACAGTTATCATTACTATACTACTGAATGATGCAGTTATCATTACTATACTACTGAATGACACAGTTATCATTACTATACTACTGAATGATGCAGTTGATAAAGCAATAAGAATGATACAGTTATCATTACTATACTACTGAATGACACAGTTATCATTACTATACTACTGAATGATGCAGTTGATAAAGCAATAAGAATGATACAGTTATCATTACTATACTACTGAATGATGCAGTTATCATTACTATACTACTGAATGATGCAGTTATCATTACTATACTACTGAATGACACAGTTATCATTACTATACTACTGAATGATGCAGTTGATAAAGCAATAAGAATGATACAGTTATCATTACTATACTACTGAATGACACAGTTATCATTACTATACTACTGAATGATGCAGTTGTTTGCACGCCTACTGTGTGTGTGTGTGTGTGTGTGTGTGTGTGTGTGTGTGTGTGTGTGTGTGTATGCAAAGTTCCACAGCAAGCGGGAGCTGTGTTCATGATTTGAGGCATTTTGTTCAAAACGGGTTACGGGACACTGCTGCTGATTTAGGAAGCCAATCATAGCTAATCAGGATGGAGTGATCACATGTCTATAGAGATAGTGTGTTCCGATTCGCGTGAAGTTTGGATAACATGTGTAGGAGTAACGTCAAAACATCAGTTTTGCAAAGAAATCGGCCTCCTGGTGGCGCTATGACAAGCCCATGTGAAAGATTTAGGGCCGGAGGTTCTGCTCTGGCCTCCAGGGAGTTTCAAGCCGATCAGTCCCAACGGTGCCGGAGATTAGCTGCTCACAGACGGGACGGACAGGGGTGAAAACATTGTCTGGGCCACGCCTCTGGCCTGGCGGAGACAAAAAACAACAATTTGTAACTAAACTAAACTAATTCTGAACTTAACACGTTGAGTGAAAGGTTTTTTTTAAAACAGGGTACAGTCAGTGCCTGGATTTTTAACCATTTTTGAACCTTTTTCAAGTAGTCACAAAATATTTTCAGTGATCACCGTCCTCACGGTGATCCCCTCATTACACACACAGGGGTCTCGTACAATCGGGGGAAAAAACTTTTAAACATTCAGTAATCCGTTCCATAGTTGCAGCCAGTTGAAAATAGTCAAAAATAGTCAAAAATACATCGTAAAAAAAAAAGTACACAGGAGCCGAGAATCCCGAGATACAGGCTTTTGAAGTCATAAGTTAACCAGGAAGTGGATTAAAGTCTAAATCTTCGAAAAATGATATCTCCTGGTGCTGTGAAGGAAAAGAAAATGTTTTTTTTTTTTAAAGGCACACCTCGTTTGGATTATGAAAAACGGTCCGGACCGTTTTTGGCACTCAATGTGTTAAATAGCCTTGCTTCCTGCGTGCACCACTGTTCTGGTGCCCGGCGATGCCACGTCTTTTTCACTGACCCTTATTTCATGTCGTCTGGCCCCTCCCACAGCAGGGATCAGCCAGTGAGGTGTCTCCGTTTAACGACGACGACTCTGATGACTCGGGAGGCGAAGACGGAGAGCTGAGAGGGATCAACATGGCCGCCATGCAGGGCGGGGCGGGGGGCTGCCCCGGGTTCAACCCTGACCTCTGACCCTCCTGAACTCCCCCCCCCTCCACCCCCCTGACAGGAAGTGGTGTGTTGTTAGATGTCAGCTTAAGCCTCTGCAGCCGGATGACTCTTATACCGCGTTCACACTGCCAGCTACGAAGCTACAGGCTACCGTTCATTCTCAATGGAAGCCAGCGAGAAGCAAAGCAACGCCCGACGCCTGTAGCTGCTACAAAAATCTACAAAATCTACAATCCAAGTTGAGCTTCAACTGCAGCTACAAAGCTACAAAACCATTACCACTCACCTTCTCTGTTCAAACAATTCCTGCTTGTAATGGGCGGGAAAACGAATATCAGCCAGTTCTGTTCCGAGTGCTTTGTAACCCCAGACTTTATATTTTCCTTTGTATTTCTCTCGCTAATCGGAGTCGATGACGTCAACAAGCGTGTTGATCAACACTTCAACAGGGACTCTGTGACGGATACAGTGTGTGTCTTTGTAAGCTTTGTATCTTTTGTAGCTGCCAGTGTGAACGCAGCATCGCACATCTCTTGCGCAACTTTTACACAACTGTTAAGGCCAATTTCCTACGCGTAGCGCTACGCGTCTCTCAACGTTCTGAGTTTTGAGCGTTCACACTGTCAGCGACAACGTTCATACTGTCAGCGACAGTGTTCATACTGTCAGCGACAGTGTTCATACTGTCAGCGACAACGTTCATACTGTCAGCGACAGTGTTCATACTGAACACTGTCTCTGACAGCGAACGTGGGCGTGGTCTCGTGCAAAAAGCTAGCCCACGGTAACAGAACTTACCCTGGGCTTCCCAACCAATCAGAGAACGCTGCATTTTATGAAGCGACTGACATTTTCGTTTGACCAGAGCTACGCCACACCGTCGGCGGACGTACTCCGCGATGCATATTTTTCCGTTTTGACGTTGTTCGACGCGATGTGTTGCGTGACGCTCCGATCATAAATCGGCCTTCACACAACACGACTCCCAACCTGTGGCCCCGGGGCCCGATGGTGGGCTGTGAGGATGTTGCAACTAAGTGGGCCCCCAAATAATTGGCAAAACACTTGACAATTGTACTGATGTTATATTATTAATATCAAAACATTTGTATACATATATAAGTAATGTTTTTTTTTTAAACCTTGAACAATGAGTTTTCATGATGATACTGATGGGAACTTAACATTTACTACGTTAGTTCCATTGATCCAGGCCGGAACACAAACGATTGATTGATAGATCGTTAAAATAAACATGCTCTCAAAATGCACCACCTGACCACTAGTGGTCAGGTGGGTGGGCCCCGAAAGCTTTGGAGATTCTTCAAGAGGGGCCCTCCATCCAGAAAAAGGTTTGGGAACCGTTGTTGTAACAAAACCTGCCAACACTTCCGTTTTGTATTTGAAATCACGCAAATGTGTCCTACTGTAAAACTAATTATCAAAGCATACCGTATCTAGGTTGCTGCTTAGCGTAACTGGTAATTCATAAAAGTTCATTTTAAATATATTTTAATACAAAATGATGTTTTTTTTTATGAAAAGGAAAACGACAAAACAAACGACGGCTTTGCGTTCGTGACCTTGAGGAGGCGGAGTTACAGACTCTGGAGGAGGCGGAGTTACATACTCTTGAGGAGGCGGACTTACAGACTCTGGAGGAGGCGGAGTTACAGACCCTCTGAAGCGTTGGCAGGTTTTGTTACAACAACGGTTCCCAAACCTTTTTCTGGCCCTCAAGGTCACGAACGCAAAGCCGTCGTTTGTTTTGTTGTTTTCCTTTTCATAAAAAAAACATCATTTTGTATTAAAATATATTTAAAAAGAACTTTTATGAATTACCAGTTATGCTAAGCAGCAACCTAGATACGGTATGCTTTGATAATTAGTTTTACAGTAGGACACATTTGCGTGATTTCAAATACAAAACGGAAGTGTTGGGGGGGGGGGGGGGCGGGGATGTCCTGACATCCGCTGTCATTTTGTCGCATTTCGGTGGTTCGGCGGAAACATTTGAACATCGTGTGAGTCAGACATTTGTCTCGTGAGGCTAGTTGTCACCAGACCCCACAAAGTGATATACAGTATATAGTATTTTTATTGTATTTTTGTTTGAAACAACTATTTATCATCGTTAATGTTCCTCCCAGTTCAATCATTGCCAATCCCCCGTCTGGCGTTTTCCTGCGCCAAAAAATTGCAGATCTACAAACCCGGCACTCTGCACAACCACGTATAAATAAGACGAGCGACGAGCTTCTTTTTTTATGTTTATGATCAATCGTTTTTTAACGCGTCTGAAAAGAAACGCCGGAATTGAACTCGTTTTGATTTTAAAACGAAAACCACGTCGCCAACGGGAACGTTCCGGAGTGGGGTTTGAAAGAGGACGTCCGTTTGTCTTTGCCGTCCATTTGTTTTTGTTTTTGTTTGTTTGTTTATTTTGTGTTAAAAAAGAAAAATGAAATTCTGGGTGTCTGCAGGCACCGCCCCCAAAATGTCCTATTGTCTCTGTCAGGAGAAAACCTTCTATGTCTAAAACTATTCATTTTTAGGATTCAAACAAAAACAATTATCAAAAAATAGCAGACCGATAAGCTGACAATGTTTTGCTTCTTTTGTGACACTGTAGTATGATGAACTAGGGCACTGATTTTCAATATATATATATATAAATATATATATATATATATATATATATATATATATATATATATATATATATATATATATATAATAATAATTGAAATATGGAGATACATATACGTTTTCTGCCCGACTGCGGCGATTTACGTAACTTCTGTCGGTTCACTCTGTCCTTTTGTAAGCAACTATTACTGACCTGGTTTTATGAACATGTTTGTTAGGTTTACATGACGAGGAGGAAGGAAGGACCATCCAAACCCCACGTCGTGAAGGTGCTGAGCGAACAAAACAAAACAGTCAAAAGTCAAACAAAAATCACACCCAGTGTGAAGAGAGTGGTGCCTTTGAATTAGTGTAACTGGTTGCATTCTTGCACGGACGGACGGACGGACGGACCCACACACACGGTCAAGTGTAGGAGTGGCTGGCACCACTCAAAAAGAAACACTTGTACACTGTTTGGCCCCAATTCTTTATTGTTGTGTTTTTTATTGCACACAGAGTGTTACTGAGATGTTTGGAGCTTTGCCATCTTCATCAGACTCTGATGAAGATGGCAAAGCTCCAAACATCACAGTTTGGACTCGGGTGCAAAATACAAAATGAAGGTTTTTGCTGAACTGGAGCTCAACAGTGTGCAAAGCGTTTCTCTTTGTTTCATGTTAACATTCACGCCCATTGAAACGTCACTTAGACAGAGTTCTTTAAGAGTTAATTAATCCATTAAGACCGGGAACGCATCTGTAATTTTTAAGATATATTTGGCTATTCAAAAGTAGCAGATCTACAGGCTCGTTAGCGCAGCAGCGAGTGCCTCGCTATGAGCACGGACAGAATTAAAGGAGCACTTCACCCATTTTAAACCTACGTTCATGTAACTGGTCCTCACTAATGATGCTCATTATCATGAGGTACCATTTGTGTCCGCTCGCTCTGTCTTAGAGGAGGGCTGTGGACAGTTCAGAAAGACACACAGTCCTCACTTCTGTCTCACCACTCTGTCTGTAGGACACAGACAGACAGACAGACAGACAGTGGGATCTCTAAAGCAGATAAGCCAGGGACCCCCATAAGAGAAGATTTTTATGGCTCTAGCAGTGATTCTCAAACATTTTAATTTCAAGGACCCCCAGTTTGACATGCATTAGGTTACGGACCCCATTTAATGACATTTATATCTTTGGGACCCCGATTTATATTGTTGAATCAATGTTAATTTAACTCTGAGAGTGTACACATGGGTTCCATGTGTACACTCAGAGTTACAGACCCGTAAGGGTCCATTTGGTTCTTAACTATCCATCATTTAGCTGGGGACCCCCTGGAACTCCCTCAAGGACCCCTGGGGGTCCCCGGACCCTACTTTGAGAACCAATGCTCTAAAGGACAGACAGACAGACAGACAGACAGGCAGTGTTGTCTCTATCTGTAGGACACAAACAGACAGACAGTTTTGTCTCTGTAGGACACAGACAGGCAGACAGACAGACAGACAGACAGTATAATAAGCTGATGATTATATAAATGAATAATTTACATTTTGGAGACGGTCTGATTTTCTTTCTTTTCTTTTGACTTTAGAAGGTAAGGCGTCTTTAATGAACCGCCTGATCACTTGCTGTTTCCTGTCTTTAAATGAACCAATCGGGGCATCACTTCCTCTTTCCACGCTTTGTTCTGATTGGTCTTTATACACAGTGTGTTTGTGTTGATATCTGATGTGTGATTGGTTGGATTTGTTTTGGGCAAAAAAATAAACCAGAACTATTCACTGGGCTTCTGTCTCCGTGCCTCCGTGGTGTAAAATAACTAAGTACATTTACTCAAGTACCATTTTGAGGTATTTTTTTACTTTACTGGGCTATTTCAAATTTTCTGTACTTTTACTTCTACTCCGCTACATCTCAGAGGCAAATATTATACTTTTACATTATTTGAGAACTTTAGCTACTAGTTACTTTGCAGATTTAGATTATTATCACAACACCTACAGTAACCACTTCAGCCATATATTAGACCCTCCAGCAATTTTATGTGGTGAAATTGCGGGAAGTTGCAAAATATGCGGAAATATGCGATGCGATGTGCATATTATGCGATGCGCATATTATGCGAAGTGCATATTATGCGATGCGATGCGGCCATTTAAAAAAAAACGTTACCCCCGCATAATTATGCGCCATTTTGCTGATTATGCGGTAAAGTATGCGATCGCATAATCGCATTTTTCTGGAGGGTCTAATATATACATTTCGGCCATTTGAAAATAGCAGATCTACAAGCTCACAATGTAGACAATTGTAGATCTGCTATTTAAAAAAAATATGTATACATTTAAAAATGTGTGAAATGAGACATTCTGCATAAAGAGTACTTTCTACTTTTGGTACTTTTAGTTTTAAGTACATTTTGATACCAAAAACTAATTCCAGACTTTTACTTGTAACAGAGTATGTCTATGTTGCAGTATTGATACTTGTACTTAAATAACACATTTGAGTACTTTTTCCACCCCTGCTATTCACTGGGCTTCTGTCTGTTGGAAAATCAAGTTTAAAAGTGTTCAACCTTTTATTGTGAAACGTCCAGGTAGGAGATCAGCCAGGTTTAGAGCTGTCATCATGATCGTGACGTTTGACTTTACCATTCACTGTCACACAAATAATAGTGATTAAAGATGGCGTTGTGTTTTTGGCATTGAACATTGAACATTAACATTGTTATCATGGTCACTTTGTGACGCATAGTCAATCTGGGAACCCAGAGCAAATGAGAATGAAAAACAGCGCCCTCTGCTGTTTGTACTATCTCACATTGGCTCTGGGACAATGGCGACGCAGCACACGTGCGCAAAGGAAACCGGGGTTTTAGTCTGCCTTCACGCTCCACTTCCGGTGGTGCGACTATGTTTTCATACGAGGGTCGTAAATATGGGGTAAATAAAGTTCGTAAAGGCCGGTCGTATTTTGGTAGTCACAAACGGACGTGCAATTCCCAAAGGGGTTCGTATATCACAGAGACGTGCGTACAACCAGTGCGTATGACCAGGTGTGATGATTACTCTGGAAGGCTGCGTCCAACAGCATCCAACTTTAACGTCACCGTGCTGAACCGTGCTAAACAGCGTTGCCATGTCCGCTTATTATAAGCGAATTTGGGCTTATTTTTCTGTAAAGTTGCTTGTAAATATTGGTAGCTGTGGGGACCGCGGTTTTTTGGGCTTGTTTCTAAAGTGTAGTTGGTTATTTGGGCGTGCTTCACAATTGTTCAATTGTTTTAACCGGTGGTTCTCAAATATTTTTATGACATGGACCCCCAAGTTAATATGTAGGCTAATTTATCCCTATAAGCCCCATCTGAAATGTTTTGTGCCAGCTGGAGGCAGATTTGTGTTGTTAGAATGTTTAAAAAATCTTCCAAATATTGCACATTTTATTACAAGATTTCTTTTAAATATAGCAGATCTACAAGCTCACAACGGTTTAATTAAAGTGCTTATAATGGCCTAAGTGCCAGTTGCTTCTTTTGGGCTTGTTTTCCTAGACCTGGTTGCTTATTTCTCTCACAACATCTGGCAACGCTGATGAAAGTTTGAAGTTCAACTCCGCCTCGTCTAAAGATAACAGATGCGGCTTCGCATCGCCTTGACAACTTACTGTTCTGTCTGGAAGCGGATCACGTAATAAATGCTCTCATGTGTAATGAGAATAAATAAGTTTACAAGGTTTAACCCCATTACCAAATAAAAGGCTAATAAAACGTGGAAAGGATATATATAAGCCTTTTCTAATGAACATTGCGGACTTTTACCAAGGTAAAAAGATGATGAAATCCAGCATACAAGTGGAACGCTGCTATCCGATTATGGACCAGAGCTTATTGATTACTTATTGATTAAATTAGTGCATTTTTGATTAATATATCACTGTCCTACGTCGGAATGGGGAATATTAGATCTGTTGTGTGTGGTGTTCATGTGATCAAAATACAGTAGAGTAGCCTACAGTAGACTATTAGCCTACAAATTAATACTGCAGCACGGACAGAGGTGCGTCAGTCCCTCCGCAGTTTCATTAAGGCATCATAGCCTATTTTCATTATTACATGACACTTTGGCTGAGATGGCCCTCTGGCAAACACACTGAGGGACGGGGACCTAATAATTCAACTCTAAATGCAACTGATAGCCTAGAAAATAAATAAAAAGCGGTGGAATCTACATCATGTCTATATGATGCATACTGTAGGCTACAAGCAATATATAGTTTGACATTTATTTTTTTATTTTTTATATATATGTGTTGACAAATGTTGGGCATATATATATTTTATTTGAGGTTTGCCACTGTTGTAATTGATTTTGGCATGAAGAATAAAGCATTCTAAAGACATACGCACATTTCAGCCCTGGTAAGACAGCCTCAGGGCTGACCTGAGAACGTGCGCACCTGACGCACAAAACACAGACCAAAAAACTTTTATGAATCCGACTGCAGGTGTAGGATTTGTCCTAAATGCCGGTAGGTACAAAATATGGTCGTAAATCCCTTTATGAATCGGGGCCAAATATTTCTACACGGAACACTAACACCACTTCTCCCAGAGAACATGGATCGTTTTGGTTATAAGCCCACTTGTTTCTATGATGAAAGAGCAAGTTAAAATGTGAATATCTTTCTGTGGTTTTGTCTGCTCCGCGGACGCTATTGTTAAATTAGTTTCGGCTTGTTTCGAGTAGGGAAGGATCAGCGGACACGTAAATCCCGCCCACTACATTTGATTGGGTAAAGCGCAGCCTGCTTCCTGATCTGAAGGCACGCCCACGCCCACACAGTGCGCACACGTTATGACAAACCTTCACGACAGATTCCAACGCAGAGCAGAATCTGTTCTTGAGAGATTAACGCATAGTAAGCTTGTAGGTGTTCTATGCTATTTATGCTTTTTCTTTTACCTGCATAAAATTTTATAAAATGTCAATAATTTCTTTTCATATTTCAGTTATTTTTGCCCTGTGCAATTTATGATTATGAATCCTAAAAGGCTTCATAATGTTCCAGTGTTCAACAACGGCCAAACACACAATTAAATCGTTAATCGCAATTATTTGAGTGACAATTAATCGTCAAACTTAAATGTGTAATTGTGACAGACAGACAGACAGACAGACAGACCTACAGACAGACAGACAGACAGACAGACAGACAGACAGACCTACAGACAGACAGACAGACAGACAGACAGACAGACAGACAGACAGGTCATTGTTGGGTGGGGGGGGGGGGGGGGTGGGGTTGCTCAGGGACACCCAGTGACAGAGCAGGGTGTGTGACGTGGGTGTGTTTTGTTCTGTGAGCGCTGAGCTCTTTGTTGACGGGACAGAAGCTCTTTGTCTCTCCTCTCCTCTCCCCTCCTCTCCTCTCCTCTCCTCTCCCCTCCTCTCCTCTCCTCTCCTCTCCTCCTCTTCTGGTGTCCTCTGGTCTCATCTGACGGGTGACACCCCCCCCCCCCCCCCCCGGGTTCAGCCACGGCCACCAGCAGCACCATGCCATGACGTTCACATCTGGGTGGCCTGAGGTCCTGGACATTTAACCAGTGATGGGAGAGAAGAAGAAGAACCACCTCCACCGCCCAGATGTCCTGAGTTAAGAGACCTGAGGCCACTCCCATCTCAAAATGTTTTGTTCCAGGGACCCCCAGAAGCAAAGATTTGTGTTAAAAATGTTCGCTTTATAACAATATGTATTCACAGATTTGGACACATTTTCACGATTTTTCAAAAAATAGCAGATCTACAAGCTCGTAGCACGGCACTCGGAAAATCTTCGATTGACATTCATTTCCGTTTCCGGTGTGCTACAATGAAATGTGTCACTGCGAGGGGAAAAAAAAAGATCTAGATCTACGCGACTGGCACGCTGCGGAATTATTTAGGTTCGCGTAGAACTACGCGATTGGCACGCAATGTGTTAAGAGACCTGAGGCCATTCTTTAAAAAAATCTAAATCCTAACAGTTTTTTGAAAATAAATCTAAACATTTTTTTCAAGATTTTTTTTGTTCATGATTTTTTTTTCTTCCATTTTGCTCATAGCGAGTGCCGCGCTATGAGCTTGTAGATCTGCTATTTTTGAATAGCCCAAAGACATCTAAAGTGACATAGATGCGTTCCAGGTGTTAAGTACCAGTGAAAAAGGCCTGTGATCACTATTGTACGGGAAGGGGAAAAGTGCAACAAAAAGAGTATTGGCATCAAAACATACTTCCAGTCAGGGGTTTATCAATATGTCTCCAAAACTATACTTTATACCAGGGGCCTTCAACGTTTTCAGACCAAGGACCCCTTAGCTGAGAGAGAGAGATGAAGCAGGGACCCCCCCCACTACATATTGTATAACATTGTGTTGCAGATTAAAATTCTTCATAGATTTCATAGATAGCTTCATAGACTGTATTTTCAGACATTTAACCGTCGATATTTAGTAAACTTGACCATCGGCTCTATACTTGGTCTGCTCTTTTCCCCCCTCTACACCAAACCTCTTGGCCCGAAAATAGCCGATCTACCAAGCTCACAACGCCTCGCGCTGCGAGGCGTTGTGAGCTTGTAGATCGGCTATTTTCGGCGAATGTTCCCCTCAGAACAGGGATTCTAGGGTTGAAGTTGTTCATGTAAAAAATAAGTTCCTATCACACAAAGATTTGGCGGACCCCCTGTAGTAACTCTTGAGGACCCCCTAGGGGTCCCGGACCCCCTGTTGAAGACCCCTGCTTTATACAAAACACCTAGTGAGCCCCGTTGGTAGGTCAGTATATCACCTACTTAGACCAATCAATAGTCTGATTAAACGTGATAATATCTCATTCAGTGCATTGACAGCATCTGAAACAGGTGCTGTAGACCCACAAATGTGTCCGTGGCAAAAGACTTGGCGTTGTCCGTGGCAAATCTTTATTATAATGTTATAATGTTCTTATTTTGATCATAAGACGCAATTACTGAATGTCAAGTCTCCAGGTTCTCTTCAGAATATCTATGACACTGATTTACTACGACACAACACTTGAGTCCTTATCAGTCCGTTTGGTTCTCAAACGTTTTATTTGCAAGGTCGCCCCATGACTCTGAGAGTGTACACATGGAACCACATGGACCCTTACGAGTCCATTTGGCAGTGATGTATACATGTACTCAAGTGCTGTACTCAAGTGTTTTTACTTTACTGGAGTATTTCCAATGTTCAGTACTTTTACTTCTACTCCACTACATCTCAGAGGCAAATAATATACTTTTATAAAACTACAATTATTTGAAAGATATTAGTTACATTGTAGATTATTATTACAAAACCACTTCAGGCCTATTTTTTTGGCCATCTGAAAATGGCAGATCTACAAGCTCACAATGCGACGTGTTGTGAGCTTGTAGATCTGCCATTTTTTATGCCATTTTCGATCTGCTATTTTCAAAAGATTATTATGCATTTTATACATTTGAAAACTTTGTAAAACGGGACATTCTGCATGATGAGTAATTTTTACACCACCGCCATTTGGTTCCATTTGTACGCTCAGAGTTACAGACCTGTAATGGTCATTCAGGGCTATCTCTTGATGTGTTTCTGGTCATATTATTGCCCGCTCATTTTGTCATGTCCGTGGCAAAAATTGAATTTTGACAAACAAAATGTCCGCCACAAGCCAGCATGGCGATGAGCCCTGCTCAGTAAGTACAGAGATAAAAAGGACCAGAGTCTGGGACAACCCTTCTTATCAGAGAGCTGTCCTCTCTCTCTCTCTCTCTCTCTCTCCTCTCATGTGCTGGTGACACCATGGGTCAACCACGGTCACATCACCACCATACACTGACCTTCACATCTGGGGGCCCTGATGTTTAACCCAGGGCTTTATCAAATGTTTTCGTTTTGCAATTGTGTTTTTATGTTCCAGGAAGACTAACAAAGTAACTAAGTACTTTACTTACTTACTTTTTTTTTAAAGAAAAAAAAAGCAAACTTCAAATTCAAATCAGTAAAGTGGGCTGAACATTATTAACTTATGTTCAGCCCAGAAATACCGCTGTGACAACAACAGCTAACAGGGATCCTCAAATCATCCAGATGTTTCATTCATATAGAGGTTTAACAGCAGTAACAAAAAAAAGAATATCACCTTTAACTGTCAGATCAGATATTTAACACTTCCTGGTATGTGGGAAATGGCCTCCTGTGTTTTACTGTGTATTTTTGGCGAGACATGCTATTTTGAAACGGTAAGAAAATCTAAAAATCGCTGGCAGTGGATGATTTATTTGTTTCATTTATTCTGGCAGTGAACGAGTTAATTAACTTCCTTCAACTCTTGAGAAAACTGAAATCCTAACAGCTGACCCAGAATCACTTGTGTTATCAAAGACATCTCTTTGTGTCTCTCTCACACACACACACACACACACACACACACACACACACACACACACACACACACACACACACACACACAGAGAGAGCATCAGGGTCAGTGTCTGGGCGGTCAGCAGTGTCCAGTCTCACAGCGGTAGAGTTCACATCAGCTCTGGTCTCTCTGTCTCCTGGGTGAGTAACTCTCTCTGTTGGGTTCATCAGCAACGCTATGCGTTTAAAGGGGTATTTCACTTTAAAATGAATCATTCAAAAATAGCAGATCTACAAGCTTGTAGAACAGCTATCTTTTTAATATCTTGAACATTTGTGCAAATCTTTGAATATGTTTTTTTTTTAATATTTGTTTTAACTCAAATCTACAAAGACATTTGTAGATTCCCCCCAGAAGCAAAGATTTGAGTTAAAAATGTTCACTTTGAAAAACATATATATTCAAAGATTTTCACAGATTTTCACGATTTAAAAATAAAATAGCAGATCTACAAGCTCGTAGATCTCGTAGACTTGGTTTTGGTGACTGATGTTGTAATACGTGAGGGGGCTGTGTTTTTAATTACTTTTTTCATTTATTTCAATTTTTTTTAATGAAAAACGCCCCCTCATGCATTAGAAGGACAATATGAGTCACCAGAACCAAGGAGCAGGTTTCTTCAATGAATCTAATGGATGGTTAAAATGGAGTTTGAAGTTACAATGGGTTTGTATAGGAAGGGGGCGTGTCTGATAAAATGAATATCAAATATGTAAATACTGAATCAAGCAGCTTAATCCATTAAGACCGGGAACGCATCTGTGTCATTTTAAGATTCCTTTGGGTATTCAAAAATAGCAGATCTACAAGCTTGTAGATCTGCTATTTTAGAAAAAATCTTGAATATTTGTGCAAATCTGTGAATATAAATTATATAATTTTAAAGCCAACTCAAATCTTTGCTTCTGACATTTTGAGACGGGGGTCTGTGGCCAAATACATCTAAACATGTATTCTAAATCCTAACGGTATGTTTGCTACATCAGTGGTGCAACCTTTCCATGTCAAGGACCCCAAAACTGTATGTATTTGGCCGTGGACCCCCATCTCAAAATATGTTGTTCCAGGGACCCCCAGAAGCACAGATTGGAGTTAAATGCTTTAACACATATATTATATATATTCAAAGATTTGAAAAAAAAAATCCACGATTGCCCCCAAAAATGGCAGATCTGACATTTTTGGGGGGCTAATGTTTGCCCCAGAATATAGACGCTAAAATATAGATGCTATATATGCTTGATGGTAGAGCAGATCTGTTTAGACTGAATAACAATACATTTCTTTCTCTCTCTCTCTCTCTCTCTCTCTCTCTCTCTCTCTCTCTCTCTCTCTCTCTCTCTCTCTCTCTCTCTCTCTCTCTCTCTCTCGGTCTACAGTGTGTGCTCCCGTGTCGTGCTGAGGTGAAAATGAAGTGCTCCCTGGGGTTCTGCTTACTGTTCTTCTGTGCTCTGATGGGACTGGGTACGTTTGTTTTATCAATACACTTTAATACCATTCACTATTATTACTACTGGGTACGTTTGTTTTATCAATACACTTTAATACCATTCACTATTATTACTATTACTATTACTATTAGTGGTAGAATCAGAATCATCTCAGACTCCAAACTGTTTTCTCTGGCCTTTTTAAAACCTCCTGCCTTCATGGAGAAATGAAGCTTTGTCCAACTCATGAGCTTTGTTAAACTCATGAGCTTTATTAAACTCATGAGCTTTGTTAAACTCATGAGCTTTGTTAAGCTCATGAGCTTTGTTAAACTCATGAGCTTTGTTAAACTCATGAGCTTTGTTAAACTCATGAGCTTTGTTAAACTCATGAGCTTTGTTAAACTCATGAGCTTTGTTAAACTCCCAAGTTTTTTTAACCTCAGCTATTTGTCCTCCTGTCTGGATTCCTATAATCTGTATTTGATGCTTTTTGAGTTTTTAAAGTTGTGTGTGTGTGTGTGTGTGTGTGTGTGTGTGTGTGTGTGTGTGTGTGTGTGTGTGTGTGTGTGTGTGTGTGTGTGTGTGTGTGTGTGTGTGTGTGTGTGTGTGTGTGTGTGTGTGTGTGTGTGTGTGTGTGATAAAGATACATGTAGTAGTGTGTATTCATATTGTGTACTCTGTGTGTGTTTTACAGGCTCAGCTATCCGTTGTTTCAGCTGTAAGGATTACACCGGCAGCTGTACCAAACAACGAGAGTGTAGCTATGACGACGCCTGTCTCACTCTTTACCAGAGAGGTAAGACACCTGTCTCACTCTGTATCAGAGAGGTAAGACACCTGTCTCACTCTTTACCAGAGAGGTAAGACGCCTGTCTCACTCTCTATCAGAGAGGTAAGACGCCTGTTTCACACTGTGTATCAGAGAGGTAAGACGCCTGTCTCACTGTGTATCAAAGAGGTGAGACGCCTGTCTCACTCTCTATCGGAGAGGTTGGCCGCCTGTCTCACTCTGTATCAGAGAGGTAAGACGCCTGTCTCACTCTGTATCAGAGAGGTAAGACACCTGTCTCACTCTCTATCAGAGAGGTAAGACACCTGTCTCACTCTATCAGAGAGGTAAGACACCTGTCTCACTCTCTATCAGAGAGGTAAGACACCTGTCTCACTCTGTATCAGAGAGGTAAGACACCTGTCTCACTCTGTATCAGAGAGGTAAGACACCTGTCTCACTCTGTATCAGAGAGGTAAGACACCTGTCTCACTCTGTATCAGAGAGGTAAGACACCTGTCTCACTCTGTATCAGAGAGGTAAGACGCCTGTCTCACTCTGTATCAGAGAGGTAAGACGCCTGTCTCACTCTGTATCAGAGAGGTAAGACACCTGTCTCACTCTCTATCAGAGAGGTAAGACACCTGTCTCACTCTCTATCAGAGAGGTAAGACACCTGTCTCACTCTGTATCAGAGAGGTAAGACACCTGTCTCACTCTGTATCAGAGAGGTAAGACGCCTGTCTCACTCTGTATCAGAGAGGTAAGACGCCTGTCTCACTCTGTATCAGAGAGGTAAGACGCCTGTCTCACTCTGTATCAGAGAGGTAAGACGCCTGTCTCACTCTGTATCAGAGAGGTAAGACGCCTGTCTCACTCTGTATCAGAGAGGTAAGACGCCTGTCTCACTCTGTATCAGAGAGGTAAGACGCCTGTCTCACTCTGTATCAGAGAGGTAAGACGCCTGTCTCACTCTGTATCAGAGAGGTAAGACGCCTGTCTCACTCTATCAGAGAGGTAAGACACCTGTCTCACTCTGTATCAGAGAGGTAAGACACCTGTCTCACTCTGTATCAGAGAGGTAAGACGCCTGTCTCACTCTGTATCAGAGAGGTAAGACGCCTGTCTCACTCTCTATCAGAGAGGTAAGACACCTGTCTCACTCTGTATCAGAGAGGTAAGACACCTGTCTCACTCTGTATCAGAGAGGTAAGACGCCTGTCTCACTCTCTATCAGATAGGTAAGACGCCTGTCTCACTCTCTATCAGAGAGGTAAGACGCCTTTCTCACTCTTTACCAGAGAGGTAAGACACCTGTCTCACTCTCTATCAGAGAGGTAAGACGCCTGTCTCACTCTTTACCAGAGAGGTAAGACGCCTGTCTCACTCTCTATCAGAGAGGTAAGACGCCTGTCTCACTCTTTACCAGAGAGGTAAGACGCCTGTCTCACTCTGTATCAGAGAGGTAAGACGCCTGTCTCACTCTCTATCAGAGAGGTAAGACGCCTGTCTCACTCTTTACCAGAGAGGTAAGACACCTGTCTCACTGTGTATCAGAGAGGTAAGACGCCTGTCTCACTCTTTACCAGAGAGGTAAGACGCCTGTCTCACTGTGTATCAGAGAGGTAAGACGCCTGTCTCACTCTTTACCAGAGAGGTAAGACGCCTGTGGTTAAAACTGTTAGTTGTAACCGACCCCTTGACCTTCCCTCTAGCGCCACCCTCAGATCCTACTATAAACCGTATAATATCAATTATTAGTTTGACGTTTATTAAAAGAAAGATAGAGGAGATATTTAACACATTGGGTGCCAGAGGTTTATTAAAATAGTATACGTTGAGTGCCAGCATTTCTTCCATCCACTTGCGTTATACGATTCGTGCTGTGAGAAGCCCCGACGCGGAAATGCATGTAAACAAAGCGTGCGTGCGAGACGGCGGAGGGTCCCGACTAACGCCTGGAACAATAATATTTCCAACGCGACCCTCCATTGCAGCGTGATCGCCGATCGAAAACGGCTCGTTTCCACCACATTAAAAAGAAATGGAGATATTAAGCTTTTAATCAAGGAGATAACATTGAAAACGCCGACCGGAAGGATTTTTGACATGGAGCCAGATCCAGCCTCTTCTTCTCAGAAAATGCTTGGGTGATGTCAAAGTTTCGTTTTAGCGCCCCACGTGGCCCACATGTATAAAAATAGAATTGGGTCAAAAACGGTCCGGACCGTTTTCGGCACTTCTCGTTTGGACCCTCAAAAACGGTCCGGACCGTTTTTGGCATTCAATGTGTTAAATAGTTTTTATTAGATAATAAATATGAACATGTTTGTTTGTTTGTTTGTTTGTTTCTCCAGGTGGTCAGACGTTCCGTCAGTGTCTGAAATATTCAGACTGTGAGTACAGTCGACTCTCTCAGATGTTTCCACACGTAAGTCTGGCATTCTGTCTGTTCTATTCTGTCCTGTTCTATTCTGTCTGTTCTATTCTGTCTGTTCTATTCTCTCCTGTTCTATTCTGTCTGTTCTATTCTCTCCTGTTCTATTCTGTCTGTTCTATTCTGTCTGTTCTATTCTGTCTGTTCTATTCTGTCTGTTCTATTCTGTCTGTTCTATTCTCTCCTGTTCTATTCTGTCTGTTCTATTCTGTCTGTTCTATTCTCTCCTGTTCTATTCTGTCTGTTCTATTCTGTCTGTTCTATTCTGTCTGTTCTATTCTGTCTGTTCTATTCTCTCCTGTTCTATTCTGTCTGTTCTATTCTCTCCTGTTCTATTCTGTCTGTTCTATTCTGTCTGTTCTATTCTGTCTGTTCTATTCTCTCCTGTTCTATTCTGTCTGTTCTATTCTCTCCTGTTCTATTCTGTCCTGTTCTATTCTATCCTGTTCTATTCTGTCTGTTCTATTCTGTCTGTTCTATTCTGTCTGTTCTATTCTCTCCTGTTCTATTCTGTCTGTTCTATTCTATCCTGTTCTATTCTGTCTGTTCTATTCTGTCCTGTTCTATTCTGTCTGTTCTATTCTCTCCTGTTCTATTCTGTCTGTTCTATTCTCTCCTGTTCTATTCTCTCCTGTTCTATTCTCTCCTGTTCTATTCTGTCCTGTTCTATTCTGTCCTGTTCTATTCTGTCTGTTCTATTCTCTCCTGTTCTATTCTATCCTGTTCTATTCTATCCTGTTCTATTCTGTCCTGTTCTATTCTATCCTGTTCTATTCTGTCCTGTTCTATTCTGTCTGTTCTATTCTGTCCTGTTCTATTCTCTCCTGTTCTATTCTCTCCTGTTCTATTCTGTCCTGTTCTATTCTGTCCTGTCCTGTTCTATTCTCTCCTGTTCTATTCTCTCCTGTTCTATTCTGTCCTGTTCTATTCTGTCCTGTTCTATTCTCTCCTGTTCTATTCTCTCCTGTTCTATTCTGTCCTGTTCTATTCTATCCTGTTCTATTCTGTCCTGTTCTATTCTGTCCTGTTCTATTCTGTACTGTTCTATTCTGTACTGTTCTATTCTGTCTGTTCTATTCTATCCTGTTCTATTCTGTCCTGTTCTATTCTGTCCTGTTCTATTCTATCCTGTTCTATTCTGTCCTGTTCTATTCTGTCCTGTTCTATTCTCTCCTGTTCTATTCTCTCCTGTTCTATTCTGTCCTGTTCTATTCTGTCCTGTTCTATTCTGTCCTGTTCTATTCTCTCCTGTTCTCGACAAAAACGCAGAAAAAAAAACAAGAAAGCAGAGAAAAATGCATTTTTCTAAGTTCTTTAAAGGAGAGATCCAGACCAAAATACATGTGGATTGTATCTGCCTATAATCAGTCACCAGCATACCTGATGCAGTTGACTTTTTTTCATAGAAGCCCCTGTTCTCCATTCTGCAGACCCCTCCCACAGCTAGAATGGAGCCTAGAGCGTAAAGCTAATTCGACTATTTTCGTCGCTCCAAACTCTTTTTTTTTTCTTCACGAATCGTCTCCATGCAGTGTCCTGTCCTGGCACTCACACATGCACCGTTTGTCACTTATGAAGGGAAGGGGGAGCGCTCCACGCGAAATCTCGCGAGATTCTCGCGAGGTTTCGGGCGCGCATCAGAGCCGTTCTGTAGGAACGGCAGCTCATAAGTGACAAACAGTCACTTATGCCATGTTGGAAAGAAATGGGTCCTCTTCCTTACTTCCCTCACGGGTTGTTACCAATGATACTAATGAAGGCTCTGTTTCCAAATGGGTGAGGGTCCATTTGGTTCCATTTGTACACTCTCAGAGTTATGAGGGTCCTTGAAATTAAAAAAAGGTTGTAAGAACCACTGTGCTACACCAAATGGAACAGAGCAAGTAAGAAAGAGGCCCATTTTCTTTTCAATATGGCTGCTCACTCTGTATCAGAGAGGTAAGACACCTGTCTCACTCTCTATCAGAGAGGTAAGACACCTGTCTCACTCTCTATCAGAGAGGTAAGACACCTGTCTCACTCTGTATCAGAGAGGTGAGACAGCCTATTGCTGGTTATTTAAAGACGGGGTGCCGTGATTTTCAGTGATTTCCCCCCTCCCCCCTAAAACATAATCATCAGGTATAATGGTTATACTAGGAGGAAGATTTCTTTCAAAAAAGTGTACATAAATTGTTAAAATTATGTTTTTATGTGGACACGCCTCCAGTTCATTAAGTATACCTGGTTCTCACCTTAGCACCTCCTCCACCACCTTAGCACCACCCACCTGTCCTAGTCCCTCCTCCTCCTCATGCCCACACCTGTTGTGTTATGATAATGAGGGGGAGGGTATATTTTTACTATGTCACTAAAGGGCTGTTTTTCTATTGGCACGTTTGACCCTTAAGGTTTCAGCCTCCAGGTAGAAACTCAAAATAGTCAAGAGAAGACATAAAACACCATAAAAACACCACCAGGGGGTATGAAGTTCTATCAACCTCATAGACACATGAAAAACAGAAAAAGTTCAAAACCATGGCACCACCTCTTTAACAATGACTTTAAGCTAATGTTAAAAAAACATTGATGATCCTTTTTATCGTTCCCATTACCCAATGACACATGTTTCCTGGCGATATTGTTCTCATATCCCAAAGGGACGGCCATGTGTAATACTTGAATATTATTTAAAATATTCTTTTTATATTATATTTGATCCTTTATTTTTATTTTTAAATAATTTTCAGGTCTCCAGTTTTACCTTCAAGTGCTGCAACTCTGACCTGTGTAACTCCGCCCCCTCCTCGGCCACCAGCTCTCTGATTGGTCTACTGGCCTCTGTGGGCATCGTCTATTGGTGGACACAGTGAAGAAACGTGCGCACACACACATGCACTAAATACAAATAACACACACACACACTAAATCCAATATAAAAACAAACACACATGCACATTACATATAAACAATAGAAACATTACACACTCAGAACAACAGGACCATTACACCAGTGTTGCCCAAACTGTGGGTGGGGACCCATTTTTATGGGTTGTACGTTTTTATTATATATTTTTTCCCAACTTTTTTTGCAATTATTATTTCGAAATATTTTCGAAAAATAAAAAATAGATATTTTTAATTTTACCAAAAGATTTTCATTAATAAAATGAAACGCGTCGTTATGCAATGCGTTGTGATCTTGTAGATCAGGTATTTCGGGGGGGCACTTTGGGAACCACTAGGGGCACTGCACACATAGAGTTAAAAATAATAGAGAGGGCACTGGATATCCTCTCCCATCCACTAGCATTGAGTTGCTCACACAGCGCATGAGGCCCAAATCACCCCTTCTTCAGGGTTGGGAAATGTGATGGGCGGGGCCTATTTGGTGCTTCTGCGACGCGTTTTGCGTCACACAGCCCTGTGCGCAAGCTCGTGAGTCGAGCCCATTGGTCGAAACCGTTTTTGCTCGTTCGTGTACAGTCAGTGGCCCCAGCTGCAGTACCTATGAATGGCCAGCATGTCCATATCGCTTCAATGCAACCACTGGGTTCTGGGGGCTTGACAGCACACAGCAGAGGGTGGCAGGGTGCCGTATACTATACACTAACAACTCTAACTCTAAACACACTAAATACTAAAGGTGTAAACTACAACCTAAAGGTGTAAACTACAGCCTAAAGGTGTAAACTACAGCTTTAAGGTGCCTGGCTGAAACTTGTCCGCCTTTTCCATGTTTAATTCATCAGTAATTCAAAACATTCCAAATCTTTATTAAAGATATACATGTAAATACATATGTTTTGTTGAGTATGTGTTTCCTTGTGGATTTGAACCGGAATGCATACAGGGTGAATCTGCATCTCTTCTCCTTCCTTCTGTCTATCTCTCTCCAAGTACTGTGCTTTACTCTATAAGTACATCTACACACACACACACACACACACACACACACACACACACACACACACACACACACACACACACACACACACACACACACACACACACACACACACACACACACACACACGTGTATGTTTCCCAGATAGCACATTTTTGAGTGAATCCAGGTTGAAAAATGTTTACAGACATATGAAGGTTTTTCAAAGTTGTGATAAATGTCTATGATTGAGTCATACAGGGGTTTTTAAAGTGTGATTTTTCCACTTTGGAACAGTAAAATGTTATATGTTTATTATCAGTGATAGATCATGACCACCTCGTGTGGTTTCCATCGGCAGAGTGAACAGACCTATGAAGGTATTTGTTAGATGAAGTTCAAAGTTGTGATAAATGTATGAGTTGAATCATACAGGGTTTTTTTTAAAAGTGAGATTTCACCAATTTGGTCAGTGCAGCATGCTGGTATACATGACTGAGTCATGTCTTGTTTTTTTATGACAGTTCAAAGTTCTGAGAAATGTGTATGTTAAAGGTAGGGTAAGTGATATTGTTGGGTTAAAACAAAAAGTATTTTGTTAAAAGGTTAAAGCACTATATTCTGATAGTAATCATTGCTATAGAGTGTTTGTTCAGTAACAGGAGTCTCCCCGTCTCTCCAGCTCTTTAATAAACAGAAAATACATTTTCCGGTAGGTGTCAAAATCTCAGCCAATCAGGAGACAGTACCAATTTTTAAGCTTCATTTTTATAGTGTTCCGCAGTTCCAATTTTGCCTGCTCATTTCTTAGTGTCATCACTTCCAATTTCACTTGTTTAATCTATATCCTGATTGAGTTCTCTGTCCTGATTGGATAACATTGGAAATTAAACAGAAACTGAAACAAAAATGCATTTTCTGTTTTATAAAGAGCTGGAGAGACATGGAGACTCCTTTTACTGAACAAACACTCTATAGCAATGAGTACTATCACAATATAGAGCTATTTAACACTTATTTTAACCAAAGAAAATCACTTACCCTACCTTTAAGTCATACGTGGGATTTCTGGTGATATTTCTGCACTTTGGCACAGTGAAATGTTATTATATGTTTTACCAGTGATAGATCATGGCCTTCTCATGTGGTTTCCATTGAAAACATGAACAGACACAAAGCCAGAGGCCCTGGTTGTCCCAGGTTCCATTCCAGGCCAGCCATGTGTCAAAGTGTCCCTGAGCAAGACTCTGAACCCCTAACTGCTCCTGTTACTGAGGATGCTTAAATGCACATTCCTCATTTCACTGTATATGCAAATATACACTGACACATACCACACAGGAGTGTGGACTATATTAGTATTATTATTAGGTATTTGACCACAGACTCCCATCTAATAAGAACATTTTACGTTTAAATTATTTTGTCAACAAGCTGCTTGTGATTTGGCAAATTATTGTATTTTCATATTAATGTAGTTTAAACTTAGTCAGAGAGGTGATTGATCTCTTAACCTTGAGATGATCAAACAAGACAAAGAGTCCAGAAGGAGATTTGAACCCAGGTTTGTCATTTCTCTGGCAGCTGCACTAACCAGTTGTCTAAAGCACCAGGTCCACTAGGGGGCAGCAGACACCAAGCTCATGGAGAGAAACAGGTGAAAATAGAGATGTTTATAAATTCAATAATCTGGTAAATGTCACCAAATGAAAGACCTGTGGATTAATATCAGTGTGTATATATCATGTGTGTGTGTCTGGAGCTGGGGTTTCACTCAGTATTTCTACCATAACCAGCTGACATTAATAAGTACAAGATGGACTGTGTCTGGTCAACTAACACACAGCCTGGAGGAGAAGAGAGTGTGTGAGACATTTCAACACGTTTCTGAGTGAGTATGGACGCTGTCATGATCGTGACTCTGATCTAGGATCTGATCTTATACTCCTCACTATTGGTTGATTGTAACAGTTTTAAAAACCAGTGGTGGAAGAATTACTCAAATTCTTTACTTAAAGGGATATTTCACTTTAAAAAAAACTTTGGGTCATTTTATCGTCTACTCAGACTTTTGTGAGCCCCCCAGACAGTTTTTAAGTTGCTTGATTCAGTATTTAGATATTTGATATTCATTTTATCAGACACGCCCCCTTCCTATACAAACCCATTATAACTTCAAACTCCATTTTTAACATGTTAGATTCATCAAAAACACCCGTCCTTGGTTCTGGTGACTCATCCTGCCCTCCTAATACGCGAGGGGTCCGTGTTTTTTAAAAAAAAATTAATTTTTTTTTTGGAAAATAATTTTTTTTAAATACATAAAAAATATATATAAAATCAAGCAACTTAAAAGCGGTCTGTGGGGCTCACAAAAGCCTGTTTTTTTTAAAGTGAAATATCCCTTTAAGTAAAAGTATCAATACCGCAATGTAAAAATACTCCATTACAAGTAAAAAAAAATGTACTTGAGTAAAAGTACAAAAGTATTGGTGTCAAAATATACTTAAAGTACCAAAAGTAAAAGTACTCATTATGCAGAATGTCCCGTTTCAAGTTTTCAAATGTATATTCTGAGATGTAGTGGAGTAGAAGTAAAAGTACTGAAAATTGGACATACTCCAGTAAAGTAAAGATACCTTAAAATTATACTTAAGTGAGTACATGTACTCAGTTACTTTACACCACTGGTAAACACTCAACTGCCACATGCGGACCCCACCTTCACTTAGTGCGGCCCGCAGGTTAATATCAGAATACTGATATATTATTGATTTCAGCTGTTATGATTCCAAACATGCAAACATGACCCGCTTTATTAGTAGCTTAAAGGACGACTTCACCGCTTTTCAACCTATCTTCATATAATTGGTCCTCACTAATACTCATGATAAAATGGTACAATTTTTTCCTACTCGGCCTGTGTCTCATAGGAGGACTGTGGACAGTCCAGAAACCGTCTACCAGTGACATCATCGTTAGGCATGATTTTTTTTTCCCAACAAGATTTCACATTTTTTATTTCGATTTTTATTAACACGAGAACAATGGCTTCTTTTATTCCATTGCAACTTTCCAGGAATAGAAAGCCTGCAGTTTCTATTAGCTTGGATTCCCCATTGATGATGTCACTGGTAGACTGAACTGTCCACAGCCCACCTCTGAGACACAGACCGAGTAGAAAAAAATGGTACCATTTTATCATGAGTATTAGTGAGGACCAATTATATGAAGATAGGTTGAAAAGCGGTGAAGTCGTCCTTTAATGACTTGTATAAAAAAAATCTATTGTCTATTTTACATCCAATGTGTTTGTATTGAAGTTCATAAAGTTAACATAAGTATAACTAAATGCATTGGAAATTAAATAAAAATGTTACTTTTCAGGATTCCATTCAAAAATAGCAAAAAGAAAATCAGGATTTTTGCTACTTTTGTGTGACATAGAATGGCTAAGTACGGCATTAATTTGCGAAAAAAAAGTAAAAAAATCACACCCTGTGTGAAGTGGGCGGTGTCTTGCTAGCTAATCACAATACTGAATGGAGTCAACCAATCATGTACAACAAATAAATACATTTATTGAAACACTCTTTATGATGGAAGAAACCATAACTTTTTTTTAAGTTATGGTTTCTTATATAGGACTATGCACATGTGTCATGTGACACTGGCCAATCACAGTCCTGAATAGACTGTGATTGGCCAATCACGGTGCGGGGTACATTTTTGGCCAATCACAGCGCAGGATTTGTTGTACAAATATCCAAACCTCACTTATAGGGGCGGTTTCACCGCCCAAAAACAGAAGAAAGAGGTGTCTGCCCGACAGTATATATATATGTAATGTGTTCCTCTGGAGTGAATGTGTAAATATAGTGGCCCAGCCCTCTACATCATCAACGTTGCATCACCCCTGATTCAGAACCTTGATAACCAATCTGTTTAACTGATTCAGAACCTTGCTAACCAATCTGTTTAACTGATTCAGAACCTTGATAACCAATCTGTTTAACTGATTCAGAACCTTGCTAACCAATCTGTTTAACTGATTCAGAACCTTGATAACCAATCTGTTTAACTGATTCAGAACCTTGCTAACCAATCTGTTTAACTGATTCAGAACCTTGCTAACCAATCTGTTTAACTGATTCAGAACCTTGCTAACCAATCTGTTTAACTGCCTGGAAGAAATCAAAAGCTGAACGGCTGCAAACTACCTCCAACTAAACCATAGCAAGACTGAGGTAATCATCTTTGGCCCTTCAACCTCTTTGGCCCTTCAACCGCTCGTCTCTCCCATGCAAGCACTTGGCCCCCTTCAGGCTAATTCAAACGGTGCAATAAAAAACGTAGGTGTCTTCTTTGACTCAGCCCTTCATTTTAATAAGCAAGTCAGTAGTGTTGTAGCCTCGATCTCCAGGCTTTTATTGTTTAGTTTTGCTAAAAAATAAAAGCCTGGACCAGCGTGTCGGTGTACCCGGTATAGGAAGTGTTTCATTTCCCCAACCAACCAGAGTGCAGTGGGCGTCGCTCGTAATGTTGTGTTGACGGGGCGGGGGCTGATGGACAGATCGTTGAACCAATGGGATCACACGCATTCTCTCGCCGGAGATGTTAAACCCGCCCCTCTAGGCACGAAAGCAGGAGGGCTAGTGTTAAGTGTCAAGTCAGTAGTGTTGTAAAGGGCTGTTTTTATCAGCTTAGAACCTAAAACCCATTCTAACACATACTGACCTAAAGTATAGTCACAGTAACGCATGCTTTTATCACCTCTCGTTTGGACTACTGTGTAATTCCCTATATCTGGGGTGACCCCAGTCCACCATCCCCCGGTTACAGATGGTTCAAAATTCAGCTGCTAGACTCATTACCGGAACAAGGAAAGGAGAACATATCACCCCTGCTCTGGCTCAACTGCACTGGTTACCAGTAAAATATAGAATTGATTTTAAAGCATTGCTCTTTGTTTTTAAAGCTCTCAATGGCCTAGCCCCTCCTCTTACATTTCTGATCTGTTAAAGAAGCCTCCTGCCACTAGGTTACTTAGATCTTCCACTCAGAAACTCCTTTCAGTTCCCTCAACAAACCTCATTACCAAAGGTGAGAGGGCTTTCTCCGTGTGTGTGTGTGTGTGTGTGTGTGTGTGTGTGTGTGTGTGTGTGTGTGTGTGTGTGTGTGTGTGTGTGTGTGTGTGTGTGTGTGTGTGTGTGTGTGTGTGTGTGTGTGTGTGTGCGTGCGTGCGTGCGTGCGTGCGTGCGTGCGTGCGTGCGTGCGTGCGTGCGTGTGTGTGTGAGCGCACACACACACACACACACACGCACACTGTATAGCAAGTGGCAGCAGGACACTGACAATAATTTAATTAACTTCTTTGAACACAGGTGTACTTTAGAGGTGAATCTGAATCAGTCATAAAGCTGTTCATTCTTTCTTTTCTTTTTTTAAGTGGCGGCCTTTGCTATGTTTCACCCGTTTCAATTGAAACGGGCCCCCAACCTCAGGGCCCCCCCCCAAAAAAAATAAATAATAATAATAATAATATTTTTTGACTCACATCGCATCCCAGTCCGGGGCCCGCCTCCGGCTGGCCGACGTCCAAGAATCTCATGCAAGAAGAGAGAATGTAGATCTGATTAAATCAGGGCTCAGCTCAGAGTTGTTTTAGCTGTCTGTCCATGGTGGAAGTGCAAATAGCCGAATTAATTTAGTTCGAAAATGCATCATTATGGATTGTGGAAGCAAACAGACTTCAGTCCACAAATTATTATTTTTTTGCTGGGGGGTGCATGTGGGGGCCCCATATGAGCTCTTGAAACGGGCCCCCAGATCATTAAGGCCGCCCCTGAACACTCCCCGCTGACAGGTGCCGCACCAGCCCGTAGGAGTATGTGCAATGACCAATATCACCCTCCTCCTCCTCCTCCTCCTCCTCCTCCTCCTCCTCCTCCTCCTCCTCCCCCCCCCCCGCCCGGCTTCCCTCCCCCGAACACGGGCCAATTGTGTTTGTGTAGACGCTTGACAAAGCCGTTCTTGACCCCCCCACCCCACGGGACCCCCACCCCTACGGGACCCCCACCCCTACGGGACCCCCACCCCTACGGGACCCCCACCCTACGAGCCCCAGTGTGACCACTCTGACTGCACTGTCTATAGCATAGATGGGCAACTGGCGGCCCGGGGGCCACATGCGGCCCCCACCTTCACTTAATACGGCCCCCACCTTCACTTAATGCGGCCCCCACTTTCACTTAATGCGCCCCCACTTTCACTTAATGCGCCCCCCACCTTCACTTAATGCAGCCCCCACCTTCACTTAATGCGGCCCCCACTTTCACTTAATGCGGCCCCCACCTTCACTTAATGCAGCCCCCCACCTTCACTTAATGCGGCCCCCACTTTCACTTAATGCAGCCCCCACCTTCACTTAATGCGGCCCCCACCTTCACTTAATGCGGCCCCCACTTTCACTTAATGCAGCCCCCACCTTCACTTAATGCGGCCCCCACTTTCACTTAATGCGGCCCCCACCTTCACTTAATGCGGCCCCCACTTTCACTTAATGCGGCCCCCACCTTCACTTAATGCGGCCCCCACTTTCACTTAATGCGGCCCCCACTTTCACTTAATGCGGCCCCCCACCTTCACTTAATGCGGCCCCCACTTTCACTTAATGCGGCCCCCACCTTCACTTAATGCGGCCCCCACTTTCACTTAATGCAGCCCCCACCTTCACTTAATGCAGCCCCCCACCTTCACTTAATGCGGCCCCCACTTTCACTTAATGCAGCCCCCACCTTCACTTAATGCGGCCCCCACCTTCACTTAATGCGGCACCCACTTTCACTTAATGCAGCCCCCACCTTCACTTAATGCGGCCCCCACCTTCACTTAATGCGGCCCCCACCTTCACTTAATGCGGCCCCCACTTTCACTTAATGCGCCCCCCACCTTCACTTAATGCGCCCCCCACCTTCACTTAATGCAGCCCCCACCTTCACTTAATGCGGCCCCCACCTTCACTTAATGCGCCCCCCACCTTCACTTAATGCAGCCCCCACCTTCACTTAATGTGGCCCCCACCTTCACTTAATGCAGGCCCCCACCTTCACTTAATGCGGCCCCCACTTTCACTTAATGCAGCCCCCACCTTCACTTAATGCGGCCCCCACCTTCACTTAATGCGGCCCCCACCTTCACTTAATGCAGGCCCCCACCTTCACTTAATGCGGCCCCCACTTTCACTTAATGCGGCCCCCACCTTCACTTAATGCAGCCCCCCACCTTCACTTAATGCGGCCCCCACTTTCACTTAATGCAGCCCCCACCTTCACTTAATGCGGCCCCCCACCTTCACTTAATGCGGCCCCCACTTTCACTTAATGCGGCCCCCACCTTCACTTAATGCGGCCCCCACTTTCACTTAATGCAGCCCCCACCTTCACTTAATGCAGCCCCCCACCTTCACTTAATGCGGCCCCCACTTTCACTTAATGCAGCCCCCACCTTCACTTAATGCGGCCCCCACCTTCACTTAATGCGGCACCCACTTTCACTTAATGCAGCCCCCACCTTCACTTAATGCGGCCCCCACCTTCACTTAATGCGGCCCCCACCTTCACTTAATGCGGCCCCCACTTTCACTTAATGCGCCCCCCACCTTCACTTAATGCGCCCCCCACCTTCACTTAATGCAGCCCCCACCTTCACTTAATGCGGCCCCCACCTTCACTTAATGCGCCCCCCACCTTCACTTAATGCAGCCCCCACCTTCACTTAATGTGGCCCCCACCTTCACTTAATGCAGGCCCCCACCTTCACTTAATGCGGCCCCC
Organism: Gymnoscopelus braueri; assembly: GCF_963280865.1. NCBI lineage: Eukaryota > Metazoa > Chordata > Actinopteri > Myctophiformes > Myctophidae > Gymnoscopelus > Gymnoscopelus braueri. The sequence continues at coordinate 1,506,509 of NC_137626.1, forward strand.
ACTTTCACTTAATGCAGCCCCCACCTTCACTTAATGCGGCCCCCACCTTCACTTAATGCGGCCCCCACCTTCACTTAATGCGGCCCCCACTTTCACTTAATGCGCCCCCCACCTTCACTTAATGCGGGCCCCACCTTCACTTAATGCAGCCCCCACCTTCACTTAATGCGGCCCCCACCTTCACTTAATGTGGCCCCCACCTTCACTTAATGCAGCCCCCACCTTCACTTAATGCGGCCCCCACCTTCACTTAATGCGGCCCCCACCTTCACTTAATGTGGCCCCCACCTTCACTTAATGCAGGCCCCCACCTTCACTTAATGTGGCCCCCACCTTCACTTAATGCGGCCCCCACCTTCACTTAATGCAGCCCCCACCTTCACTTAATGCAGGCCCCCACCTTCACTTAATGTGGCCCCCACCTTCACTTAATGCAGGCCCCCACCTTCACTTAATGCAGGCCCCCACCTTCACTTAATGCGGCCCCCACCTTCACTTAATGCGCCCCCCACCTTCACTTAATGCAGGCCCCCACCTTCACTTAATGCGGCCCCCACTTTCACTTAATGCAGCCCCCACCTTCACTTAATGCAGGCCCCCACCTTCACTTAATGCGCCCCCCACCTTCACTTAATGCGCCCCCCACCTTCACTTAATGCAGGCCCCCACCTTCACTTAATGCAGCCCCCACCTTCACTTAATGCGCCCCCCACCTTCACTTAATGTGGCCCCCACCTTCACTTAATGCAGGCCCCCACCTTCACTTAATGCGCCCCCCACCTTCACTTAATGTGGCCCCCACCTTCACTTAATGCGCCCCCCACCTTCACTTAATGCGCCCCCCACCTTCACTTAATGCGGCCCCCACCTTCACTTAATGCGGCCCCCACCTTCACTTAATGCGGCCCCCACCTTCACTTAATGCGGCCCCCACCTTCACTTAATGTGGCCCCCACCTTCACTTAATGCGGCCTACTCGTACTGCGACACGTTTTGAGCTTGTAGATCCGCTATTTTTGCTACTTTTGTGTGACATAGAATGGCGATACGGAGATAACTGCCCGTCAGTATAATGTGTCCCTCTGGAGTGAGTGTGTAAATATAGTGGCCCTCTGCATCATCAAAGTTGCATCACCCCTGGTCTATAGCTACACCGCTGTTGCTGATCTAGGATCTGATCATTATTCTACTGTTGTAAAAGAGCAACAGTGAAATGAATGGATTATAAATATCACTGTGTGACCTATGACCTTTGTGTTTGACCTCAGTGTGGATCCATGGTTGAGGGAGTGGATCAGGATCCTGATGCAGAGAACTCCACCTTCTATAGACCATGATCACCCTGGTTCAATGCTACCAGAGGGTAAGAATTTAACCCTAACACCACAAGAACATACCCTGACACCACCCTATATAACACCACACCCTGCCAGAATGTTACCAGAGGGCAGTGGTCTAAAGTAACTAAGTATATTTTACTCAAGTACTTAAGTACAATTTTGAGGTATTTTGTACTTTACTGGAGTATATCCAATTTTCAGTACTTTTATTTCTACTCAACTACATCTCAGAGGCAAATATTGTACTTTTACTTCACTACAACGAGTTACTAGTTACTTTGTAGATTTAGATCATTATTACAAAACATACATTAACCACTTCAGCCCTATATACATTTTGTCCATTTGAAAATATGGAATGGAAAACTCACGTAAGAATGCAATACGTAACCAACCTCTTCGATTTTAGATTGAGAGTGAAAAATCATATTAAGGCGTTTCAAAGCCTAAACCTTCAGCTTATAAATCCCTGGTATATCTCCTGAGCCACACTGATATGGAAGATGCAACTCTATTTAATGACTATAAGATATGACAATAACAGATTTGTATTTTGATGACATTAAACATCCCTCTGTTTGCTCTCAATGAAAGAGTAAATCTGGGTGCAGAGAAAAATGTTCCAACAGATGTTTTTTAACAATAACTGTTATGCTTTCTTGTTGAGTTCCTTGTTTCTTAGTTATACTTGATGTTTTACAATACAGTTGTGTTTCTTTACATATTTTAGAAATATATCTTCTTAGTTCTAGTTTTAATTTACACTTGTGTACCTTTTGTTTTGTAGTGATGTCTGAGTGTTTCCTGTTTGCTGCTACCTGTCATTTGCAAATGTTGTTCACCTGTGTCTAGCCAATCGTGTGTTGATTGTCCATACATATGCACCTGTGTCTCCAATGTGTTGCTGTTTGCCCTTCACTGCCAGTCTGTTTGTTGTATGTAGTTGTCTGTGAGTATCTTAATGTTTGATCTAGTCTCCTTGATTCGGTGTATGTAGGCTATCTTCTTGTGCTTTTACAAGTGAAACTCGCAAGTGCCTTCCTAGTCCTTCTCGTGCTCCTTGTGTTCCCTGGTTTTTGTCATAATAAAAAAAAGAAAACTCCTTGTATCTGAACTAGTCTGCCTTGGTCTTTCTGTCCTGCACTCCCTCCTGACTCGCATAGTGACAGCAGTCTTCATTACTTTTGGAGTCTCTCATTCTCCCCTCACATTTTGGCTTGTTTGTCTTTTGGTTTGCATCCATCATCCAACTCCTTACTTCTAAGACATTTTAATTTCAATGACCCCCATATCTCTGAGAGTGTACAAATGGACCATTAGGGGTCCATTTGGTTCCATTTTGTACACTCTCGGGAGTTACAGAAATGTAAGGGGACATTTAGAACCCCCTCAAGAAACCATGAGGGTCCCCTGGACCCCACTTTGAAAACCACTGCTTTACACACATCCACTACAGATTCTGCAGACTAACTCACTCATAAACAATTAGTTAATTAGCCTTTGTCTTTATATTCATCAATTCTGTGTTTAAGTGTATTGCTCTTATTTAGTTTGAACATCCCTCTGTTTGCTCTCCAACCATCCTTTGCATTTTTTTTTCAACAGATGGTGTTTAACAATAACCTAAAACTCAAAAAAAGTTCTATCATAATGAACCCTGATCATCAGTGAATCTAGTAGATTCAGTCATTCTGTCAGGGGGAGAGGTGTTTGCTGTAGACTTTCAACTTTTGACCTGCCACCTCTCCCTTAAACTTCAAATATTACCTCCAGTTTCTAATTAGTGTGAAAAGCCTGGTGGCGCAAGAGAAAAGTAGAGGCCTCGCAGGTGGAAGGTTGGGGGTTTGAATCTTGGTCCTGGTAAATCTCTATCTTTGCTCTTTTTAAGGCGAGGAGCGTGGAATCAGCCCGCCTCCCTCTTCACGCCCTCTTTTAGCTCCGGTAGGAGGGGGAGGAGCATGGGTAAAGCCCGCCTCCAGTGGGAGGAGCTTAATACATTTACATAATAAGCAAAGCAATTTTTGTTGTATGTCATTGACATTATTAGTATTATAGCTGACTTATTTGTTATTTTTTTTACCACTGTTTTATGTTTTTTTATTGAGGCACTTTGAAGTTTCATATTGATTGTTGTTTTGGTCGTTTGAGATATTTTGTATTAGTTGTTGGAGTTCACTTTTGTATTAGTGGAGCTTTGAACCCTGAACCTTTGGTTTATAAACCTCTGATTCATCTATTGAGCCACGCTGGCATAGGAGATGTAATCGGGAATGTAATAGTTAACTCACCTTTTACAATTTAGATGGAAAGTGAAAAATGCTCTTAGGGAGCTTTGAACCCAGAACCTTTGGATTATAATCCCCTGATTTATCATTTGAGCCATGCTAGCATGGAAGAAGCAATCGGGAATGTAATACTTAACTCATCTTTCACAATTTAGATGGAAAGTGAAAAATGCTCTTTGGGATCTTTGAACCTAGAACCTTTGGATTATAAACCCCTGATTCACCTATTGAGCCACACAGTCATAGGAGGTGCAATCGGGAATGTAATAGTTAACTCACCTTACACAATTTAGATGGAAAGTGAATAGGGAGCTTTGAACCCAGAACCTTTGGATTATAAACCCCTGATTCACCTATTGAGCCACACAGTCATAGGAGATGCAATCGGGAATGTAATAGTTAACTCACCTTTCACAATTTAGATGGAAAGTGAAAAATGCTCTTTGGGAGCTTTGAACCCAGAACCTTTGGATTATACGCCCTGATTCACCTATTGAGCCACGCAGACACCATAGGAGATGAAATTGGGAATGTAATAGTTAACTCACCTTTCACAATTTTAGCATGGAATTGCTAGCAGGGAAGATGGAATTGAGAATGTAATAATTAACTAAGAATGTGATACTTAACCCACCTTTTTGAGTTTAGCTGGAGAGTGAAAAAGTTCTTCAGGAGTTTTGAACCCTTAACCAACGGTTTATAAATCACTGATTTATCTCACATGCTAGCTGGCATGGAAGATGCAGTAGAGAATGTATTACTTCACCCACCTTTGAGCATTTAGAGGGAGAGTGATTTTTTTTCTTCTGGAGTTTTGACCCTTAAACGTTCTGTTTATAAACCCCTGATTTATCATTTAAGCCATGTTAGCATGGAAGAAGCAACCGAGAATGTAATATTTATCCCACCTTTTAGAATTTAGATAGAGTGATGATAATGTTCTTCATGAGGTTTGATCCCTGAACCTTTTATTTATAAATCCCTGAATAATACCTCGAGCCACACTAACATGGAAACTCACGTAAGAATGCAATACTTAACCAACCTCTTCGATTTTAGATTGAGAGTGAAAAATCATATTAAGGCGTTTCAAAGCCTAAACCTTCAGCTTATAAATCCCTGGTATATCTCCTGAGCCACACTGATATGGAAGATGCAACTCTATTTAATGACTATAAGATATGACAATAACGGATTTGTATTTTGATGACATTAAACATCCCTCTGTTTGCTCTCAATGAAAGAGTAAATCTGGGTGCGGAGAAAAATGTTCCAACAGATCTGTTTTTTAACAATAACTGTTGTGTTTTCTTGTTGTGTTCCTTGTTTCTTAGTTATACTTGGTGTTTTACAATACAGTTGTGCTCTTTACATATTTTAGAAATACTAGCCCATACCCGGTCGACCCAAGACACCACCCAAGACAGACAGACAGAGGTTACTCCAATTATATAGTAGGATATCTTCTTAGTTCAGGTTTTAATTTACACTTGTGTACTTTTTGTTTTGTAGTGATGTCTGAGTGTTTCCTGTTTGCTGCTACCTGTCTTGTCTCACCCTGTCATTTGCAAATGTTGTTCACCTGTGTCTTGTTTAGCCCTAGCCAATCGTGTGTTGATTGTCCATACATATGCACCTGTGTCTCCAATGTGTTGCTGTTTGCCCTTCACTGCCAGTCTGTTTGTTGTATGTAGTTGTCTGTGAGTATCTTAATGTTTGATCTAGTCTCCTTGATTCGGTGTATGTAGGCCATCTTCTTGTGCTTTTACAAGTGAAGCTTGCAAGTGCCTTCCTAGTCCTTCTCGTGCTCCTTGTGTTCCCTGGTTTTTGTCATAATAAAAAAAAGAAAACTCCTTGTATCTGAACTAGTCTGCCTTGGTCTTTCTGTCCTGCACTCCCTCCTGACTCGCATAGTGACAGCAGTCTTCATTACTTTTGGAGTCTCTCATTCTCCCCTCGGCTTGTTTGTCTTTTGGTTTGAATCCATCATCCAACTCCTTACTTCTAAGACATTTAAATTTCAATGAGCTCCATATCTCTTGAGAGTGTACAAATGGACCATTAGGGGTCCATTTGGTTCCATTTTGTACACTCTCGGGAGTTACAGAAATGTAAGGGGACATTTAGAACCCCCTCAAGAAACCATGAGGGTCCCCTGGACCCCACTTTGAAAACCACTGCTTTACACACATCCACTACAGATTCTGCAGACTAACTCACTCATAAACAATTAGTTAATTAGCCTTTGTCTTTATATTCATCAATTCTGTGTTTAAGTGTATTGCTCTTATTTAGTTTGAACATCCCTCTGTTTGCTCTCCAACCATCCTTTGCATTTTTTTTTCAACAGATGGTGTTTAACAATAACCTAAAACTCAAAAAAAGTTCTGTCATAATGAACCCTGATCATCAGTGAATCTAGTAGATTCAGTCATTCTGTCAGGGGGAGAGGTGTTTGCTGTAGACTTTCAACTTTTGACCTGCCACCTCTCCCTTAAACTTCAAATATTACCTCCAGTTTCTAATTAGTGTGAAAAGCCTGGTGGCGCAAGAGAAAAGTAGAGGCCTCGCAGGTGGAAGGTTGGGGGTTTGAATCTTGGTCCTGGTAAATCTCTATCTTTGCTCTTTTTAAGGCGAGGAGCGTGGAATCAGCCCGCCTCCCTCTTCACGCCCTCTTTTAGCTCCGGTAGGAGGGGGAGGAGCATGGGTAAAGCCCGCCTCCAGTGGGAGGAGCTTAATACATTTACATAATAAGCAAAGCAATTTTTGTTGTATGTCATTGACATTATTAGTATTATAGCTGACTTATTTGTTATTTTTTTTACCACTGTTTTATGTTTTTTTTATTGAGGCACTTTGAAGTTTCATATTGATTGTTGTTTTGGTCGTTTGAGATATTTTGTATTAGTTGTTGGAGTTCACTTTTGTATTAGTGGAGCTTTGAACCCTGAACCTTTGGTTTATAAACCTCTGATTCATCTATTGAGCCACGCTGGCATAGGAGATGTAATCGGGAATGTAATAGTTAACTCACCTTTTACAATTTAGATGGAAAGTGAAAAATGCTCTTAGGGAGCTTTGAACCCAGAACCTTTGGATTATAATCCCCTGATTTATCATTTGAGCCATGCTAGCATGGAAGAAGCAATCGGGAATGTAATACTTAACTCATCTTTCACAATTTAGATGGAAAGTGAAAAATGCTCTTTGGGATCTTTGAACCTAGAACCTTTGGATTATAAACCCCTGATTCACCTATTGAGCCACACAGTCATAGGAGGTGCAATCGGGAATGTAATAGTTAACTCACCTTTCACAATTTAGATGGAAAGTGAAAAATGCTCTTTGGGAGCTTTGAACCCAGAACCTTTGGATTATACGCCCTGATTCACCTATTGAGCCACGCAGACACCATAGGAGATGAAATTGGGAATGTAATAGTTAACTCACCTTTCACAATTTTAGCATGGAATTGCTAGCAGGGAAGATGGAATTGAGAATGTAATAATTAACTAAGAATGTGATACTTAACCCACCTTTTTGAGTTTAGCTGGAGAGTGAAAAAGTTCTTCAGGAGTTTTGAACCCTTAACCAACGGTTTATAAATCACTGATTTATCTCACATGCTAGCTGGCATGGAAGATGCAGTAGGGAATGTATTACTTCACCCACCTTTGAGCATTTAGAGGGAGAGTGATTTTTTTTCTTCTGGAGTTTTGACCCTTAAACGTTCTGTTTATAAACCCCTGATTTATCATTTAAGCCATGCTAGCATGGAAGAAGCAACCGAGAATGTAATATTTATCCCACCTTTTAGAATTTAGATAGAGTGATGATAATGTTCTTCATGAGGTTTGATCCCTGAACCTTTTATTTATAAATCCCTGAATAATACCTCGAGCCACACTAACATGGAAAACTCACGTAAGAATGCAATACTTAACCAACCTCTTCGATTTTAGATTGAGAGTGAAAAATCATATTAAGGCGTTTCAAAGCCTAAACCTTCAGCTTATAAATCCCTGGTATATCTCCTGAGCCACACTGATATGGAAGATGCAACTCTATTTAATGACTATAAGATATGACAATAACGGATTTGTATTTTGATGACATTAAACATCCCTCTGTTTGCTCTCAATGAAAGAGTAAATCTGGGTGCGGAGAAAAATGTTCCAACAGATCTGTTTTTTAACAATAACTGTTGTGTTTTCTTGTTGTGTTCCTTGTTTCTTAGTTATACTTGGTGTTTTACAATACAGTTGTGCTCTTTACATATTTTAGAAATACTAGCCCATACCCGGTCGACCCAAGACACCACCCAAGACAGACAGACAGAGGTTACTCCAATTATATAGTAGGATATCTTCTTAGTTCAGGTTTTAATTTACACTTGTGTACTTTTTGTTTTGTAGTGATGTCTGAGTGTTTCCTGTTTGCTGCTACCTGTCTTGTCTCACCCTGTCATTTGCAAATGTTGTTCACCTGTGTCTTGTTTAGCCATAGCCAATCGTGTGTTGATTGTCCATACATATGCACCTGTGTCTCCAATGTGTTGCTGTTTGCCCTTCACTGCCAGTCTGTTTGTTGTATGTAGTTGTCTGTGAGTATCTTAATGTTTGATCTAGTCTCCTTGATTCGGTGTATGTAGGCCATCTTCTTGTGCTTTTACAAGTGAAGCTTGCAAGTGCCTTCCTAGTCCTTCTCGTGCTCCTTGTGTTCCCTGGTTTTTGTCATAATAAAAAAAAGAAAACTCCTTGTATCTGAACTAGTCTGCCTTGGTCTTTCTGTCCTGCACTCCCTCCTGACTCGCATAGTGACAGCAGTCTTCATTACTTTTGGAGTCTCTCATTCTCCCCTCGGCTTGTTTGTCTTTTGGTTTGAATCCATCATCCAACTCCTTACTTCTAAGACATTTAAATTTCAATGAGCCCCATATCTCTTGAGAGTGTACAAATGGACCATTAGGGGTCCATTTGGTTCCATTTTGTACACTCTCGGGAGTTACAGAAATGTAAGGGGACATTTAGAACCCCCTCAAGAAACCATGAGGGTCCCCTGGACCCCACTTTGAAAACCACTGCTTTACACACATCCACTACAGATTCTGCAGACTAACTCACTCATAAACAATTAGTTAATTAGCCTTTGTCTTTATATTCATCAATTCTGTGTTTAAGTGTATTGCTCTTATTTAGTTTGAACATCCCTCTGTTTGCTCTCCAACCATCCTTTGCATTTTTTTTTCAACAGATGGTGTTTAACAATAACCTAAAACTCAAAAAAAGTTCTGTCATAATGAACCCTGATCATCAGTGAATCTAGTAGATTCAGTCATTCTGTCAGGGGGAGAGGTGTTTGCTGTAGACTTTCAACTTTTGACCTGCCACCTCTCCCTTAAACTTCAAATATTACCTCCAGTTTCTAATTAGTGTGAAAAGCCTGGTGGCGCAAGAGAAAAGTAGAGGCCTCGCAGGTGGAAGGTTGTGGGTTTGAATCTTGGTCCTGGTAAATCTCTATCTTTGCTCTTTTTAAGGCGAGGAGCGTGGAATCAGCCCGCCTCCCTCTTCACGCCCTCTTTTAGCTCCGGTAGGAGGGGGAGGAGCATGGGTAAAGCCCGCCTCCAGTGGGAGGAGCTTAATACATTTACATAATAAGCAAAGCAATTTTTGTTGTATGTCATTGACATTATTAGTATTATAGCTGACTTATTTGTTATTTTTTTTACCACTGTTTTATGTTTTTTTATTGAGGCACTTTGAAGTTTCATATTGATTGTTGTTTTGGTCGTTTGAGATATTTTGTATTAGTTGTTGGAGTTCACTTTTGTATTAGTGGAGCTTTGAACCCTGAACCTTTGGTTTATAAACCTCTGATTCATCTATTGAGCCACGCTGGCATAGGAGATGTAATCGGGAATGTAATAGTTAACTCACCTTTTACAATTTAGATGGAAAGTGAAAAATGCTCTTAGGGAGCTTTGAACCCAGAACCTTTGGATTATAATCCCCTGATTTATCATTTGAGCCATGCTAGCATGGAAGAAGAAATCGGGAATGTAATACTTAACTCATCTTTCACAATTTAGATGGAAAGTGAAAAATGCTCTTTGGGATTTGAGCCATGCTAGCATGGAAGAAGCAATCGGGAATGTAATACTTAACTCATCTTTCACAATTTAGATGGAAAGTGAAAAATGCTCTTTGGGAGCTTTGAACCCAGAACCTTTGGATTATACGCCCTGATTCACCTATTGAGCCACGCAGACACCATAGGAGATGAAATTGGGAATGTAATAGTTAACTCACCTTTCACAATTTTAGCATGGAATTGCTAGCAGGGAAGATGGAATTGAGAATGTAATAATTAACTAAGAATGTGATACTTAACCCACCTTTTTGAGTTTAGCTGGAGAGTGAAAAAGTTCTTCAGGAGTTTTGAACCCTTAACCAACGGTTTATAAATCACTGATTTATCTCACATGCTAGCTGGCATGGAAGATGCAGTAGAGAATGTATTACTTCACCCACCTTTGAGCATTTAGAGGGAGAGTGATTTTTTTTCTTCTGGAGTTTTGACCCTTAAACGTTCTGTTTATAAACCCCTGATTTATCATTTAAGCCATGTTAGCATGGAAGAAGCAACCGAGAATGTAATATTTATCCCACCTTTTAGAATTTAGATAGAGTGATGATAATGTTCTTCATGAGGTTTGATCCCTGAACCTTTTATTTATAAATCCCTGAATAATACCTCGAGCCACACTAACATGGAAACTCACGTAAGAATGCAATACTTAACCAACCTCTTCGATTTTAGATTGAGAGTGAAAAATCATATTAAGGCGTTTCAAAGCCTAAACCTTCAGCTTATAAATCCCTGGTATATCTCCTGAGCCACACTGATATGGAAGATGCAACTCTATTTAATGACTATAAGATATGACAATAACGGATTTGTATTTTGATGACATTAAACATCCCTCTGTTTGCTCTCAATGAAAGAGTAAATCTGGGTGCGGAGAAAAATGTTCCAACAGATCTGTTTTTTAACAATAACTGTTGTGTTTTCTTGTTGTGTTCCTTGTTTCTTAGTTATACTTGGTGTTTTACAATACAGTTGTGCTCTTTACATATTTTAGAAATACTAGCCCATACCCGGTCGACCCAAGACACCACCCAAGACAGACAGACAGAGGTTACTCCAATTATATAGTAGGATATCTTCTTAGTTCAGGTTTTAATTTACACTTGTGTACTTTTTGTTTTGTAGTGATGTCTGAGTGTTTCCTGTTTGCTGCTACCTGTCTTGTCTCACCCTGTCATTTGCAAATGTTGTTCACCTGTGTCTTGTTTAGCCCTAGCCAATCGTGTGTTGATTGTCCATACATATGCACCTGTGTCTCCAATGTGTTGCTGTTTGCCCTTCACTGCCAGTCTGTTTGTTGTATGTAGTTGTCTGTGAGTATCTTAATGTTTGATCTAGTCTCCTTGATTCGGTGTATGTAGGCCATCTTCTTGTGCTTTTACAAGTGAAGCTTGCAAGTGCCTTCCTAGTCCTTCTCGTGCTCCTTGTGTTCCCTGGTTTTTGTCATAATAAAAAAAAGAAAACTCCTTGTATCTGAACTAGTCTGCCTTGGTCTTTCTGTCCTGCACTCCCTCCTGACTCGCATAGTGACAGCAGTCTTCATTACTTTTGGAGTCTCTCATTCTCCCCTCGGCTTGTTTGTCTTTTGGTTTGAATCCATCATCCAACTCCTTACTTCTAAGACATTTAAATTTCAATGAGCCCCATATCTCTTGAGAGTGTACAAATGGACCATTAGGGGTCCATTTGGTTCCATTTTGTACACTCTCGGGAGTTACAGAAATGTAAGGGGACATTTAGAACCCCCTCAAGAAACCATGAGGGTCCCCTGGACCCCACTTTGAAAACCACTGCTTTACACACATCCACTACAGATTCTGCAGACTAACTCACTCATAAACAATTAGTTAATTAGCCTTTGTCTTTATATTCATCAATTCTGTGTTTAAGTGTATTGCTCTTATTTAGTTTGAACATCCCTCTGTTTGCTCTCCAACCATCCTTTGCATTTTTTTTTCAACAGATGGTGTTTAACAATAACCTAAAACTCAAAAAAAGTTCTATCATAATGAACCCTGATCATCAGTGAATCTAGTAGATTCAGTCATTCTGTCAGGGGGAGAGGTGTTTGCTGTAGACTTTCAACTTTTGACCTGCCACCTCTCCCTTAAACTTCAAATATTACCTCCAGTTTCTAATTAGTGTGAAAAGCCTGGTGGCGCAAGAGAAAAGTAGAGGCCTCGCAGGTGGAAGGTTGGGGGTTTGAATCTTGGTCCTGGTAAATCTCTATCTTTGCTCTTTTTAAGGCGAGGAGCGTGGAATCAGCCCGCCTCCCTCTTCACGCCCTCTTTTAGCTCCGGTAGGAGGGGGAGGAGCATGGGTAAAGCCCGCCTCCAGTGGGAGGAGCTTAACACATTTACATAATAAGCAAAGCAATTTTTGTTGTATGTCATTGACATTATTAGTATTATAGCTGACTTATTTGTTATTTTTTTTACCACTGTTTTATGTTTTTTTATTGAGGCACTTTGAAGTTTCATATTGATTGTTGTTTTGGTCGTTTGAGATATTTTGTATTAGTTGTTGGAGTTCACTTTTGTATTAGTGGAGCTTTGAACCCTGAACCTTTGGTTTATAAACCTCTGATTCATCTATTGAGCCACGCTGGCATAGGAGATGTAATCGGGAATGTAATAGTTAACTCACCTTTTACAATTTAGATGGAAAGTGAAAAATGCTCTTAGGGAGCTTTGAACCCAGAACCTTTGGATTATAATCCCCTGATTTATCATTTGAGCCATGCTAGCATGGAAGAAGAAATCGGGAATGTAATACTTAACTCATCTTTCACAATTTAGATGGAAAGTGAAAAATGCTCTTTGGGATTTGAGCCATGCTAGCATGGAAGAAGCAATCGGGAATGTAATACTTAACTCATCTTTCACAATTTAGATGGAAAGTGAAAAATGCTCTTTGGGAGCTTTGAACCCAGAACCTTTGGATTATACGCCCTGATTCACCTATTGAGCCACGCAGACACCATAGGAGATGAAATTGGGAATGTAATAGTTAACTCACCTTTCACAATTTTAGCATGGAATTGCTAGCAGGGAAGATGGAATTGAGAATGTAATAATTAACTAAGAATGTGATACTTAACCCACCTTTTTGAGTTTAGCTGGAGAGTGAAAAAGTTCTTCAGGAGTTTTGAACCCTTAACCAACGGTTTATAAATCACTGATTTATCTCACATGCTAGCTGGCATGGAAGATGCAGTAGAGAATGTATTACTTCACCCACCTTTGAGCATTTAGAGGGAGAGTGATTTTTTTTCTTCTGGAGTTTTGACCCTTAAACGTTCTGTTTATAAACCCCTGATTTATCATTTAAGCCATGTTAGCATGGAAGAAGCAACCGAGAATGTAATATTTATCCCACCTTTTAGAATTTAGATAGAGTGATGATAATGTTCTTCATGAGGTTTGATCCCTGAACCTTTTATTTATAAATCCCTGAATAATACCTCGAGCCACACTAACATGGAAACTCACGTAAGAATGCAATACTTAACCAACCTCTTCGATTTTAGATTGAGAGTGAAAAATCATATTAAGGCGTTTCAAAGCCTAAACCTTCAGCTTATAAATCCCTGGTATATCTCCTGAGCCACACTGATATGGAAGATGCAACTCTATTTAATGACTATAAGATATGACAATAACGGATTTGTATTTTGATGACATTAAACATCCCTCTGTTTGCTCTCAATGAAAGAGTAAATCTGGGTGCGGAGAAAAATGTTCCAACAGATCTGTTTTTTAACAATAACTGTTGTGTTTTCTTGTTGTGTTCCTTGTTTCTTAGTTATACTTGGTGTTTTACAATACAGTTGTGCTCTTTACATATTTTAGAAATACTAGCCCATACCCGGTCGACCCAAGACACCACCCAAGACAGACAGACAGAGGTTACTCCAATTATATAGTAGGATATCTTCTTAGTTCAGGTTTTAATTTACACTTGTGTACTTTTTGTTTTGTAGTGATGTCTGAGTGTTTCCTGTTTGCTGCTACCTGTCTTGTCTCACCCTGTCATTTGCAAATGTTGTTCACCTGTGTCTTGTTTAGCCCTAGCCAATCGTGTGTTGATTGTCCATACATATGCACCTGTGTCTCCAATGTGTTGCTGTTTGCCCTTCACTGCCAGTCTGTTTGTTGTATGTAGTTGTCTGTGAGTATCTTAATGTTTGATCTAGTCTCCTTGATTCGGTGTATGTAGGCCATCTTCTTGTGCTTTTACAAGTGAAGCTTGCAAGTGCCTTCCTAGTCCTTCTCGTGCTCCTTGTGTTCCCTGGTTTTTGTCATAATAAAAAAAAGAAAACTCCTTGTATCTGAACTAGTCTGCCTTGGTCTTTCTGTCCTGCACTCCCTCCTGACTCGCATAGTGACAGCAGTCTTCATTACTTTTGGAGTCTCTCATTCTCCCCTCGGCTTGTTTGTCTTTTGGTTTGAATCCATCATCCAACTCCTTACTTCTAAGACATTTAAATTTCAATGAGCCCCATATCTCTTGAGAGTGTACAAATGGACCATTAGGGGTCCATTTGGTTCCATTTTGTACACTCTCGGGAGTTACAGAAATGTAAGGGGACATTTAGAACCCCCTCAAGAAACCATGAGGGTCCCCTGGACCCCACTTTGAAAACCACTGCTTTACACACATCCACTACAGATTCTGCAGACTAACTCACTCATAAACAATTAGTTAATTAGCCTTTGTCTTTATATTCATCAATTCTGTGTTTAAGTGTATTGCTCTTATTTAGTTTGAACATCCCTCTGTTTGCTCTCCAACCATCCTTTGCATTTTTTTTTCAACAGATGGTGTTTAACAATAACCTAAAACTCAAAAAAAGTTCTATCATAATGAACCCTGATCATCAGTGAATCTAGTAGATTCAGTCATTCTGTCAGGGGGAGAGGTGTTTGCTGTAGACTTTCAACTTTTGACCTGCCACCTCTCCCTTAAACTTCAAATATTACCTCCAGTTTCTAATTAGTGTGAAAAGCCTGGTGGCGCAAGAGAAAAGTAGAGGCCTCGCAGGTGGAAGGTTGGGGGTTTGAATCTTGGTCCTGGTAAATCTCTATCTTTGCTCTTTTTAAGGCGAGGAGCGTGGAATCAGCCCGCCTCCCTCTTCACGCCCTCTTTTAGCTCCGGTAGGAGGGGGAGGAGCATGGGTAAAGCCCGCCTCCAGTGGGAGGAGCTTAACACATTTACATAATAAGCAAAGCAATTTTTGTTGTATGTCATTGACATTATTAGTATTATAGCTGACTTATTTGTTATTTTTTTTACCACTGTTTTATGTTTTTTTATTGAGGCACTTTGAAGTTTCATATTGATTGTTGTTTTGGTCGTTTGAGATATTTTGTATTAGTTGTTGGAGTTCACTTTTGTATTAGTGGAGCTTTGAACCCTGAACCTTTGGTTTATAAACCTCTGATTCATCTATTGAGCCACGCTGGCATAGGAGATGTAATCGGGAATGTAATAGTTAACTCACCTTTTACAATTTAGATGGAAAGTGAAAAATGCTCTTAGGGAGCTTTGAACCCAGAACCTTTGGATTATAATCCCCTGATTTATCATTTGAGCCATGCTAGCATGGAAGAAGCAATCGGGAATGTAATACTTAACTCATCTTTCACAATTTAGATGGAAAGTGAAAAATGCTCTTTGGGAGCTTTGAACCCAGAACCTTTGGATTATACGCCCTGATTCACCTATTGAGCCACGCAGACACCATAGGAGATGAAATTGGGAATGTAATAGTTAACTCACCTTTCACAATTTTAGCATGGAATTGCTAGCAGGGAAGATGGAATTGAGAATGTAATAATTAACTAAGAATGTGATACTTAACCCACCTTTTTGAGTTTAGCTGGAGAGTGAAAAAGTTCTTCAGGAGTTTTGAACCCTTAACCAACGGTTTATAAGTCACTGATTTATCTCACATGCTAGCTGGCATGGAAGATGCAGTAGGGAATGTATTACTTCACCCACCTTTGAGCATTTAGAGGGAGAGTGATTTTTTTTCTTCTGGAGTTTTGACCCTTAAACGTTCTGTTTATAAACCCCTGATTTATCATTTAAGCCATGCTAGCATGGAAGAAGCAACCGAGAATGTAATATTTATCCCACCTTTTAGAATTTAGATAGAGTGATGATAATGTTCTTCATGAGGTTTGATCCCTGAACCTTTTATTTATAAATCCCTGAATAATACCTCGAGCCACACTAACATGGAAAACTCACGTAAGAATGCAATACTTAACCAACCTCTTCGATTTTAGATTGAGAGTGAAAAATCATATTAAGGCGTTTCAAAGCCTAAACCTTCAGCTTATAAATCCCTGGTATATCTCCTGAGCCACACTGATATGGAAGATGCAACTCTATTTAATGACTATAAGATATGACAATAACGGATTTGTATTTTGATGACATTAAACATCCCTCTGTTTGCTCTCAATGAAAGAGTAAATCTGGGTGCGGAGAAAAATGTTCCAACAGATCTGTTTTTTAACAATAACTGTTGTGTTTTCTTGTTGTGTTCCTTGTTTCTTAGTTATACTTGGTGTTTTACAATACAGTTGTGCTCTTTACATATTTTAGAAATACTAGCCCATACCCGGTCGACCCAAGACACCACCCAAGACAGACAGACAGAGGTTACTCCAATTATATAGTAGGATATCTTCTTAGTTCAGGTTTTAATTTACACTTGTGTACTTTTTGTTTTGTAGTGATGTCTGAGTGTTTCCTGTTTGCTGCTACCTGTCTTGTCTCACCCTGTCATTTGCAAATGTTGTTCACCTGTGTCTTGTTTAGCCCTAGCCAATCGTGTGTTGATTGTCCATACATATGCACCTGTGTCTCCAATGTGTTGCTGTTTGCCCTTCACTGCCAGTCTGTTTGTTGTATGTAGTTGTCTGTGAGTATCTTAATGTTTGATCTAGTCTCCTTGATTCGGTGTATGTAGGCCATCTTCTTGTGCTTTTACAAGTGAAGCTTGCAAGTGCCTTCCTAGTCCTTCTCGTGCTCCTTGTGTTCCCTGGTTTTTGTCATAATAAAAAAAAGAAAACTCCTTGTATCTGAACTAGTCTGCCTTGGTCTTTCTGTCCTGCACTCCCTCCTGACTCGCATAGTGACAGCAGTCTTCATTACTTTTGGAGTCTCTCATTCTCCCCTCGGCTTGTTTGTCTTTTGGTTTGAATCCATCATCCAACTCCTTACTTCTAAGACATTTAAATTTCAATGAGCCCCATATCTCTTGAGAGTGTACAAATGGACCATTAGGGGTCCATTTGGTTCCATTTTGTACACTCTCGGGAGTTACAGAAATGTAAGGGGACATTTAGAACCCCCTCAAGAAACCATGAGGGTCCCCTGGACCCCACTTTGAAAACCACTGCTTTACACACATCCACTACAGATTCTGCAGACTAACTCACTCATAAACAATTAGTTAATTAGCCTTTGTCTTTATATTCATCAATTCTGTGTTTAAGTGTATTGCTCTTATTTAGTTTGAACATCCCTCTGTTTGCTCTCCAACCATCCTTTGCATTTTTTTTTCAACAGATGGTGTTTAACAATAACCTAAAACTCAAAAAAAGTTCTATCATAATGAACCCTGATCATCAGTGAATCTAGTAGATTCAGTCATTCTGTCAGGGGGAGAGGTGTTTGCTGTAGACTTTCAACTTTTGACCTGCCACCTCTCCCTTAAACTTCAAATATTACCTCCAGTTTCTAATTAGTGTGAAAAGCCTGGTGGCGCAAGAGAAAAGTAGAGGCCTCGCAGGTGGAAGGTTGGGGGTTTGAATCTTGGTCCTGGTAAATCTCTATCTTTGCTCTTTTTAAGGCGAGGAGCGTGGAATCAGCCCGCCTCCCTCTTCACGCCCTCTTTTAGCTCCGGTAGGAGGGGGAGGAGCATGGTAAAGCCCGCCTCCAGTGGGAGGAGCTTAACACATTTACATAATAAGCAAAGCAATTTTTGTTGTATGTCATTGACATTATTAGTATTATAGCTGACTTATTTGTTATTTTTTTTACCACTGTTTTATGTTTTTTTATTGAGGCACTTTGAAGTTTCATATTGATTGTTGTTTTGGTCGTTTGAAATATTTTGTATTAGTTGTTGGAGTTCACTTTTGTATTAGTGGAGCTTTGAACCCTGAACCTTTGGTTTATAAACCTCTGATTCATCTATTGAGCCACGCTGGCATAGGAGATGTAATCGGGAATGTAATAGTTAACTCACCTTTTACAATTTAGATGGAAAGTGAAAAATGCTCTTAGGGAGCTTTGAACCCAGAACCTTTGGATTATAATCCCCTGATTTATCATTTGAGCCATGCTAGCATGGAAGAAGCAATCGGGAATGTAATACTTAACTCATCTTTCACAATTTAGATGGAAAGTGAAAAATGCTCTTTGGGATCTTTGAACCTAGAACCTTTGGATTATAAACCCCTGATTCACCTATTGAGCCACACAGTCATAGGAGGTGCAATCGGGAATGTAATAGTTAACTCACCTTTCACAATTTAGATGGAAAGTGAAAAATGCTCTTTGGGAGCTTTGAACCCAGAACCTTTGGATTATACGCCCTGATTCACCTATTGAGCCACGCAGACACCATAGGAGATGAAATTGGGAATGTAATAGTTAACTCACCTTTCACAATTTTAGCATGGAATTGCTAGCAGGGAAGATGGAATTGAGAATGTAATAATTAACTAAGAATGTGATACTTAACCCACCTTTTTGAGTTTAGCTGGAGAGTGAAAAAGTTCTTCAGGAGTTTTGAACCCTTAACCAACGGTTTATAAATCACTGATTTATCTCACATGCTAGCTGGCATGGAAGATGCAGTAGGGAATGTATTACTTCACCCACCTTTGAGCATTTAGAGGGAGAGTGATTTTTTTTCTTCTGGAGTTTTGACCCTTAAACGTTCTGTTTATAAACCCCTGATTTATCATTTAAGCCATGCTAGCATGGAAGAAGCAACCGAGAATGTAATATTTATCCCACCTTTTAGAATTTAGATAGAGTGATGATAATGTTCTTCATGAGGTTTGATCCCTGAACCTTTTATTTATAAATCCCTGAATAATACCTCGAGCCACACTAACATGGAAAACTCACGTAAGAATGCAATACTTAACCAACCTCTTCGATTTTAGATTGAGAGTGAAAAATCATATTAAGGCGTTTCAAAGCCTAAACCTTCAGCTTATAAATCCCTGGTATATCTCCTGAGCCACACTGATATGGAAGATGCAACTCTATTTAATGACTATAAGATATGACAATAACGGATTTGTATTTTGATGACATTAAACATCCCTCTGTTTGCTCTCAATGAAAGAGTAAATCTGGGTGCGGAGAAAAATGTTCCAACAGATCTGTTTTTTAACAATAACTGTTGTGTTTTCTTGTTGTGTTCCTTGTTTCTTAGTTATACTTGGTGTTTTACAATACAGTTGTGCTCTTTACATATTTTAGAAATACTAGCCCATACCCGGTCGACCCAAGACACCACCCAAGACAGACAGACAGAGGTTACTCCAATTATATAGTAGGATATCTTCTTAGTTCAGGTTTTAATTTACACTTGTGTACTTTTTGTTTTGTAGTGATGTCTGAGTGTTTCCTGTTTGCTGCTACCTGTCTTGTCTCACCCTGTCATTTGCAAATGTTGTTCACCTGTGTCTTGTTTAGCCATAGCCAATCGTGTGTTGATTGTCCATACATATGCACCTGTGTCTCCAATGTGTTGCTGTTTGCCCTTCACTGCCAGTCTGTTTGTTGTATGTAGTTGTCTGTGAGTATCTTAATGTTTGATCTAGTCTCCTTGATTCGGTGTATGTAGGCCATCTTCTTGTGCTTTTACAAGTGAAGCTTGCAAGTGCCTTCCTAGTCCTTCTCGTGCTCCTTGTGTTCCCTGGTTTTTGTCATAATAAAAAAAAGAAAACTCCTTGTATCTGAACTAGTCTGCCTTGGTCTTTCTGTCCTGCACTCCCTCCTGACTCGCATAGTGACAGCAGTCTTCATTACTTTTGGAGTCTCTCATTCTCCCCTCGGCTTGTTTGTCTTTTGGTTTGAATCCATCATCCAACTCCTTACTTCTAAGACATTTAAATTTCAATGAGCCCCATATCTCTTGAGAGTGTACAAATGGACCATTAGGGGTCCATTTGGTTCCATTTTGTACACTCTCGGGAGTTACAGAAATGTAAGGGGACATTTAGAACCCCCTCAAGAAACCATGAGGGTCCCCTGGACCCCACTTTGAAAACCACTGCTTTACACACATCCACTACAGATTCTGCAGACTAACTCACTCATAAACAATTAGTTAATTAGCCTTTGTCTTTATATTCATCAATTCTGTGTTTAAGTGTATTGCTCTTATTTAGTTTGAACATCCCTCTGTTTGCTCTCCAACCATCCTTTGCATTTTTTTTTCAACAGATGGTGTTTAACAATAACCTAAAACTCAAAAAAAGTTCTGTCATAATGAACCCTGATCATCAGTGAATCTAGTAGATTCAGTCATTCTGTCAGGGGGAGAGGTGTTTGCTGTAGACTTTCAACTTTTGACCTGCCACCTCTCCCTTAAACTTCAAATATTACCTCCAGTTTCTAATTAGTGTGAAAAGCCTGGTGGCGCAAGAGAAAAGTAGAGGCCTCGCAGGTGGAAGGTTGGGGGTTTGAATCTTGGTCCTGGTAAATCTCTATCTTTGCTCTTTTTAAGGCGAGGAGCGTGGAATCAGCCCGCCTCCCTCTTCACGCCCTCTTTTAGCTCCGGTAGGAGGGGGAGGAGCATGGGTAAAGCCCGCCTCCAGTGGGAGGAGCTTAATACATTTACATAATAAGCAAAGCAATTTTTGTTGTATGTCATTGACATTATTAGTATTATAGCTGACTTATTTGTTATTTTTTTTACCACTGTTTTATGTTTTTTTATTGAGGCACTTTGAAGTTTCATATTGATTGTTGTTTTGGTCGTTTGAGATATTTTGTATTAGTTGTTGGAGTTCACTTTTGTATTAGTGGAGCTTTGAACCCTGAACCTTTGGTTTATAAACCTCTGATTCATCTATTGAGCCACGCTGGCATAGGAGATGTAATCGGGAATGTAATAGTTAACTCACCTTTTACAATTTAGATGGAAAGTGAAAAATGCTCTTAGGGAGCTTTGAACCCAGAACCTTTGGATTATAATCCCCTGATTTATCATTTGAGCCATGCTAGCATGGAAGAAGCAATCGGGAATGTAATACTTAACTCATCTTTCACAATTTAGATGGAAAGTGAAAAATGCTCTTTGGGATCTTTGAACCTAGAACCTTTGGATTATAAACCCCTGATTCACCTATTGAGCCACACAGTCATAGGAGGTGCAATCGGGAATGTAATAGTTAACTCACCTTACACAATTTAGATGGAAAGTGAATAGGGAGCTTTGAACCCAGAACCTTTGGATTATAAACCCCTGATTCACCTATTGAGCCACACAGTCATAGGAGATGCAATCGGGAATGTAATAGTTAACTCACCTTTCACAATTTAGATGGAAAGTGAAAAATGCTCTTTGGGAGCTTTGAACCCAGAACCTTTGGATTATACGCCCTGATTCACCTATTGAGCCACGCAGACACCATAGGAGATGAAATTGGGAAT
The DNA here is from genome assembly GCF_963280865.1 of Gymnoscopelus braueri. Taxonomy (NCBI): domain Eukaryota; kingdom Metazoa; phylum Chordata; class Actinopteri; order Myctophiformes; family Myctophidae; genus Gymnoscopelus; species Gymnoscopelus braueri. The sequence continues at coordinate 1,527,978 of NC_137626.1, forward strand.
GTAATAGTTAACTCACCTTTCACAATTTTAGCATGGAATTGCTAGCAGGGAAGATGGAATTGAGAATGTAATAATTAACTAAGAATGTGATACTTAACCCACCTTTTTGAGTTTAGCTGGAGAGTGAAAAAGTTCTTCAGGAGTTTTGAACCCTTAACCAACGGTTTATAAATCACTGATTTATCTCACATGCTAGCTGGCATGGAAGATGCAGTAGAGAATGTATTACTTCACCCACCTTTGAGCATTTAGAGGGAGAGTGATTTTTTTTCTTCTGGAGTTTTGACCCTTAAACGTTCTGTTTATAAACCCCTGATTTATCATTTAAGCCATGTTAGCATGGAAGAAGCAACCGAGAATGTAATATTTATCCCACCTTTTAGAATTTAGATAGAGTGATGATAATGTTCTTCATGAGGTTTGATCCCTGAACCTTTTATTTATAAATCCCTGAATAATACCTCGAGCCACACTAACATGGAAACTCACGTAAGAATGCAATACTTAACCAACCTCTTCGATTTTAGATTGAGAGTGAAAAATCATATTAAGGCGTTTCAAAGCCTAAACCTTCAGCTTATAAATCCCTGGTATATCTCCTGAGCCACACTGATATGGAAGATGCAACTCTATTTAATGACTATAAGATATGACAATAACGGATTTGTATTTTGATGACATTAAACATCCCTCTGTTTGCTCTCAATGAAAGAGTAAATCTGGGTGCGGAGAAAAATGTTCCAACAGATCTGTTTTTTAACAATAACTGTTGTGTTTTCTTGTTGTGTTCCTTGTTTCTTAGTTATACTTGGTGTTTTACAATACAGTTGTGCTCTTTACATATTTTAGAAATACTAGCCCATACCCGGTCGACCCAAGACACCACCCAAGACAGACAGACAGAGGTTACTCCAATTATATAGTAGGATATCTTCTTAGTTCAGGTTTTAATTTACACTTGTGTACTTTTTGTTTTGTAGTGATGTCTGAGTGTTTCCTGTTTGCTGCTACCTGTCTTGTCTCACCCTGTCATTTGCAAATGTTGTTCACCTGTGTCTTGTTTAGCCCTAGCCAATCGTGTGTTGATTGTCCATACATATGCACCTGTGTCTCCAATGTGTTGCTGTTTGCCCTTCACTGCCAGTCTGTTTGTTGTATGTAGTTGTCTGTGAGTATCTTAATGTTTGATCTAGTCTCCTTGATTCGGTGTATGTAGGCCATCTTCTTGTGCTTTTACAAGTGAAGCTTGCAAGTGCCTTCCTAGTCCTTCTCGTGCTCCTTGTGTTCCCTGGTTTTTGTCATAATAAAAAAAAGAAAACTCCTTGTATCTGAACTAGTCTGCCTTGGTCTTTCTGTCCTGCACTCCCTCCTGACTCGCATAGTGACAGCAGTCTTCATTACTTTTGGAGTCTCTCATTCTCCCCTCGGCTTGTTTGTCTTTTGGTTTGAATCCATCATCCAACTCCTTACTTCTAAGACATTTAAATTTCAATGAGCTCCATATCTCTTGAGAGTGTACAAATGGACCATTAGGGGTCCATTTGGTTCCATTTTGTACACTCTCGGGAGTTACAGAAATGTAAGGGGACATTTAGAACCCCCTCAAGAAACCATGAGGGTCCCCTGGACCCCACTTTGAAAACCACTGCTTTACACACATCCACTACAGATTCTGCAGACTAACTCACTCATAAACAATTAGTTAATTAGCCTTTGTCTTTATATTCATCAATTCTGTGTTTAAGTGTATTGCTCTTATTTAGTTTGAACATCCCTCTGTTTGCTCTCCAACCATCCTTTGCATTTTTTTTTCAACAGATGGTGTTTAACAATAACCTAAAACTCAAAAAAAGTTCTGTCATAATGAACCCTGATCATCAGTGAATCTAGTAGATTCAGTCATTCTGTCAGGGGGAGAGGTGTTTGCTGTAGACTTTCAACTTTTGACCTGCCACCTCTCCCTTAAACTTCAAATATTAACTCCAGTTTCTAATTAGTGTGAAAAGCCTGGTGGCGCAAGAGAAAAGTAGAGGCCTCGCAGGTGGAAGGTTGGGGGTTTGAATCTTGGTCCTGGTAAATCTCTATCTTTGCTCTTTTTAAGGCGAGGAGCGTGGAATCAGCCCGCCTCCCTCTTCACGCCCTCTTTTAGCTCCGGTAGGAGGGGGAGGAGCATGGGTAAAGCCCGCCTCCAGTGGGAGGAGCTTAATACATTTACATAATAAGCAAAGCAATTTTTGTTGTATGTCATTGACATTATTAGTATTATAGCTGACTTATTTGTTATTTTTTTTACCACTGTTTTATGTTTTTTTTATTGAGGCACTTTGAAGTTTCATATTGATTGTTGTTTTGGTCGTTTGAGATATTTTGTATTAGTTGTTGGAGTTCACTTTTGTATTAGTGGAGCTTTGAACCCTGAACCTTTGGTTTATAAACCTCTGATTCATCTATTGAGCCACGCTGGCATAGGAGATGTAATCGGGAATGTAATAGTTAACTCACCTTTTACAATTTAGATGGAAAGTGAAAAATGCTCTTAGGGAGCTTTGAACCCAGAACCTTTGGATTATAATCCCCCGATTTATCATTTGAGCCATGCTAGCATGGAAGAAGCAATCGGGAATGTAATACTTAACTCATCTTTCACAATTTAGATGGAAAGTGAAAAATGCTCTTTGGGATCTTTGAACCTAGAACCTTTGGATTATAAACCCCTGATTCACCTATTGAGCCACACAGTCATAGGAGGTGCAATCGGGAATGTAATAGTTAACTCACCTTTCACAATTTAGATGGAAAGTGAAAAATGCTCTTTGGGAGCTTTGAACCCAGAACCTTTGGATTATACGCCCTGATTCACCTATTGAGCCACGCAGACACCATAGGAGATGAAATTGGGAATGTAATAGTTAACTCACCTTTCACAATTTTAGCATGGAATTGCTAGCAGGGAAGATGGAATTGAGAATGTAATAATTAACTAAGAATGTGATACTTAACCCACCTTTTTGAGTTTAGCTGGAGAGTGAAAAAGTTCTTCAGGAGTTTTGAACCCTTAACCAACGGTTTATAAGTCACTGATTTATCTCACATGCTAGCTGGCATGGAAGATGCAGTAGGGAATGTATTACTTCACCCACCTTTGAGCATTTAGAGGGAGAGTGATTTTTTTTCTTCTGGAGTTTTGACCCTTAAACGTTCTGTTTATAAACCCCTGATTTATCATTTAAGCCATGCTAGCATGGAAGAAGCAACCGAGAATGTAATATTTATCCCACCTTTTAGAATTTAGATAGAGTGATGATAATGTTCTTCATGAGGTTTGATCCCTGAACCTTTTATTTATAAATCCCTGAATAATACCTCGAGCCACACTAACATGGAAAACTCACGTAAGAATGCAATACTTAACCAACCTCTTCGATTTTAGATTGAGAGTGAAAAATCATATTAAGGCGTTTCAAAGCCTAAACCTTCAGCTTATAAATCCCTGGTATATCTCCTGAGCCACACTGATATGGAAGATGCAACTCTATTTAATGACTATAAGATATGACAATAACGGATTTGTATTTTGATGACATTAAACATCCCTCTGTTTGCTCTCAATGAAAGAGTAAATCTGGGTGCGGAGAAAAATGTTCCAACAGATCTGTTTTTTAACAATAACTGTTGTGTTTTCTTGTTGTGTTCCTTGTTTCTTAGTTATACTTGGTGTTTTACAATACAGTTGTGCTCTTTACATATTTTAGAAATACTAGCCCATACCCGGTCGACCCAAGACACCACCCAAGACAGACAGACAGAGGTTACTCCAATTATATAGTAGGATATCTTCTTAGTTCAGGTTTTAATTTACACTTGTGTACTTTTTGTTTTGTAGTGATGTCTGAGTGTTTCCTGTTTGCTGCTACCTGTCTTGTCTCACCCTGTCATTTGCAAATGTTGTTCACCTGTGTCTTGTTTAGCCCTAGCCAATCGTGTGTTGATTGTCCATACATATGCACCTGTGTCTCCAATGTGTTGCTGTTTGCCCTTCACTGCCAGTCTGTTTGTTGTATGTAGTTGTCTGTGAGTATCTTAATGTTTGATCTAGTCTCCTTGATTCGGTGTATGTAGGCCATCTTCTTGTGCTTTTACAAGTGAAGCTTGCAAGTGCCTTCCTAGTCCTTCTCGTGCTCCTTGTGTTCCCTGGTTTTTGTCATAATAAAAAAAAGAAAACTCCTTGTATCTGAACTAGTCTGCCTTGGTCTTTCTGTCCTGCACTCCCTCCTGACTCGCATAGTGACAGCAGTCTTCATTACTTTTGGAGTCTCTCATTCTCCCCTCGGCTTGTTTGTCTTTTGGTTTGAATCCATCATCCAACTCCTTACTTCTAAGACATTTAAATTTCAATGAGCCCCATATCTCTTGAGAGTGTACAAATGGACCATTAGGGGTCCATTTGGTTCCATTTTGTACACTCTCGGGAGTTACAGAAATGTAAGGGGACATTTAGAACCCCCTCAAGAAACCATGAGGGTCCCCTGGACCCCACTTTGAAAACCACTGCTTTACACACATCCACTACAGATTCTGCAGACTAACTCACTCATAAACAATTAGTTAATTAGCCTTTGTCTTTATATTCATCAATTCTGTGTTTAAGTGTATTGCTCTTATTTAGTTTGAACATCCCTCTGTTTGCTCTCCAACCATCCTTTGCATTTTTTTTTCAACAGATGGTGTTTAACAATAACCTAAAACTCAAAAAAAGTTCTGTCATAATGAACCCTGATCATCAGTGAATCTAGTAGATTCAGTCATTCTGTCAGGGGGAGAGGTGTTTGCTGTAGACTTTCAACTTTTGACCTGCCACCTCTCCCTTAAACTTCAAATATTACCTCCAGTTTCTAATTAGTGTGAAAAGCCTGGTGGCGCAAGAGAAAAGTAGAGGCCTCGCAGGTGGAAGGTTGTGGGTTTGAATCTTGGTCCTGGTAAATCTCTATCTTTGCTCTTTTTAAGGCGAGGAGCGTGGAATCAGCCCGCCTCCCTCTTCACGCCCTCTTTTAGCTCCGGTAGGAGGGGGAGGAGCATGGGTAAAGCCCGCCTCCAGTGGGAGGAGCTTAATACATTTACATAATAAGCAAAGCAATTTTTGTTGTATGTCATTGACATTATTAGTATTATAGCTGACTTATTTGTTATTTTTTTTACCACTGTTTTATGTTTTTTTATTGAGGCACTTTGAAGTTTCATATTGATTGTTGTTTTGGTCGTTTGAGATATTTTGTATTAGTTGTTGGAGTTCACTTTTGTATTAGTGGAGCTTTGAACCCTGAACCTTTGGTTTATAAACCTCTGATTCATCTATTGAGCCACGCTGGCATAGGAGATGTAATCGGGAATGTAATAGTTAACTCACCTTTTACAATTTAGATGGAAAGTGAAAAATGCTCTTAGGGAGCTTTGAACCCAGAACCTTTGGATTATAATCCCCTGATTTATCATTTGAGCCATGCTAGCATGGAAGAAGCAATCGGGAATGTAATACTTAACTCATCTTTCACAATTTAGATGGAAAGTGAAAAATGCTCTTTGGGATCTTTGAACCTAGAACCTTTGGATTATAAACCCCTGATTCACCTATTGAGCCACACAGTCATAGGAGGTGCAATCGGGAATGTAATAGTTAACTCACCTTTCACAATTTAGATGGAAAGTGAAAAATGCTCTTTGGGAGCTTTGAACCCAGAACCTTTGGATTATACGCCCTGATTCACCTATTGAGCCACGCAGACACCATAGGAGATGAAATTGGGAACGTAATAGTTAACTCACCTTTCACAATTTTAGCATGGAATTGCTAGCAGGGAAGATGGAATTGAGAATGTAATAATTAACTAAGAATGTGATACTTAACCCACCTTTTTGAGTTTAGCTGGAGAGTGAAAAAGTTCTTCAGGAGTTTTGAACTCTTAACCAACGGTTTATAAATCACTGATTTATCTCACATGCTAGCTGGCATGGAAGATGCAGTAGGGAATGTATTACTTCACCCACCTTTGAGCATTTAGAGGGAGAGTGATATATAATATTTATCCCACCTTTTAGAATTTAGATAGAGTGATGATAATGTTCTTCATGAGGTTTGATCCCTGAACCTTTTATTTATAAATCCCTGAATAATACCTCGAGCCACACTAACATGGAAAACTCACGTAAGAATGCAATACTTAACCAACCTCAGATTGAGAGTGAAAAATCATATTAAGGCGTTTCAAAGCCTAAACCTTCAGCTTATAAATCCCTGGTATATCTCCTGAGCCACACTGATATGGAAGATGCAACTCTATTTAATGACTATAAGATATGACAATAACGGATTTGTATTTTGATGACATTAAACATCCCTCTGTTTGCTCTCAATGAAAGAGTAAATCTGGGTGCGGAGAAAAATGTTCCAACAGATCTGTTTTTTAACAATAACTGTTGTGTTTTCTTGTTGTGTTCCTTGTTTCTTAGTTATACTTGGTGTTTTACAATACAGTTGTGCTCTTTACATATTTTAGAAATACTAGCCCATACCCGGTCGACCCAAGACACCACCCAAGACAGACAGACAGAGGTTACTCCAATTATATAGTAGGATATCTTCTTAGTTCAGGTTTTAATTTACACTTGTGTACTTTTTGTTTTGTAGTGATGTCTGAGTGTTTCCTGTTTGCTGCTACCTGTCTTGTCTCACCCTGTCATTTGCAAATGTTGTTCACCTGTGTCTTGTTTAGCCATAGCCAATCGTGTGTTGATTGTCCATACATATGCACCTGTGTCTCCAATGTGTTGCTGTTTGCCCTTCACTGCCAGTCTGTTTGTTGTATGTAGTTGTCTGTGAGTATCTTAATGTTTGATCTAGTCTCCTTGATTCGGTGTATGTAGGCCATCTTCTTGTGCTTTTACAAGTGAAGCTTGCAAGTGCCTTCCTAGTCCTTCTCGTGCTCCTTGTGTTCCCTGGTTTTTGTCATAATAAAAAAAAGAAAACTCCTTGTATCTGAACTAGTCTGCCTTGGTCTTTCTGTCCTGCACTCCCTCCTGACTCGCATAGTGACAGCAGTCTTCATTACTTTTGGAGTCTCTCATTCTCCCCTCGGCTTGTTTGTCTTTTGGTTTGAATCCATCATCCAACTCCTTACTTCTAAGACATTTAAATTTCAATGAGCCCCATATCTCTTGAGAGTGTACAAATGAACCATTAGGGGTCCATTTGGTTCCATTTTGTACACTCTCGGGAGTTACAGAAATGTAAGGGGACATTTAGAACCCCCTCAAGAAACCATGAGGGTCCCCTGGACCCCACTTTGAAAACCACTGCTTTACACACATCCACTACAGATTCTGCAGACTAACTCACTCATAAACAATTAGTTAATTAGCCTTTGTCTTTATATTCATCAATTCTGTGTTTAAGTGTATTGCTCTTATTTAGTTTGAACTCTGAGCCAGGTTCACACATTAAAACTGATAGTTTTGGTCTTCTGAAATTGATAAATGACTTTAAGATATGACAATAAGGAATATGTGTTTTGATAACATTAAACATCCCTCTGTTTGCTCTCCAACCATCCTTTGCATTTTTTTTTCAACAGATGGTGTTTAACAATAACCTAAAACTCAAAAAAAGTTCTGTCATAATGAACCCTGATCATCAGTGAATCTAGTAGATTCAGTCATTCTGTCAGGGGGAGAGGTGTTTGCTGTAGACTTTCAACTTTTGACCTGCCACCTCTCCCTTAAACTTCAAATATTACCTCCAGTTTCTGATTAGTGTGAAAAGCCTGGTGGCGCAAGAGAAAAGGAGAGGCCTCGCAGGTGGAAGGTTGGGGGTTTGAATCTTGGTCCTGGTAAATCTCTATCTTTGCTCTTTTTAAGGCGAGGAGCGTGGAATCAGCCCGCCTCCCTCTTCACGCCCTCTTTTAGCTCCGGTAGGAGGGGGAGGAGCATGGGTAAAGCCCACCTCCAGTGGGAGGAGCTTAATACATTTACATAATAAGCAAAGCAATTTTTGTTGTATGTCATTGACATTATTAGTATTATAGCTGACTTATTTGTTAGACCACTGTTTTATGTTTTTTTATTCAGGCACTTTGAAGTTTCATATTGATTGTTGTTTTGGTTTTTTGAGATATTTTGTATTAGTTGTTGGAGTTGACTTTTGTATTAGTGGAGCTTTGAACCCTGAACCTTTGGTTTATAAACCTCTGATTCATCTATTGAGCCACGCTGGCATAGGAGATGTAATCGGGAATGTAATAGTTAACTCACCTTTTACAATTTAGATGGAAAGTGAAAAATGCTCTTTGGGAGCTTTGAACCCAGAACCTTTGGATTATAATCCCCTGATTTATCATTTGAGCCATGCTAGCATGGAAGAAGCAATCGGGAATGTAATACTTAACTCACCTTTCACAACTTAGATGGAAAGTGAAAAATGCTCTTTGGGAGCTTTGAACCTAGAACCTTTGGATTATAAACCCCTGATTCACCTATTGAGCCACACAGACATAGGACATTCAATCGGGAGTGTAATAGTTAACTCACCTTTTACAATTTAGATAGAAAGTGAAAAATGCTCGTAGGGAGCTTTGAACCCAGACCGTTTGGATTATAAACCCCTGATTTATCATTTGAGCCATGCTAGCATGGAAGAAGCAATCGGGAATGTAATAGTTAACTCACCTTTCACAATTTAGATGGAAAGTGAAAAATGCTCTTTGGGATCTTTGAACCCATAACCTTTGGATTATAAACCCCTGATTCACCTATTGAGCCACACAGACATAGGAGATGCAATTGGGAATGTAATACTTAACTCACCTTTCACAATTTAGATAGAAAGTGAAAAATGTTCTGTGGGAGTTTTAAACCCAGAATATTCAGATTATGAACCCCTGATTTATCATTTGAGCCATCCTGGCATGGTAGAAGCAACTGAGAATTTAATAATTAACTGAGAACTTAACCCACCTTTTAGAATTTAGATGGAGAGCGAAAAAGTTCTTTAGGAGTTTTGAACCGTTAACTTGCGTGGTATCCAGTGAAACATTAGATAAAGATAAAAGCCCCAGGTAAAAGTTGGAAAGATGTCCTTGCTGGTTTGAACAGTGACTCTGCTGTCCTGACATCAGTGGGAAGTTCATTCCACCACTGTGGGGCCGGAACAGAAAAAAGTCGTGACCGAGTCAACCAGTCGCCCCGAGGCGGCAGACCGAAGTGGTCGGGCAGGGGTGTAAGCATCGACCATAGCCCGGAGGTAAGAAGGAGCTGATCCTTTCGCTGCCCTATAGGCTAGCACCAGGGTTTTAAACTGGATGCGAGCCGCTACGGGGAGTCAGTGTAGAGAACAGTGTAGAGAACATGTACAAGAGCCAGGTAAAATGTCAGCAAATATCCTCCCTGGTTTTGAACCCAGAACCTTCCGTCGGTAAGTCCCATATCTTAACCACTACACCACTGTGTTTCATACTGAGCCTGTTATTTTGCGTGGTCTTCACTGAAACATTAGGTAGGTAACATAAGAGCCAGGTAAAACTTGGAAACATGTCCTTGCTCGGTTGGAACTAAGAACCTTCTGCTCATGAGGCCTGTATCTTACCAACTGCACCACCATGATTGATGCTTAGTTTATTTTCTTGCGCTCTCTTCAGTTAAATATTCTGTCTCTATGTGTGTAATAAACTTGTGGTGTGATACTGCCTGGTGTCCGTCTTGTTCTGCAACTCTGAGCTGAAACCACGCTCAGTTAGAGGGAGACTCATAAGGACCACATGGTTGGTCAACTGAATTCACCCATGAAGGTCAGGGGTCATCAATATGTCCGTACATGGACAAATGTGTCGGTGGCAAAGACTTGGTCTTGTCCGTGGCTGATTTACACACCATTATAATGTTCTTATTTTGATCACAAGACCCAATTACTGAATGTCTCCAGGTTTTCTTCAGCAGAATATGTATGACTCTGATTTACTATGACACTATATATGACACATTAGGAGTCCTACTAGTGGCTCTCAAATGTTTTATTTGCAAGGACCACCATAACTCTACTCCACTAGTTACAAACCTTTTATCAGTGGTGGAAAAAGTACTCAAATTCTTTACTTAAGTAAAAGTACCAATACTGCAATATAAAAATACTCAGTTACAAGTAAAAGTTCAGAGTTAAACATTTACTTGAGTAAAAGTACAAAAGTATTGGTATAAAAATGTACTTAAAGTACCAAAAGTAAAAGTACTAAATATTTGAAAATAGCCGATCTACAAGCTCACAACGCGTCGCGATGCGACACGTTGTGAGCTTGTAGATCTGCTATTTTCAAATAGCCTAGGTATAAAATAGGGCTAAAGTGGTTAATGTATGTTTTATAATATCATAATTTACATCTGAAAAGTAACTAGTAACTAAAGTTTTCAAATAATTGTAGTGGAGTAAAAGTACAATATTTGCCTCTGAGAAGTAAAAGTACTGGAAATTGGAAATACTCAAGTAAAGTACAAATACCTAAATTGTACTTAAGTACAGTACTTAAGTAAATGTACTTAGTTACTTTCCACCACTGCCTTTTATATGGTCATTCAGGGCTAGCTATGTGTATCTGGTAATATTGTTGTCACTCATGTTGTATGTCCGTGGCAAAAATGTAATGTTGACCAACATGTCACCACATGACAACATGGTGACCCCTGATGAGGTGCATTTTAGCAGTGGTGGACAAACTCAAGTATAAATTACAAAGTACATTTTGTTTTTAATATCCATGCATTGCGGTCGTGAAATTCAGAACAATGTAAAAGAAAAATGTTCCAAAAATAGTGAAAATAGCCGGTCTATGAGTTCACAACGCGATGAGCTGGGAGCTTGTAGATCGGCTATTTTCTGCTATTTTTCTGAGATTTTCTAATATCTCCCCTTACTAATCCATATTACAATAAAAACAACTAAAAGACTCAAATAAACTCTTTAAAAAAAAGTTAAAACAAAACTAAAAGCTCTTGGTAGGAACTTTTTAGAAACATATTTTTTACATGAACTACTTGAGCCCTACAGTAGCATGAATATTCTGGGGGAACATTCACTGAAAACGATCATAATTCTATAGAATATAATTGTCATTTTTGGCGAAGAGGTTTGGTGTAGAGGAACAAAAACAAGTCTATAACAACATAAAAAACTAACATTAATGTACACAACACTGATGATAGTCCCGTCAAACAAGTCTATGCAACTATCTATGAAATGAATGGGGAAAAGGTTTAATATGAATACATTTCATATTATGTACTGCTTAATCTATCTCTCTGATAAGAGGTTCTTGGCCTGAGAAAAGCAATAAAGACCCCTGGTTTAAGGGTTCCCAAACCCCCCAAATAATCATCTTTGAAGTGGGGACCCCCCAAATAATCATCTTTGAAGTGGGGACCCCCCAAATAATCATATTTGAAGTGGGGACCCCCCAAATAATCATATTTGAAGTGGGGACCCCCCAAATAATCATATTTGAAGTGGGGACCCCCCAAATAATCATCTTTGAAGTGGGGACCCCCCAAATAATCATATTTGAAGTGGGGACCCCCCAAATAATCATATTTGAAGTGGGGACCCCCCAAATAATCATATCTGAAGTGGGGACCCCCCAAATAATCATATTTGAAGTGGGGACCCCCCACCCTGACAAGCACTTGGAATTGTAGGCATTACATTTAGTTTGACTCGGTTCTACAGATAAATATTGTGAAAATAGACGATCTACAAGCTCACATTGTGAGCTTGTAGATCGGCTATTTTCACAATGCCTCTTTCTTGAGTAATATTTGACAATTTGGCCAATTTGGTATTAAATAAGGTCTTAAAGGTCATCAAATGATAACTTTATAAATGTGCAGATACCCTGTATACACTTATACTGTATGTTGGGTTGTTTACTGTTGAGAGAGAAAACAATGTTGCACATTAAAGCTGATCATCTGTAGCCTGGCATCCAGACTGCTTCACTACGTTCGGCGGATTCTCTTTTCTCACTTTGCTACACAGCCTGGAAAGCCTCCTATCTCCTCGCACGAACGGGAGAAAGCGGCTTCTGATTGGTCTGTAGGGGGAGGGGGAGGAGGGGGGGGACCAGGGTTGTCCAATGTAAGACTAGAGTCACTTCCTGACTTGCCTACGACTGTGTAGCTAAGTGAGAAAAAAATGAATCCGCCGAATGTAGCGAAGCAGTCTGGATCCCAGGCTAAATCATCTGGGGACCCCCCCAAAAAAATAATTTGGGGACCCCCTCTAGGGGGGTTCCGACCCCCAGTTCTAGCGTTCAGCGGGGTACTGGTTCTGCTGTTCCGTCATGTCGGCCTCCTCCACCAGCTCCAGCCTCTGTCTGATCCAGGCCAGGTAGCGAGACAGTTTGGTGAACACCGGGACTTCCTGTCCTGAACGTCCACCGTGTCCGCCTGCACCGCAGCCACCAGGGGGCGCCGCCGCCGCCGCCGGAGGAGCAGACAGCAGCAGTCCCGTCAGAAACACGGTCCCCCGCTCCTCCGTAGCCATGGGCGTCCCGGGGGGGAACAGCAGGCCGCACGGCGGCTCGCTCTGGCCCGACGTGGCTTTCGCCGCGCTCGTCGTGTTCTTCGCCGTCGCGTTGGCGCCGCCATCTTGTCTCTCGGTTCCGTCCGCTCAACGTTCTGCGGGGCCTGCGGTCCGTGGCTCCGCCCACCGTCTGGTCTTCCAGGTCCCATGTCGTTATAGTTCACTACGGTAACGAAAACATGAGAATTACAATAGGAAAAGAAAAAAAGGTTCATCAACCTGTTTTTGAGACAGTGCCCCCTATCCCATATCCCTGTCACACTGTGAGAGGAGTCTTAGACAGTGCCCCCTATCCCATATCCCTGTCACACTGTGAGAGGAGTCTTAGTGACCAGAAATTACATTTAGGGCTGGCGAGATTTTTTTTTCTACCGCCCCCACAATCAATCAATCAATTATTCAGTGGTGGTCTCTTCATGTTGTAGTTTAATGGCTCAAGCTGCTCTCAGACTCAGAGCCCCTTTTATACCAGGTAAGTACAGGTGATGGCCCAGACCCCCACACCTGGCACTCCTGGCACCCCATGAAGATAAAGGCATACATTTGCATCACTATAGGCGACGTCGCTCTGCTGAATGGATACGGTAGTGATTGGCTGCCTGCCCGCGTGAATGGAAGAGGAGGTCCGACGGCCACTATTCTCTTTGAATTTTTTTCACTGCCTGTTTTTCAGTCTTTTACTTTATTTTCTAGGGGAGGCTAGATTTTAGTTGGGCAGGCTGCCCTGCCTCTATGATGGGTACACCACTGACCTGATGACAGTCCTGACTGAGTCTGGGTCAGAAGGAGAACTCACCTAGACCAGTCCGCCTCATGCAGAACATCTTGTTGGCGATTGGATGAGAGACGTTGGGCTGAGCGCGCGGCATTGGCTCAGCGGCATGTACGCCAGGCGCTCCGGACTCTGCCCGGTAAGCCCCGCCCTCCCGGGACGCATCAGCACGTTCTCGCTGAAGTCCTTGGTGGGCAGGCAGAGGGGGAAGAGGGCGTGGCCTAACACCAACGGCCTGGCCAATTGGAGGAGGACCAGGTCGTCGTCATGGCGACCCTGTCGGTAGCGGCTGTGGACGTAGAAGGCGCGCACTGCCGTCACCTGATTGGCTGAGAGAGAAACGGAGACGGTGTGTTAGTTTGATCTGATTGGCTGAAGAGAGGACAGTGCAGTGCAATGTAGGTATCGGTGGATTTGACCAATGCAAATAGTCTGTAATCGGATAACGGACAAAATTCCATTATCGTGCATCCCTAGCAGTTAGATAGAACTAACCAGAGTGGATGCAGAGGTTGGATGGGTTGGATGTATAATTTACAATTTAGGCATTTAGCAGACTCTCTTAATCCAGAGCGATTTACAGCAAGCAAGATAAACACGAGGTAAAACATCAAATGCATAAAGATAGTAATCTAGGATCTTAGGTAAACCAAGAACCTATCATCAGTCTAACAGTAGAATATCGGAAAATCAATAATCTGTACATTGAAACCATACACACTATAGGATACCAGATCTACAAATGAACCTGGCTGTCTACATAACACGCTATCTAAATGACATTTTAGCCTTTGCATAAGCCTGCAAGGTCGTCACGGCTAGGGCAAGTTCTACGATAAGTGCTACGGGCTAATAGTCCATGAGCCAGACAAGATTTCATTATCGAAAGAGTGGGCAAAACCATAACTATATTAAATTGTCTATAGGGTCAATATAAGTAAATAAATATATGATAACCTTTCCACAGGAGCAGCTTTTTCATATTTATCACACATTTTATTATTTTCCCCATACGTACATGACTGGTGAAAAAATGAAACATTTAAAAAATAGTTATCTTAAACTTTCCCAGTTGATTATTTACATGAAGACAATGATTTATCATATTACAAGTTTTCTGAAATTGTATATTTAAATACGCAAATGAGGCATTAGGAAAATATGCCCGAATTTGCATAACTTTCCAGAATCAACATTGGAACATTGGACAAAGCCAGAGTCAACATTCTTATTTCATATGTTAAGATGTTCAAGTCAAAGGTTTTTAACGAGGGAATATTCAATATCTGGCTCAATTTTGGGGCTCTGGCTCATGGACTAAATGCCTAATTTGCATATCTAAATATACAATTTCAGAAAACTTGTAATACAATAAATCATTGTCTTCATGTAAATAATCAACTGGGGAAGTTTCATTATGATAACCTTTTTTTAATGTTTTTAATTTTTTCACCTGTCATGTACGTATGGGGAAAATAACAAAATGTGTGATAAATATGAAAAAGCTGCTCCTGTGGAAAGGTTATCATATATTTATTTACTTATATTGACCCTATAAAGTATAAACAATGTAATATAGGTATGGTTTTGCCCACTCTTACGATAATCATTGCTCAATTTTGGGGCTCTGGCTCATGGACTATAAAGCAGAGTCTGAAGAGGTGAGTCTTCAGATTATGGCAGAAGATTAGGAGTGAGTCTACAGTTCTAACTGCAACTGCTGGATGGGTTGGATGTAGACGTTGGATGGGTGCAGGTGTGACAGGACTAACCAGATTGGACGTAGAGGTTGGATGGGTTAAGGGGCGGTCCCTTCCCCAGGAACAGACACTGGGCGGAGCTTAGGACAGAACGCCTGCCAAGCACCACCCCTCCACATAGCTCCTCCCCTCTGCTGTCCATCAGGGAAACCTAGCAACACGAAACAAAGAACATTAAAGGTGCAGTAAGTGATGGTTGTTATTTTATTTTATTATTTTAGTGTATTTAACGTTAGATAGCTCTATATTGTGATAGTAATTACTATAGAGTGTTTGTTCAGTAACAGTGTTAAATAGCTCTATATTGTGATAGTAATCATTACTATAGAGTGTTTGTTCAGTAACAGTGTTAAATAGCTCTATATTGTGATAGTAATCATTACTATAGAGTGTTTGTTCAGTAACAGTGTTAAATAGCTCTATATTGTGATAGTAATCATTACTATAGAGTGTTTGTTCAGTAACAGTGTTAAATAGCTCTATATTGTGATAGTAATCATTACTATAGAGTGTTTTCAGTAACAGTGTTAAATAGCTCTATATTGTGATAGTAATCATTACTATAGCGTGTTTGTTCAGTAACAGTGTTAAATAGCTCTATATTGTGATAGTAATCATTACTATAGTGTTTGTTCAGTAACAGTGTTAAATAGCTCTATATTGTGATAGTAATCATTACTATAGAGTGTTTGTTCAGTAACAGTGTTAAATAGCTCTATATTGTGATAGTAATCATTACTATAGAGTGTTTGTTCAGTAACAGTGTTAAATAGCTCTATATTGTGATAGTAATCATTACTATAGAGTGTTTTCAGTAACAGTGTTAAATAGCTCTATATTGTGATAGTAATCATAGAGTGTTTGTTCAGTAACAGTGTAAATAGATCTATATTGTGATAGTAATCATTACTATAGCGTGTTTGTTCAGTAACAGTGTTAAATAGCTCTATATTGTGATGGTAATCATTACTATAGAGTGTTTGTTCAGTCAAAGGGTCTCCTCCATGTCTCTCCAGCTCTTTAGCAAGCTGAAAATCTAGTTTTATGTCGGGATACCAATGTATTCCAATCAGGAGAGAGAACTCACACAGGACACACAAAATAATAAATAAATAGCAGACAGCATTGGAACTGGAGTTCTCTCTCCTGATTGAACATTTAAAACAATATAAATTGATGTGTGAATGGATTATTTTGGGGCCCACTAGTAAGAGTCACTGGACAACACTACACCACCTGAACCAGTAGTGTGTGTGTGTGTGTAGATGTTGTGTACCTGCCATGGACAGTGTCTATGTGGACAGTTTTACACACTGTTGTCCTGCCCTTCTGGTTTAGACTGAGACACTCTGCCACAAGGATGCTTCAATGTGAGCGAGCGCGCGCGCGCACACACACACACACACACACACACACACACACACACACACACACACACACACACATTCCAGCCATTATTTTTGAGTAAAAATGTCTCCCTGGCCATCTAATATTGGTATATTGGTTATTGTCAAGCTGTAATGTAAAGCACAGTGTATAATCAACGGTAGGGGATTGGGGGGTTGTTGAATTGATTCTATTCTGAAAAATAAAATAAGAAAATATTGCTAAACACTTGATAAGAGTGTACACCTACTGTGCACATGCTCAGTGGGATACACTGTCTGCATGTGGGGAAGGAGCGGGTGTTGCATCCTGGAAAATATTTCTGGACGATTTTATGGCATTTGTTTTCCTCTGCTGGCAAAACTTTTGATTACTGTGAATTTAGAATATCAATTTTGTCTAGCTTATTGCTTACATTGAACAACCATTAGTTACAAAAGTACAATATTTGCCTCTGAGATGTAGTGGAGTAGGAGTAAAAATACTCAAGTAAAGTACAAATAACTCAAAATTGTACTTAAAGGGATACTTCACTTTCGGGCCGGGGACACATTTAAAAAAAATATTAAAAATAAATGAAAAAAGTTATGGAAAATTCATGGCCCCCTCACACATTAGTAGGACACTCTAATGCGTGAGGGGGCCATGAATTTTCCATAACTTTTTTCATTTATTTTTAATATTTTTTTTAAATGCGTCCCCGGCCCTAAAGTGAAGTATCCCTTTAAGTACTTAATGTACTTAGTGTCACACATTATGTCATTATACCTGGGACAACGATGAGCTCCTCGGTGGCAGGTCTGCCATCCTCTGCACTCTGTTCACAGTTGTCTCCTTTGAAAGGCCAGCTGCAGTTACAGCTGTAGCCCCCCGCTGTGTCTGTACAGGACCCCCCATGGAGGCACGGGCTGGGAGAGCACTGGTCCCTGTCTAACACACACACACACACACACACACACACACACACACACACACACACACACACAAAGATGTGATGGATGGATGGAACATTAAACGGACAAGCTCACAACACTGTGACAACAACAATACGTCCTCCCGGTAGGTCATACATGGGCAACTGGCGGCCCGGGGGCCACATGCGGCCCCTACCTTCACTTAACGCAGGTTAATATCAGAATACTGATATATTCTTGATTTCGGGGGCACGGTGGCGCAGTCGGTAGCGCTGTCGCCTCACAGCTAGAAGGTCCTGGGTTCGATTCCCGCCGGGGACGCTGTGGGCGCTGGGGGCGTGTCTTCTCCTCCGCGTCATCAGCGCCCATACCCTAGGTGGGGTTGGTGAAAGGGCCTACTCTGTGTGGAGTTTACATGTTCTCCCCGTGTCTCCTAGGGTAGTTAATACCCTCACAAAAACATGTAGTAATCCTGGTCACTATACTGCCTCCCCCATGACAGCCGGGGCGCCTGATGGAGGGGAAGGGAACTGGTTGGAATAACGTGTTCCTTCCACGCACTACGTCCTACCAGGGAAACTCTCCCGTCAGGTGACAAGAAGGTCAGTTGGCTCTCATGCATTGAAGGAACCATGAGCTCGGCCCTGGCCTCCCTGGCTGTGGGGGACTGGTGTAGCGCTGGTGTAGGGCTGGTGTAGCGCCCAGGATCACTTAGGAAATTGGCCCAGGGTGAAAAAAATGGGTTACAAAAATCGCGGGATAAAATTTAAGAGATATATTATTGATTTAAGCTGTTACAATTCCAAACATGCAAACATGACCCGCTTTAATTACTTCAGTCTATATTAGTAACTTAATGACTAGTATTAAAATACTATTCTTTTTTATGTTAAATGTATTTGTCTTTAAGTTCATAAAGTTAACATAAGTATAACTAAATGCATTTGAAATTAAATTAAAATGTTACTTTTCATTATTCCATTTCAAAAATAGCACAAAAGAAATGTCAATTGCAATTCAAAAATAGCAAAAATAGCAGATCTACAAGCTTAAAACGCGTCGCACTGCGACACGTTTTGAGCTTGTAGATCTGCTATTTTTGCTACTTTTGCGTGACATGGCGCCTGACAGTATATGCATTGTGTCCCTCTGGAGTGAGTGTGGAAATATAGTGGCCCTCTACATCATCAATGTTGCATCACCCCTGCGGTAGGGGCTCCTCACTGGCAGGTGAGCCAGTACAGCACAACTAAACTGGGAGGGGGGGGGGGGGGGAATAGCAGCCTCTATGCACACCAGCCATATTGGATCTTCCTTACTCCATTCTGGTTGTTACAATGACACTAATGAAGGCTCTGTTCCATTCTGGTTGTTACAATGACACTAATGAAGGCTCTGTTCCATTCTGGTTGTTACAATGATACTAATGAAGGCTCTGTTCCATTCTGGTTGTTACAATGACACTAATGAAGGCTCCGTTCCATTCTGGTTGTTACAATGACACTAATGAAGGCTCTGTTCCATTCTGGTTGTTACAATGACACTAATGAAGGCTCTGTTCCATTCTGGTTGTTACAATGATACTAATGAAGGCTCTGTTCCATTCTGGTTGTTACAATGACACTAATGAAGGCTCTGTTCCATTCTGGTTGTTACAATGATACTAATGAAGGCTCTGTTCCATTCTGGTTGTTACAATGACACTAATGAAGGCTCTGTTCCATTCTGGTTGTTACAATGACACTAATGAAGGCTCTGTTCCATTCTGGTTGTTACAATGATACTAATGAAGGCTCTGTTCCATTCTGGTTGTTACAATGATACTAATGAAGGCTCTGTTCCATTCTGGTTGTTACAATGACACTAATGAAGGCTCTGTTCCATCCTGGTTGTTACAATGATACTAATGAAGGCTCTGTTCCATTCTGGTTGTTACAATGATACTAATGAAGGCTCTGTTCCATTCTGGTTGTTACAATGACACTAATGAAGGCTCTGTTCCATTCTGGTTGTTACAATGACACTAATGAAGGCTCTGTTCCATTCTGGTTGTTACAATGATACTAATGAAGGCTCTGTTCCATTCTGGTTGTTACAATGATACTAATGAAGGCTCTGTTCCATTCTGGTTGTTACAATGACACTAATGAAGGCTCTGTTCCATCCTGGTTGTTACAATGATACTAATGAAGGCTCTGTTCCATTCTGGTTGTTACAATGATACTAATGAAGGCTCTGTTCCATTCTGGTTGTTACAATGACACTAATGAAGGCTCTGTTCCATTCTGGTTGTTACAATGACACTAATGAAGGCTCTGTTCCATTCTGGTTGTTACAATGATACTAATGAAGGCTCTGTTCCATTCTGGTTGTTGCAATGATACTAATGAAGGCTCTGTTCCATTCTGGTTGTTACAATGATACTAATGAAGGCTCTGTTCCATTCTGGTTGTTACAATGACACTAATGAAGGCTCTGTTCCATTCTGGTTGTTACAATGATACTAATGAAGGCTCTGTTCCATTCTGGTTGTTACAATGATACTAATGAAGGCTCTGTTCCATTCTGGTTGTTACAATGATACTAATGAAGGCTCTGTTCCATTCTGGTTGTTACAATGATACTAATGAAGGCTCTGTTCCATTCTGGTTGTTACAATGATACTAATGAAGGCTCTGTTCCATTCTGGTTGTTACAATGACACTAATGAAGGCTCTGTTCCATCCTGGTTGTTACAATGATACTAATGAAGGCTCTGTTCCATTCTGGTTGTTACAATGATACTAATGAAGGCTCTGTTCCATTCTGGTTGTTACAATGACACTAATGAAGGCTCTGTTCCATTCTGGTTGTTACAATGACACTAATGAAGGCTCTGTTCCATTCTGGTTGTTACAATGATACTAATGAAGGCTCTGTTCCATTCTGGTTGTTACAATGATACTAATGAAGGCTCTGTTCCATTCTGGTTGTTACAATGATACTAATGAAGGCTCTGTTCCATTCTGGTTGTTGCAATGATACTAATGAAGGCTCTGTTCCATTCTGGTTGTTACAATGATACTAATGAAGGCTCTGTTCCATTCTGGTTGTTACAATGACACTAATGAAGGCTCTGTTCCATTCTGGTTGTTACAATGATACTAATGAAGGCTCTGTTCCATTCTGGTTGTTACAATGATACTAATGAAGGCTCTGTTCCATTCTGATTGTTACAATGATACTAATGAAGGCTCTGTTCCATTCTGGTTGTTACAATGATACTAATGAAGGCTCTGTTCCATTCTGGTTGTTACAATGACACTAATGAAGGCTCTGTTCCATCCTGGTTGTTACAATGACACTAATGAAGGCTCTGTTCCATTCTGGTTGTTACAATGATACTAATGAAGGCTCTGTTCCATTCTGGTTGTTACAATGACACTAATGAAGGCTCTGTTCCATTCTGGTTGTTACAATGACACTAATGAAGGCTCTGTTCCATTCTGGTTGTTACAATGATACTAATGAAGGCTCTGTTCCATTCTGGTTGTTACAATGACACTAATGAAGGCTCTGTTCCATTCTGGTTGTTACAATGATACTAATGAAGGCTCTGTTCCATTCTGGTTGTTACAATGATACTAATGAAGGCTCTGTTCCATTCTGGTTGTTACAATGACACTAATGAAGGCTCTGTTCCATTCTGGTTGTTACAATGATACTAATGAAGGCTCTGTTCCATTCTGGTTGTTACAATGACACTAATGAAGGCTCTGTTCCATTCTGGTTGTTACAATGATACTAATGAAGGCTCTGTTCCATTCTGGTTGTTACAATGATACTAATGAAGGCTCTGTTCCATTCTGGTTGTTACAATGACACTAATGAAGGCTCTGTTCCATCCTGGTTGTTACAATGATACTAATGAAGGCTCTGTTCCATTCTGGTTGTTACAATGATACTAATGAAGGCTCTGTTCCATTCTGGTTGTTACAATGACACTAATGAAGGCTCTGTTCCATTCTGGTTGTTACAATGACACTAATGAAGGCTCTGTTCCATTCTGGTTGTTACAATGATACTAATGAAGGCTCTGTTCCATTCTGGTTGTTACAATGATACTAATGAAGGCTCTGTTCCATTCTGGTTGTTACAATGACACTAATGAAGGCTCTGTTCCATTCTGGTTGTTACAATGATACTAATGAAGGCTCTGTTCCATTCTGGTTGTTACAATGATACTAATGAAGGTTCTGTTCCATTCTGGTTGTTACAATGACACTAATGAAGGCTCTGTTCCATTCTGGTTGTTACAATGACACTAATGAAGGCTCTGTTCCATTCTGGTTGTTACAATGATACTAATGAAGGCTCTGTTCCATTCTGGTTGTTACAATGACACTAATGAAGGCTCTGTTCCATCCTGGTTGTTACAATGATACTAATGAAGGCTCTGTTCCATTCTGGTTGTTACAATGACACTAATGAAGGCTCTGTTCCATTCTGGTTGTTACAATGACACTAATGAAGGCTCTGTTCCATTCTGGTTGTTACAATGACACTAATGAAGGCTCTGTTCCATTCTGGTTGTTACAATGATACTAATGAAGGCTCTGTTCCATTCTGGTTGTTACAATGATACTAATGAAGGCTCTGTTCCATTCTGGTTGTTACAATGACACTAATGAAGGCTCTGTTCCATTCTGGTTGTTACAATGATACTAATGAAGGCTCTGTTCCATTCTGGTTGTTACAATGATACTAATGAAGGCTCTGTTCCATTCTGGTTGTTACAATGACACTAATGAAGGCTCTGTTCCATTCTGGTTGTTACAATGATACTAATGAAGGCTCTGTTCCATTCTGGTTGTTACAATGATACTAATATTTGAAGGCTCTGTTCCATTCTGGTTGTTACAATGACACTAATGAAGGCTCTGTTCCATTCTGGTTGTTACAATGATACTAATGAAGGCTCTGTTCCATTCTGGTTGTTACAATGATACTAATGAAGGCTCTGTTCCATTCTGGTTGTTACAATGACACTAATGAAGGCTCTGTTCCATTCTGGTTGTTACAATGATACTAATGAAGGCTCTGTTCCATTCTGGTTGTTACAATGATACTAATATTTGAAGGCTCTGTTCCATTCTGGTTGTTACAATGATACTAATGAAGGCTCTGTTCCATTCTGGTTGTTACAATGACACTAATGAAGGCTCTGTTCCATTCTGGTTGTTACAATGATACTAATGAAGGCTCTGTTCCATTCTGGTTGTTACAATGACACTAATGAAGGCTCTGTTCCATTCTGGTTGTTACAATGATACTAATGAAGGCTCTGTTCCATTCTGGTTGTTACAATGATACTAATATTTGAAGGCTCTGTTCCATTCTGGTTGTTACAATGATACTAATGAAGGCTCTGTTCCATTCTGGTTGTTACAATGATACTAATGAAGGCTCTGTTCCATTCTGGTTGTTACAATGATACTAATATTTGAAGGCTCTGTTCCATTCTGGTTGTTACAATGATACTAATGAAGGCTCTGTTCCATTCTGGTTGTTACAATGACACTAATGAAGGCTATGTTCCATTCTGGTTGTTACAATGACACTAATGAAGGCTCTGTTCCATTCTGGTTGTTACAATGATACTAATGAAGGCTCTGTTCCATTCTGGTTGTTACAATGATACTAATGAAGGCTCTGCTCCATTCTGGTTGTTACAATGACACTAATGAAGGCTCTGTTCCATTCTGGTTGTTACAATGATACTAATGAAGGCTCTGTTCCATTCTGGTTGTTACAATGACACTAATGAAGGCTCTGTTCCATTCTGGTTGTTACAATGATACTAATGAAGGCTCTGTTCCATTCTGGTTGTTACAATGACACTAATGAAGGCTCTGTTCCATTCTGGTTGTTACAATGATACTAATGAAGGCTCTGTTCCATTCTGGTTGTTACAATGATACTAATGAAGGCTCTGTTCCATTCTGGTTGTTACAATGATACTAATATTTGAAGGCTCTGTTCCATTCTGGTTGTTACAATGATACTAATGAAGGCTCTGTTCCATTCTGGTTGTTACAATGATACTAATGAAGGCTCTGTTCCATTCTGGTTGTTACAATGACACTAATGAAGGCTCTGTTCCATTCTGGTTGTTACAATGACACTAATGAAGGCTCTGTTCCATTCTGGTTGTTACGATGATACTAATGAAGGCTCTGTTCCATTCTGGTTGTTACAATGATACTAATGAAGGCTCTGTTCCATTCTGGTTGTTACAATGATACTAATGAAGGCTCTGTTCCATTCTGGTTGTTACAATGATACTAATGAAGGCTCTGTTCCATTCTGGTTGTTACAATGATACTAATGAAGGCTCCGTTCCATTCTGGTTGTTACAATGATACTAATGAAGGCTCTGTTCCATTCTGGTTGTTACAATGACACTAATGAAGGCTCTGTTCCATTCTGGTTGTTACGATGATACTAATGAAGGCTCTGTTCCATTCTGGTTGTTACAATGATACTAATGAAGGCTCTGTTCCATTCTGGTTGTTACAATGACACTAATGAAGGCTCTGTTCCATTCTGGTTGTTACAATGATACTAATGAAGGCTCTGTTCCATTCTGGTCAAACAGAGTCAGGGTGTTGACTCACTGGAAACACTCTGCTACACCAGTGGGTCTCAAAGTGTGGTCCAGGGACCCTCATGGGTCCTTGAGGAGGGTTCCACATGGACCCTTACGGGTGTGTAACTCTCAGAATTATTATGGGGGTCCTTGAAATAAAGAATAAAGTTTGAGAACCACCGTGCTACACTAAATGGAACAGAGCCCTAATTAGTATAATTGGTAAGACTTGTGAAGGAAGTAAGGAAGAGGCCCAATTTCTATTGGCTCTAAAATAAGACAAAACAAAACATTGTGTTTGTGTGGGTCAGATAACTCACCAAAGTATGACGCCCAGAAGAGATCCTGTCAGGGCAGAGATATAAAACAGTATTAGCTATACACAGTGGTGGAAAGTAACTAAGTACATTTACTTAAGTACTGCAAAATGTTGAGGTATTTTTTACGTTACTTGAGTATTTCCAATTTTCAGTACTTTTACTTCTACTCCACTACATCTCAGAGGCAAATATTTTGATTATAACAAAACATACATTAACCACTTCAGCCCTATATACATTTAGGCCATTTGAAAATAGCCGATCTACAAGCTCACACATCGCTACGCATTGTGAGCTGTAGGGTTAAATCTTACGGTTCTATGGGGTGTATAGTAGTGGTTCTATGGGTTGTATAGTAGGGTTAAATCTTACGGTTCTAGGGGTGTATATAGGGTTAAATCTTACGGTTCTAGGGGTGTATATAGGGTTAAATCTTACGGTTCTAGGGGTGTATAGTAGGGTTAAATCTTACGGTTCTAGGGGTGTATAGTAGGGTTAAATCTTACGGTTCTAGGGGTGTATATAGGGTTAAATCTTACGGTTCTAGGGGTGTATAGTAGGGTTAAATCTTACGGTTCTAGGGGTGTATATAGGGTTAAATCTTACGGTTCTAGGGGTGTATATAGGGTTAAATCTTACGGTTCTAGGGGTGTATATAGGGTTAAATCTTACGGTTCTATGGGGTGTATAGTAGGGTTAAATCTTATGGTTCTATGGGGTGTATATAGGGTTAAATCTTACGGTTCTAGGGGTGTATATAGGGTTAAATCTTACGGTTTCAGGCTTGCTCTCAAAGAACTCTCGGGCCTCCTCGTAGCTGCAGCGTTCTTCATTACATTCTCTCTCTAGGTTTCCCTGAAGCATCTCCTCGATGAAGAAGCTGTTCGCTCTCTTAGAACGCAGGAACACACTGCTGGCCTGACGCCCCGGGGAGAGCCCTGAGAGACAGACAGACAGACAGACAGACAGACAGACAGACAGACAGACAGACAGACAGACAGACAGACAG
The DNA here is from genome assembly GCF_963280865.1 of Gymnoscopelus braueri. Lineage (NCBI taxonomy): Eukaryota > Metazoa > Chordata > Actinopteri > Myctophiformes > Myctophidae > Gymnoscopelus > Gymnoscopelus braueri. Next base: position 1,553,380 of record NC_137626.1, read on the forward strand.
ACAGACAGACAGACAGACAGACAGACAGTCAGTGGTGGAAAAAATACTCCAAAAGTAGAAAGTACTCATTATGCAGAATGTCCAATTTCACAAGTTTTCAAATGTATAAAATGTGTAAAACTCATTTGCCACTGTCGCAAAATGTCTTGCTCAGAGTGGGACTGTGGGGTCTCTGCTCTACATGTAAAGTGTCTTGTTGTTCAGGGTGGGACTGTGGGGTCTCTGCTCTACATGTAAAGTGTCTTGTTGTTCAGGATGGACTGTGGGGTCTCTGCTCTACATGTAAAGTGTCTTGTTGTTCAGGATGGACTGTGGGGTCTCTGCTCTACATGTAAAGTGTCTTGTTGTTCAGGGTGGACTGTGGGGTCTCTGCTCTACATGTAAAGTGTCTTGTTGTTCAGGATGGACTGTGGGGTCTCTGCTCTACATGTAAAGTGTCTTGTTGTTCAGGATGGACTGTGGGGTCTCTGCTCTACATGTAAAGTGTCTTGTTGTTCAGGATGGACTGTGGGGTCTCTGCTCGACATGTAAAGTGTCTTGTTGTTCAGGATGAGACTGTGGGGTCTCTGCTCTACATGTAAAGTGTCTTGTTGTTCAGGATGGACTGTGGGGTCTCTGTTCTACATGTAAAGTGTCTTGTTGTTCAGGGTGGGACTGTGGGGTCTCTGCTCTACATGTAAAGTGTCTTGTTGTTCAGGGTGGGACTGTGGGGTCTCTGCTCTACATGTAAAGTGTCTTGTTGTTCAGGATGGGACTGTGGGGTCTCTGCTCTACATGTAAACTGTCTTGTTGTTCAGGATGGACTGTGGGGTCTCTGTTCTACATGTAAAGTGTCTTGTTGTTCAGGGTGGGACTGTGGGGTCTCTGCTCTACATGTAAAGTGTCTTGTTGTTCAGGATGGACTGTGGGGTCTCTGCTCTACATGTAAAGTGTCTTGTTGTTCAGGGTGGGACTGTGGGGTCTCTGCTCTACATGTAAAGTGTCTTGAGACAACTTGTTGTGATTTGACACTTTAATAAAATTGAATTTGAAAATAGCAGATCTACAAGCTCACAATTTGTCGCATCCTGACGCATTGTGAGCTTGTCGATCGGCTATTTTCAAATGGCTGAAATGTATATAGGGCTGAAGTGGTTAATGTATGTTTTGTAATAATAATCAAAATCTACAAAGTACGGTAACTAGTAAATAAAGTTTTCAAATGAATTGTAGTGGAGTAATAGTACAATATGAGCAGGGCACCTCATGGTTTGCGGTGCCCTTATGACCCTCGCAACCACCGTTTTACCATAGCAACTGCCCATTAGACCCTAGAAACCGCCTATGAGACCCTAGCAACCGCCTATTAGACCCTAGCAACCACTGTTTTACCCTAAAAAAGCGACGTAAAACACTACTCAACACTGTCAACACGATCAAAACGTTTAACACTACTAATACTTTAACTATAGCTGTATAATGACATTATATTAACATTGTATCAACAAACACCTACAACAAAAAAGACACCTTTTTACTCCCTGACCTTAAAAGAATATAATTCACCCAAATAATTACTTTTTTTCTATCAATTAGTCACTCCATGGAAACTTGAACTTGAATTCATGGATATTTGTTAGTTTTTGTCTCATTCCTAAGACAATAATTTGATGACCGGCAGCGGTTCCGGTTGGAGACACAAAGAGTCTCCTTTGTATCTCCTACCGGAACCGCTGCCTACCGGTCCGCTGGTCATCACATTATTGTCTTAGGAATGACACAAGAAAATAAAAAATATAGCTACAAGCAGCGATAATACAGGGCCAGTGAATGCAGAAAGAAAAAAGAAAGAAGCAATGATAAGTAATATGCACAATAAGCCATAGAAACATAGAAGACTGAACTTGAGAAAGAAAACCAAATTTTCTCATTGAGCTAGAGATATGATAGCCCTGGTAGCGTCTGTTAATATATATGAGTCTTTCCGTCCCTGATGAACCAAGACTCTGTTTTGCTAACTACTCTAGATCACTGGTTCCCTAACCATCTACCGATAGAGAAAGTGTACATCTCCTCGGAACCGAAACTGGTGAAAGTAGCCGATCTGCAAGCTCACAAAAGATTTCTATCAGAAAGGTTGTGAGATTGTAGATCGGCTATTTTCACAATGAAGTGTGTCTCACATTGAAAAAAATACTCTCAATTGCACGTGAACTCATTGATACAGTCATGTTGTTTGCAATGCACTTTAAATGAAGTCTGCATGAAGTGAGCCTTAAAGCGGCAACCTTGCGGTTGTGAAGCAGATGCTGTAGAGAGAAGCCATTGGACCAACAGACCAGAACCAGTGAAAAAAGAGTTCACACAGTTGATACAGTTTCATGCGAATTGCTCAAAAAACCTGGGTTTAAGTGTTTTTCGAACTGCTCAAATGTGCGGAAGATCTAAGGGCGGAGCTTACTGGTCAAAGTGATACATGTGTTCCTCATGAGTCAAGGCACAAGTGTAAGCAAGTTTCACGACTTTCGGCCAAACGAGGCATGACTTATGCCTGTTTAAAGTTAGCATTTAAAAAAAATTGCTATAGCGACCCCCTTTGGCCAATTGGAGTAAGATTGGTTTCAGTGATATTTGGAATGACCATCTACATTTCTGCAAAGTTTCAAAGAAATGTGAGTCTGCATGTATGTGTTAGGGGCAGATGAATAATTGTCATAAAACTGCAATAGTTAAAACCTATCGCCTCCTGGGATTTTGGAGCAATCTGCACGAAACGTTTAACACTTGAACTTTGGACCTATGCCGACAACTTCTTGGCGGCGGATTTTCCATAAGTGAACAAATTAAGCTTTCATGAGCCAATGACTGTTTTTCATATCATTCAAAATGGTAGGAGATCTAAAGGTCAGAGGTCAAAAGTCAAAAGGGTGAAAGTTGTTCAGCATGAGGAGACGTTTCATGGCTGTAGGTCAGGGCATGAGCTGTACCTGTTCAAAGTTGGCATTTTCAATTGAGTGCTATAGCGCCACCTTTTGACGAAAGATTGTGAGAATTATTTCTTGATCGTTTTTCATGACCATCTACCATATGGCCGAGTTTCGTAAAAAGTGTATGCACGGTTAAGCCAGAACTGCGAAAAGTGGCAGAAGAAGAAAAATACTGCCAACATCAAAACAGAGCCATGCTTGCCAGCCTGAACCTGTAAATATCCATGAATTCAAGTCTCCATGGAGTGACTAATTGATAGAGAAAAACATGTCATTTTGGGGGTGTACTATCCCTTTAAGAATTTAAGGCCTATTTTCACACATTTATCAGAACAATCTGATCTGTTTACTGTACATATATAACAGTATTATAACATACATATATAACAGTATTATAACATATTACATAATTTATAACTGTACATATTTTGTTTCTCTTATTTTTTAAACTGCTTATATGATGTGTGCGTGCGTGTGCGTGTGTGCGTGCATGTGCGTATGCGTGTGTGTGTGTGTGCGTGTGCGTGCGCAGATAGACAGACAGGGTGGGGGTTATATTAAGATCACAACAGGTGTCTCCCCTCAGGGTCCACCTGTCTCCCCTTCTCCAGAGGAGAGACAGGTGCATGGTGGCACCCCTAGAAAACACACACAGACCAGACAGACAGACAGACAGACAGACAGACAGACAGACAGACAGACAGACAGACAGACAGACAGACAGACAGACAGACAGGACAGACAGGACAGACAGGAAGTTCAGACAGACAGACAAAGACAGACAAGACAGACAGGAAGTTCAGACAGACAGACAAAGACAGACAAGACAGACAGGAAGTTCAGACAGACAGACAGACAGGCAGGCAGGAAGTTCAGACAGACATACAGGAAGTTCAGACAGACAGACAGACAGGCAGGAAGTTCAGACAGACAGACAGACAGGCAGGCAGGCAGGCAGGCAGACAGACAGACAGACAGACAGGCAGGCAGGCAGACAGACAGACAGACAGAGAGACAGACAGACAGACAGACAGACAGACAGACAGACAGACAGACAGACAGACAGACAGACAGACAGACAGACAGACAGGCTGGGGGCAGAAATCTTTCAAGTTTTCACGTTTTCTATGTCATTGTAAATGATATAAAGACAGAGTCCCCCAAAAAGCAGCAACAATAGCCGATCTACAAGCTCACCGTGCGTCGGCGTAGTAGCAGCTTGTAGATCGGCTATCTTTTGACAAACATGTTTTGTATGTTTTGACATTCTTTTTGAGTGTCGCCCAAAATAGAGGCTAATAGAGGTTGAAATGTAATTTTAGGGATTTTAAAAATAAACATGAATAACCAATGAACAGTATGAACAATTATGATGATCCATCAACAAAAACACGGGTTCTGTTTTTTCTCTCTCCACCATTTCCTGAAAAGTATCAGTTTTGGACACTTGATAACCAGTGGTATAAAGTAACTAAGTACATTTACTCAAGTACTCTACTCAAGTACAATTTCGAGATATTTTTACTTTACTGGAGTATTTCAAATTCGCAATACTTTTAATTCTACTCCACTACATCTCAGAGGCAAATATTATACTTTTACTCCATGACAATTATTTGAAAACTTTAGTTACTAGTTACTTTGTAGATTTTTGATTATTATTACAAAACATACATTAACCACTTCAGCCCTATATATTTTTCGGCCATTTGAAAATAGCAGATCTACAAGCTCACAATGCGTCGCATTGTGAGCTTGTAGAGCTGCTATTTTCAAATGATTTTTGTACATGTGAAATGGGACATTCTGCATAATGAGTACTTTCTATTTTGGTACTTTAAGTACATTTTGATACCAATACCTAGTACTTTTACTCAAGTAAATTCTGAATATCGTTTGTAACAGAGTATTTCTACATTGCAGTATTGATACTTTTACTTAAGTAAAACATTAGAGTACTTTTTCCCACCACTGTTAATAACATGGGAGCAGGCTTGCAGCAGACAGTTGGAATGGCTCACGGTGTCATGGGACTCTGTGCAGCGGGTTAGCCTGGCAGCTGCCTTGTGCCTCTCACCACACAGCAGGCTATTTTCACCCTTTAAAACGCTGCCCTTAAGTTAGCACACACACACACACACACACAAACACACACACACACACACACACACACACACAGGTGTTGCCAAGTCACCTTATTATAAGCGCTTTGGGCTTGTATTTTTTTCTGTATAGTGGCTTGTAAATATTGTTAAGTTTACGGGCTGTGTTTTTTGGGGGGATCGTTTCTATAAAGTGTAGTTGCTCATTGGGGCTTGCTGTCTAATGTTTAAAGGACAACTTTTTTAGCTCGTCATTAAAGTAAATAAAAGATGAGTGTTAATTTTTTTTCATTTACTGCTTTCTATAGTTTATTTATAATTTTCGCAACCTTTTTTACAGTGGGTGGGGGCATTCGGGCAGGTGGCTACATATGTATTTTTTACACAATAAAAAAAGGTCCTGTGGTCTTTGATGGCCAGATGTGAGTTATTGGGGGCTAGAAGAGCTACTGTAAATAATAATAAAGACATTTCCGGGTTATTGAGTAAAAACAATACATATTTAGCCACCTGCCCAAATGCCCCCGCCCACTGTAAAAAAAAGATCGCGAAAAATTGCTGAAACTATAGAAAGCAGTAAATTAAAACATTTTAACACTCATCTTTTATTTACTTTAATTACAAGCTAAAACATAAACCTTGGTTGTAAAAAAAACAAAGTTGTCCTTTAAACAAGGTTGTTCTCAAACATTTTCATGTCAAGGACCCCTAAATTAATACGTATTTGTTCGCAGACCCCCCATCTGAAAACACTTTGTGCCAAGGACACACCATACAAGATTTGTGTATTTAAAAAAATAAGTAAAAAAAAAAATCACGCCAGGCCGAAGAAACTATGAGCCGTATCTTGCCCTGGAGTGGCTAAACCACTCTATTATATGACTATGAATTGAATACCAAGGACCTCAATGGAAACAAGACCGCAAGGACTTTTTTGAACAGACCTTTTAACAGTGCTGTTTTACATGTTTTGCCTAATAAAATATTCAATCAATCAATCAAACCCACTATTTGGGGATTTAGTATTGCGCACAGGGCGCTCCCGTGCAAAAGCTGCTATCTTCAGACACCAGGCTTATCCCTAAAACACCGGCGCTACCCGTTACATTATGCATAGGTGTGGTTTAGTGTGGTTACAATAATAAAACCAATCACGGTGCCAGGACACTATACACCCGACGTTTGCTTCATACGCTCTAGCCTTTGATTGTCTTTCAATCAAACCATATTTGATAGACATAAGTATCACCTACATGTTACTGATTATAGAGAATGTTATATTATTGTAATCCGTTCCATATTTCCTGCACAATGGATTAATGAAACTGAACGGAGCGAATGGCATCGCCCACGACTCGCAGCACACAAATCACTGTCTTCTTCTTTCAACAGACTATCATCTTCTATGAACACATTTGACACAAGGAATTGACACTCTCACTTCTGCTGATTATATAAACCCTCCAGAAAAACGCAGGCAAAAATCCTTAATTATGCGGGCTAAAACTCTTGATTATGCAGGCTAAAATCCTTGATTTTGCGATGAAATATGCATTTTTTTTAGCAATTTTATGCGGTGAAATTGCGAAATATGCCGAAAGTTGTGAAATATGCGGAAATATGCGATGCGCATATTATGCGATGCGATGCGCATATTATGCGATGCGATGCAGCCTTTTTGAAAAAACTTCATCCCAGCATAATTATGCGCCATTTTGCTGATTATGCGGTAGATTCGGCGATCGCATAATCGCATTTTTCTGGAGGGTCTAATTATAGGAACATTAGAATCACAGACATTCGCTGAGAATTAGGAGAGAGGGAGAGTGAATGTTGTGCCGTTGTGCGCCCCGGCCCCACTCCCGACATGTCCATCGCAGGCGCGCGCTCTACCAAACGAATTTGGCATAGCGGGTGGTTTTAGAATCCTGTGTGGGCAAGATGGCAATTTTAGGGATAATGTAACAACACGCCCACGGCCACGCCTCCAGGCCCAAATAACGGAGTCAGGCATAATATAGCGGGTAGGGCGACGGCCGTAAGACACCGTTTAGGGACAGTGCCATCTGCCTCGAGTCAGTTGCACCACCACCACCTCACACTAAGTTCAAACTTAGCCTAGTTGTAGCTTAAATGGCTTCTAGACCGGGAGAGTATTGGTGTCATTTTTTGATTTCTTTGGCCATTCAAAAATAGCACATCTACAAGCTCGTAGCGCGGCACCGAGTGCCGCGCTATGAGCTTGTAGATCTGCTATTTTTTGAAAAAATCGTGAAAATGTGTGCAAATCTTTAAAAATATATATTTTTAACATTTGTAAAATATTTTTGTTCCAGGGACCCCCCCAGAAGCAAAGATTTGAGTTACAAATGTTCACTTTAAAAATATATATTAAAAGATTTGCACACATTTTCACGATTTAAAAAACAATAGCAGATCTACAAGCTCATAGCGCGGCACTCGGTGCAGCACTATGAGCTTGTAGATCTGCTAATTTTGAATAGCCAAAGAAATCTAAAAATGACAGAGATACGTCCCCCAGATTGAATTGGTCAAACTATAACTTGGCTAAGTTTGAACTTAGCGTGAGGTGGTGCAACATGGCTCCTGGTGCGTAATTCACGGGTAGCGGGTAGTGCGAAGGGGTAAGGCATGCAGGCCAAGATAGGGCCCTTTGTTTTACACTGCTACATAATTATAGCCCAAGGCGCTTCTTTTGGGCTTGTTTTTGTAGACCAGGCCGGCTTGTTTCTCTTGCGAAAGCTGGCAACACTGGTGCGGCACACACACACACACACACACACACACACACACACACACACACACACACACACACACACACACACACACACACACACACACACACAGAGAGCAGCTGCAGCAGGAGGTCCAGTCAGTCAGTCATGATGAAGTGCTCGCCGTGGTCGGGAGCAGCAGAGCTCAGAGCTCACAGCGGGTTGTTCCCGTCCGACACGGACACGGAGGACATGGACGACCCGGAGGACCTGGAGGACAGCGGCAGCGCCAGCGACATCTCCGACACGCCGTCCACTGGGGGAGGAGGAGGAGGAGGAGGAGGAGGAGGAGGAGGGGACGGACGCAGTCCTCGGGTCGGCAGCGCCATGGTCAGGGTAGGCATTATCATAGTTAACTAAATGTGACGGTTAAAGGGGTAGTTCACCCCCCAAAAAAAACACTTTTTTCCTATGTATTAGTCACCCCATGGAGACTTGAATTCATGGATATTTATTAGTTTTCGTCTCATTCCTAAGACAATAATGTGATGACCGGCGGACCGGTAGGCAGCGGTTCCGGTAGGAGAGGTCTCTTTGTGTCTCCTACCGGAACCGCTGCCGGTCATCAAATTATTGTCTTAGGAATGAGACAAAATATCCATGAATTCAATGAAGTCTCCATGGGCTGACTAATCCATAGAAAATGAGACATTTAGGGGGTGAACTATCCCTTTAAGTACAACTAGACGTGAAAACTACAATAAAGATTTGTTTTTTATAAAGACAAGGCTTCATGAAAAATGTATAATTAACAGAAACTGTATTGTATGCTTACAAAACTAACTAAAACGAATTAATCATAGAGAAAATGTCCTTAGTTTTAATTCTTCGTAAAAATTATTATAAAAATCGTTAAATAATTTTCAAAAATGTTCTTAAATTTTGAAAAATAGGAAGAAAATCTGGTGTAGATGCTATTTGTCAACAGACAATTTTATACAGATGAACGAGAACAATTCTGACGATTATGCAAAACATAACTGATCTCAAATAGATAGTGATGTCATAAGATTTTATTTAGACAGATGCTATAGGTTCATTGTTTACATGGTATCCTAGTTTCTTTGAGGCTTTACATTGTTCTGTCTGCATTCTATTTATGTGACTATTTACCTTGTCGTTCATGTTTACTGTTTGTCCATCAAGGTTTTTAAGTCTTTACTTAAAACACACACTTTTCTCTTTGGCTTTTAACCACATCTGATCAAATGTTTTTGCGTGATGTTTAAAATGTGCTCTATAAATAAAGTTTGATTTATTGATTGACTGATGCACCAAGTCGCTCTGGATAAGAGTGTCTGTGAAATGTCTAAATTGTAATTAATTAGGGCCCGAGCACTGCACCTGTGCAAAGCCCTTTTCAAATTGCAGAAAGATTATTCTTACCGATAATGAATTGCGTTTTTGAGGGCCTAAACGTTCTCAAAAAGTTGCGCAACTTTGCACACACATCTCAAGTGGCGAAAAATTCTCAAAAAGGGGCGTTGTCTAATGGCTCAATAGCGCCCCCTACAAAATGTCAGTGTTGAAGCCCCACAATACGGTTTCACCTACATGTATGTAAATTGGTACACACCTGTATCATGTCCCGACTTACAAAAAAGTCTCTTGGAGCCATGGTGTAAACCCAACAGGAAGTCAGACATTTTGAATTTAAAGTAGCGTTTTAGCCCATTTTCTGCCATTTTCACGGGTCATACTTTAACAAACTCCTCCTAGGAGAATGGTCTGAATAACTTCAAACTCGCTGAGCGTACACAAGAGACCTTAACGACGAAAGGTTGTCTAAAGCGTGACTTTTCATATAACGGCGTGACCGTGGCGAAGCGTCAAACTTCCTTGTTTCACTGGCAAAGAGGAAGTGAAAATAGCCAATCTACAAGGTCATGTTTTTCATTTTGTCTATGTAGCTTTTGAGTAGATTGCCATGTAGACTTGATGGTGGTGTCATTGGAATCAGATCAGAGTCCTTGTCTTTCATTGATTTAACTTGGCTCCACCCCCTTTTCTGATTGGTTGATATTTGTAAACACCTATATTTCGCCATAACTTTTGACCTGCTTGTCGTAGCCACTTGTAAGTGGCCTCATTGAACTCGGATTAGAGTCCTTGTCCTTAATTGTTGTTACTTAGCCCTCTTCTGACTGGTCGATATTCGATAGTTCCTATTTTTTGCTTTAACTTTTGAACGGTTTGTCGTACATACTTGTGAGTCGTGTCACTTGATTAGATTGAGTCCTTATCCTTCATTGGCGTCACTTAGCCCCACCCCCTATTCTGATTGGTCGACATTTCATAGTTTCTATCATTTGCCATTACTTTTGAACAGTTTGTCGTAGCCACTTGCGAGTGGCCTCATTGGACTCGGTTTAAAGTCCTTTTCCTTCATTGGTGACGTTACATAACTCCGCCCCCTCTTCTGATTGGTCGATAATATTTGATAGTTCCTATTTTTGCTATAACTTTTGAACGGTTTGTCGTACAGACTCGTGAGTCGCGTCACTTGATTTGATTGAGAGTCCATGTCCCATTTCCCCTATTTTAATCCAATATTTAATATTTTCTACATTTTGCCTTGACTTTTGAACAGTTTGTCGTACAGAGTCACAAGGCGTCTCACTGGACCCGGTTGAAAATCCTTAGCCTTCATTAGAGTTACTTAGCTCTGCTCCCTGTTCCGATTGGTCGATATTTGCCCCCAACGTGGACAGAGGTGCGAGGCCCCAGTCATCGCTGCTTGCAGCTTTAATTGTAATTGTATAATTGTAAATTGTTAATTAAAATTGTACATAGTAATTGTACATAGTAATTGTGTAATTGTGCCATGCGTAGGTGAGGGGAGCCCCCACCCACCACCACCACCACCAGAGGACGAGGAGGAGGGGGAGGGGCGGGGAGCGCCGGCACCACCACCACCACCCGGGGTTGGGCGGCGGAGGGGGCGGCGCCAGCAAGCAGCGGCAGGCGGCCAACGCGCGGGAGCGCGACCGCACGCACAGCGTCAACACGGCGTTCAGCGCGCTGCGGACGCTCATCCCCACCGAGCCGCAGGACCGCAAGCTGTCCAAGATCGAGACGCTGCGGCTGGCCTCCAGCTACATCGCCCACCTGGCCAACGTCCTGCTGCTGGAGCAGGACAGCCAGCAGCCCTGCCTGCGGTACCAGAGCCTCCTGCAGGGCGGCGCCACTGAGAACAGCGGCAGCAACAACAGCAGCACCGCCACCAGCATCGCCAGCAGCACAGCCGCCCTGAGACCCATCTGCACCTTCTGCCTCAGCAGCCAGAGGAGACAGGTAACCATGCTTCTGTTCAGTCATTACAACCAGAGGAGACAGGTAACCATGCTTCTGTTCAGTCATTACAACCAGAGGAGACAGGTAACCATGCTTCTGTTCAGTCATTACAACCAGAGGAGACAGGTAACCATGCTTCTGTTCAGTCATTACAACCAGAGGAGACAGGTAACCATGCTTCTGTTCAGTCATTACAACCAGAGGAGACAGGTAACCATGCTTCTGTTCAGTCAGTCATTACAGCCAGAGGAGACAGGTAACCATGCTTCTGTTCATTCAGTCATTACAACCAGAGGAGACAGGTAACCATGCTTCTGTTCATTCATTCATTACAACCAGAGGAGACAGGTAACCATGCTTCTGTTCAGTCATTCATTACAACCAGAGGAGACAGGTAACCATGCTTCTGTTCAGTCATTCATTACAACCAGAGGAGACAGGTAACCATGCTTCTGTTCATTCAGTCATTACAGCCAGAGGAGACAGGTAACCATGCTTCTGTTCATTCATTACAACCAGAGGAGACAGGTAACCATGCTTCTGTTCAGTCAGTCATTACAACCAGTGTTGATTTCGTCGACTAGACCTACGACGGAAAATGTTGGTCGACTACCTTTTTTCACTGACGAAAACTAAATAAAAACTAAATAAAAACTAAATAAAAACTAAATAAAAACTAAGCTATGATGACTAGAACTAAGACTAAATATATTGACAATTTCTGCAACAAATAAAAACTAGACTAAAATGTTAACTAGTGGAGAAGAGATCCAGTAGATCTAAGACTAGTGGAGAAGAGATCCAGTAGAACTAAGACTAGTGGAGAAGAGATCCAGTAGAACTAAAACTAGTGGAGAAGAGATCCAGTAGAACTAAGACTAGTGGAGAAGAGATCCAGTAGAACTAAGACTAGTGGAGAAGAGATCCAGTAGAACTAAGACTAGTGGAGAAGAGATCCAGTAGATCTAAGACTAGTGGAGAAGAGATCCAGTAGAACTAAGACTAGTGGAGAAGAGATCCAGTAGATCTAAGACTAGTGGAGAAGAGATCCAGTAGAACTAAGACTAGTGGAGAAGAGATCCAGTAGAACTAAGACTAGAGGAGAAGAGATCCAGTAGAACTGAGACTAGTGGAGAAGAGATCCAGTAGAACTGAGACTAGTGGAGAAGAGATCCAGTAGAACTGAGACTAGTGGAGAAGAGATCCAGTAGATCTAAGACTAGAGGAGAAGAGATCCAGTAGAACTAAGACTAGAGGAGAAGAGATCCAGTAGAACTAAGACTAGAGGAGAAGAGATCCAGTAGAACTAAGACTAGAGGAGAAGAGATCCAGTAGAACTAAGACTAGTGGAGAAGAGATCCAGTAGATCTAAGACTAGTGGAGAAGAGATCCAGTAGAACTAAGACTAGTGGAGAAGAGATCCAGTAGAACTAAGACTAGAGGAGAAGAGATCCAGTAGAACTAAGACTAGTGGAGAAGAGATCCAGTAGATCTAAGACTAGAGGAGAAGAGATCCAGTAGAACTAAGACTAGTGGAGAAGAGATCCAGTAGAACTAAGACTAGTGGAGAAGAGATCCAGTAGAACTAAGACTAGTGGAGAAGAGATCCAGTAGAACTAAGACTAGTGGAGAAGAGATCCAGTAGATCTAAGACTAGTGGAGAAGAGATCCAGTAGAACTAAGACTAGTGGAGAAGAGATCCAGTAGAACTAAGACTAGTGGAGAAGAGATCCAGTAGATCTAAGACTAGTGGAGAAGAGATCCAGTAGAACTAAGACTAGTGGAGAAGAGATCCAGTAGAACTAAGACTAGTGGAGAAGAGATCCAGTAGAACTAAGACTAGTGGAGAAGAGATCCACTAGAACAAAAATGTTATGTCATTTTATGTTTGGTTGCACTCGGGTGTTGTGCTCTGAAAATAGCCGATCTACAAGCTCACACCGCGTCGCAGCGCGTCGCAGCATGTCGCAGCGCGTCGCAGCGCGTCGCAGCGCGTCGCAGCGCGTCGCAGCGCGACGCGTTGTGCAACCAAGTGTAAAATCAGGCATTACGATGCCTGATTTGAATTTTGGCGATCAAGTCATCGCCAAAATACATTTTAGTCGACTAAATCAACTGTAGATTTAGTCGACTATAACTAGACTAACAGTAAAACATTTCAGATGACTAAAATATTCAAAAGATTCAAAAGACAGAAAACGTAATCAAAGTTTGTTGTCAAAACGTTTACAACCAGAGGAGACGATGGTAATGATGCTTCTGCTCGTTCAGTCATTAAGTAGAACATGTGAGTACTTTTTCCACCACTGCTCATTTGACAGAATCCTGCTAATGAACAGAACGAGCAACAAAGTCATCTGAAGTTCAATTATTTTCCAAAGCCCAGAGTGTAATAAAGTGTAACACGTCAAAACCGTGTTTTCAGTGTTTACGCTAGATCATACATGGGCAACTGGCGGCCCGGGGGCCACATGCGGCCCCTACCTTCACTTAATGCGGCCCCTACCTTCACTTAATGCGGCCCCTACCTTCACTTAATGCGGCCCCCACCTTCACTTAATGCGGCCCCCACCTTCACTTAATGCGGCCCCCACCTTCACTTAATGCAGCCCCCACCTTCACTTAATGCGGCCCCCACCTTCACTTAATGCGGCCCCCACCTTCACTTAATGTGGCCCCCACCTTCACTTAATGTGGCCCCTACCTTCACTTAATGTGACCCCTACCTTCACTTAACACATCGACCGCCAGAGGTTAATCTCATAATGTACTCACCAGTGCCAAGGTGTTTTTGTTGTTTTTTTGTTTTTTTCATGTCGCCATAGATCTTGTTAAAATCCTTAAGATTGAGATTGAGCCGGTCTGTTTACATCCGCGAGATCTCCCTGTATCTCCCAGTGAAGATCGCGTGTCAAACGGGGTATCCATGTTGTAGTTAGAGCGGATTACGTTAAACAGTGAAATGCGAGGAGAAAAAACTACAGGAAGAGAATTGAGTTTCAGTTTCGTCTGTAGAACGAGGGCGGACGTGATCGTCAAAACCGGATCCCAAATAATTCCGTTTCCGGTCATCAAACCGGAAACGGAAGTGGATCAAAAAAATTCCGAAAGCGCACCCGGACCGCGCATGCGCGAAAAGACCGCAGCCCGTAGGGCTACGGTCTCGGCGCTTAACAGTTGGATTTAACGGACCGTAGGACTACGTTCTTGGCGGTTAATGTGTTAATGTGACCCCCACCTTCACTTAATGTGGCCCCTACCTTCACTTAATGTGACCCCCACCTTCACTTAATGTGGCCCCCACCTTCACTTAATGCGGCCCCCACCTTCACTTAATGCAGCCCCCACCTTCACCTAATGCGGCCCCCACCTTCACTTAATGCGGCCCCTACCTTCACTTAATGCGGCCCCCACCTTCACTTAATGTGGCCCCTACCTTCACTTAATGTGGCCCCTACCTTCACTTAATGTGACCCCTACCTTCACTTAATGCGGCCCCCACCTTCACTTAATGCGGCCCGCAGGTTAATATCAGAATAGTGATTATATTATTGATTTCAGCTGTTATGATTCCAAACATGTAAACATGACCCACTTTAATTACTTCAGTCTATATTAGTAGCCTTTTTTATGCCCCATGTATTTGTATTTAAGTTCATAAAGTTAACATAAGTAACTAAATGCATTTGAAATTAAATAAAAATGTTACTTTTCAGGATTCCAATTAAAAAATAGCAGATCTACAAGCTCAAATCACATCGCAGTGTGAAACGTTTTGAGCTTGTAGATCGGCTATTTTTGCTACTTTTGTGTGACATAGAATGGTAGAGTACGGCATTTATTTACGAAAAAAGTAAAAACACAGAGATAAGAGGTGTCTGCCTGACAGTATATATAATGTTGTCCCTCTGGAGTGAGTGTGTAAATATAGAGGTCCTCTACATCATTAAACAGACAGTATATGTAATGTGTCTCTGTAGTGAGTGTGTAAATATAGTGGTCCTCTACATCATTAAACAGACAGTATATACAATGTGTCTCTGTAGTGAGTGTGTAAATATAGTGGTCCTCTGCATCATCAAAGTTGCATCAGGCCTGCGCTAGATGGACCCATCCCCGTCCGATCTAATGTTAAAGGATTTAGAGTCTCTGCTTTCTTGTTTTTTTTTCTTTCTGCGTTTTTGGTGAGAACAAGCTATATTCAACAGCCACTATAACCAAATAATGACACGCTTTTCCCCCCTGATAGAAGCAGAGACACTCCTCCGTCCTTTGCGACACTCCGTGTGTTGATCATCCTGGAGCGAAATATTCTGTGGCTTCTTGAAAGGTCAGTAAAAATGCTCAAAAACGTTGGCACTGTCTGCAGACTGTTCTGAAAAACCCTGGCAGTGAATGAGTTAACACATTGGGTGCCAAAACCGTATATATACGGTTTTTCAAAAACTGACGTTGAGTGCCAAAACCGTATATATACGGTTTTACCTCTTTTCATTGGATTACTGTACATTGGTCCCTAATGCAGCCTCTCACTGAATTTGGTGCGGCTACATGAAAGAAAACCCCCAAATGCACGTGATCGAAGTCATATGACCAAATCTTGGGCTTTAAAAAGAGGAGCAGCGCGCCGCAGTCCTCCTGTGCATTCCAAACTTTGTTTTGAAAGAGCCATTGCGAGTGAGAGAGAGACCAGAGACAGACAGACAGACTGAGAGCGAACAAGTGAGTGAGGGTGAGTTTGAGTTAGTGATAGTGATAGTGATAGTGTTATAGTTTAGATATATAGATATAGTTTAGATAGATAGATAGATAGATTGATTGAGAGAGTGATAGATACATTTGATTGAGAGAGTGAGTGATAGATAGATAGATAGATTATAGTTATAGTTATAGTTGTAGAGTGAGAGATTGTATTGTGAGGTTGAGTGTTGAGTTTATTGTGAGGTTGAGTGTATTTTGTATTTGTATTGTATTGTAAGCCTAGTGAGCTATTTTATTTTGGGTTAGAAAGGGCGAGGAGGTTATAGATTTAGCGGAGATAAGTGGAGAGATAGTGAGGGTTAGTGGTGAAAAGATATAGAAAGGAGAAAAGGAGTATTTATATAGTAGGTTTAGAGGGGCGATACTGTAGATCTATAGGTGAGAGATATAGATTTATTTTATTAGCGTAGTTATGTCAGCAAAGAAAGGGAACGGCTCTAAGCGGCGCGGTGGTCGACAGCCGTCCGGGGGTCCGCCGCAACAGCAGAGGACCATGCGGGACTTCTACGCTCCCCGTACGAGTGGAACAGAGCCTCCATGTATTCCACCTCCAGTGGGCCCTGGTGGGGCCGGTTCTGTGGTCCAGGACCACGATCACCATGATGAACCGGTCATCATGGTGACTGCTCCTCGTCGGAGTTCAAGGAGGAGGTCGTCAGTACATCTCCCTGATGCTTCAGGGAGCGATTTAGAGGATTCATCGTCTTCCATTTCAGATGACGACTCTGATGAGTGGGAACCAGCAGCCAGTGGTAAGAATACATACATTTTATCGTGTTTGTGTGTATTTGATGGGTTATCTATTCTAGTTGATATTACGGAGAAAACTTGTCTGGAAAGTCATGTCTGGGTTGTTGCCAGGTCTGCTTATTGTAAGCCACTATGGGCTTGTTTTCTCTGTAAAGCTGCTTGTAAAATGGTTGCGAACTTGCGATTGTGAGCTTGTTGTTAGGCTACAATGTAGGTGAATCGTATGTCTATCAAATATGGTTTTATTGAAAGGCAATCCATGGTTGGAGTTTAGAAAGAGAACGTCGGCGGGAAATGACGATCTACGGCTTGAATTGTATTATTGTGAATGTGATTTTCACGGCTATTGTCCAGTTTTGAAGCGATCATGTGGCCAAATGACTATAGGCCAGATGGGCACTTGAAACGTAGTTGAAAATAGCCGTGACAATATTTATATAGTCTCTCCTTTTGGCATATAGTCGCTGCTTTTGGGCTTGTTTATATAGACCTGGTTGCTTATTCCTATCCCAAGATCTGGCAACAAAAATTAGCAGGCCGCAGCTAGGGCCACAGTTATACCGAAAGAAGTTTCTGACAAGAGAATTGTGTCTATTCTTACCAGAATAAACTGTCAACAAAGAGACGCAGATCAACCGTTACACTCACTGTGTACTATAGACCCTCCCACTCTAAGTTATAGGTTCATTTACTATAGCCTGCTACTGATGAGATGAAAATTATGTATTCTGTATACATATGCTTCTGATCTGTATGATATTGATATGACAATTTAGCCTATGTACAATGACAGATGCAGGAGGCTAAACTATGTATTGTGTGGGGCAATCATAAAAAATAGCAGATATACTAGTGTCTACCAGAAGCTAGTTGTGAGCTTGTAGATCTGCTTTTTGTTATAGCAGGTGCAAAGCTCCCTCAAAGAGAATGTCAGGTCATATAAACAAAAATACTTTTGATCCTGTTCTCCTGTAATGAGTTCATGTAAACAAAATGTCCTTTATTCTGCTTTTTTTTGGGGGGTGACCCCCCCTCTAAGACAGCTTCAAAGAGATAATGTCAGGTCATGTAAACAAAACGGAACAACACCTTTGCACCTGTTCTCCTGTCACAAGTTCATGTAAACAAAATGTCCTATTCTGCTTTTTTTTGGGGGGTGAGCGAGCCCCCTTCTAACCAGCTTCAAAGAGCTAGAAGGTCAAATTATCTAAACAAAAAAACAATACAGCTTTGATACTCTTCTTCCTTTGATGTAATCTTACTATGGAGTGCCTGACCTAAGAACATATGCATCTCTCATCCCTCTGGATAAGTGTTTATGCCTGAATATATTTGATGTACTGTATTCTATGATCCTATAGCACACTACACTGTCTCTCTGTACAGAGAGACAGTGTAGTGTCTCAGTAAACTATAGGATCATAGAATACAGAGACAGTGTAGCTTCTCAGTAAACTATAGGATCATAGAATACAGAGAGACAGTGTAGTGTCTCAGTATGCTACTATGAGATGCCTGACAGAACATATGCATTTTATTTGCTAACTAATTGTGCTTATTGGAAGTCCCTCTGGATAAGTGTTTATGGCTAAATAGATTTGATGTACTACACTGTCTCTGTATTCTATGCTCCTATAGTTTACTGAGACACTACACTGTCTCTCTGTACAGAGAGACAGTGTAGTGTCTCAGTAAACTATAGGAGCATAGAATACAGAGACAGTGTAGCTTCTCAGTAAACTATAGGATCATAGAATACAGAGAGACAGTGTAGTGTCTCAGTATGCTACTATGAGATGCCTGACAGAACATATGCATTTTATTAGCTAACTAATTGTGCTTATTGGAAGTCCCTCTGGATAAGTGTTTATGGCTAAATAGATTTGATGTACTACACTGTCTCTGTATTCTATGCTCCTATAGTTTACTGAGACACTACACTGTCTCTCTGTACAGAGAGACAGTGTAGTGTCTCAGTAAACTATAGGATCATAGAATACAGAGACAGTGTCTCTGTGTAGTACATCAAATCTATTTAGCCATAAACACTTATCCAGAGGGACTTCCAATAAGCACAATTAGTTAGCTAATAAAATGCATATGTTCTGTCAGGCATCTCATAGTAGCATACTGAGACACTACACTGTCTCTCTGTATTCTATGATCCTATAGTTTACTGAGAAGCTACACTGTCTCTGTATTCTATGATCCTATAGTTTACTGAGACACTACACTGTCTCTCTGTACAGAGAGACCGACAGTGTAGTGTCTCAGTAAACTATAGGATCATAGAATACAGAGACAGTGTAGTACATCAAATCTATTTAGCCATAAACACTAATCCAGAGGGACTTCCAATAAGCACAATTAGTTAGCTAATAAAATGCATATGTTCTGTCAGGCATCTCATAGTAGCATACTGAGACACTACACTGTCTCTCTGTATTCTATGATCCTATAGTTTACTGAGAAGCTACACTGTCTCTGTATTCTATGATCCTATAGTTTACTGAGACACTACACTGTCTCTCTGTACAGAGACACTGTCTCTGTATTCTATGATCCTATAGTTTACTGAGACACTACACTGTCTCTCTGTACAGAGAGACAGTGTAGTGTCTCAGTAAACTATAGGATCATAGAATACAGAGACAGTGTAGTACATCAAATCTATTTAGCCATAAACACTCTTATCCAGAGGGACTTCCAATAAGCACAATTAGTTAGCTAATAAAATGCATATGTTCTGTCAGGCATCTCATAGTAAGATTGTTTATGCCTAAATGGATTTGATGTACTTATATTGACCAAGTGTATTTTATCTTAGGCTCCGACACGGAGGATGAGCTGGAGGATGAGGCTGGTGCTGCGTCTGTGTATCATCAGCGTGGTAAGTAAAGACATTACAACAGGAATAAAAATGATTCATTCTAAGGTGTGGACGAAATCAAGATTATGTTATCATGATTGCTTATGTTACCTTGTTGTCAGTACATTATGTTGTTTATATTATTCTATTCATTTTTCTGCTCTATGATACATTTTAGTTTACATGATGTAGAGCCAAGATGTCTCTCCTAGGCCTGATGGCTATTGTTTATAGTACAGCTTGTCCTTGTAACATGACAGTATAGCCATGTTCTGATTACTTGTGCTCTTGGCAGAAGGGTTGTACAATCCTCCATCGTCCACAGCCTGGGGGTGAAATTAGTTGATTTCATTTTTTGTAAATCATATTTACATTTCATATTTTACTGTGATTACAGACACACAGTCGAGGGGGGAGGAGGAGGAGGAGGAGGAGGAGGAAGACGAGGAGGACGCACCTGTAATGCCACCTGTCAGCCGTAAACGAGGTAAGAACTTTGTCTGTTGTCACACTGAGCGCTCTTTTACCACACAAATGACAAATATGTATTTTACGCAGGGGTCATCAATATGTCCGTACACGGACACATGTGTCCGTGGCAAGACTTTGCCTTGTCTGTGCCAAATGGTTTTTGTTTTTACACACCATTTATAGTGTTCTTATTTTGATCATAAACCCAATTACTGAAAGTCAGTCTCCAGGTTTTCTTCAGAATATGTATGACACTGATTTACTATGACACCATGTATTGAACAATTTATTTTCAAGGACCCCCATAACTCGAGTTACGGGTCCATTTGGTTCCATTTGTACACACTCAGAGTTACAGACCTGTAATGGTCATTTAGGGCTAGCTCTTTGTGTTTGTCTATATTCTATGTCCATGGCAAAAATAGAATTTTGTCAAATGTCCACCACAAGCCAGCATGGCGATGACACCTGATGCTAACGTATGCATTTCTAATTTCCAGGTGGTGGCAGGCCTCGTAGCGGCGCAGCACCTGAGCTTGTGTGGTCTGAGTCAGCAGACTCTTGGCATCCGAAGGACATCCCTTTCAGTGCTGGGACTCCAGGTCCTCGGAGCAGGGCCGCTGACCTGCAGTCTGAAGAACCTGTGGACTTCCTGGAGCTGCTCATCACAGATGAGCTGCTTGAGCACATCGTGAAGCAGACAAATCTGTATGCCAAACGCAGTGTACCAAGCACCCTGCCATTTTCCAGAGGGCATGCATGGAAGAAAGACCTGACAGTTGTGCAGCTGAAAGAATTCCTGGGGCTTTTGTTCCTCACAGCACTGATAGGGAAGCCAAAGATTGCTGACTATTGGCTCACTGATGAGATCCGAACCACTCCCTTCTTCCACAAAGCCATGTCCAGGAACCGGTTCCAGCTCATCCTGAGTAACCTCCATTTTGACGACAATGAGACGATGCACACTGAGGACCCGCTGTGCAAAGTCCGCACAGTCTTGAACACCTTGCTGGCTAACTTCCAAGAGATGTTCCTGCCAGGCAAGAACATTAGCATAGACGAGGGAATGCTGTGTTGGCGAGGGCGGCTTTCTTGGAGGGTTTACAACCCAGCTAAGCCCATCAAATACGGCATTAAATCCTACATCATGTGTGATTCGGCCACTGGGTACATGTACAACATGAAGCCGTTCTGTGGGGAGAAGGTGCCCCTGCAAGCCACCATCACTTTCCTCCTTGGTGACCTAAAAGGTTATGGTTTCCATCTGTTCATGGACAATTACTACAATTCAGTGAAGCTGTGTCAACACCTCCTTGGTCTTCAGACCCATGTGTGCGGGACCCTACGCACGAACCGAGGGGAGCCACCAGCCATCAGGAATGCCAAGCTTCCCATTGGGTCAACCCTGATGCGTCACACGGACGACGTCATGGTGGTGGCATGGCATGACAAACGGATCGTGAAGATGATCACCACACTCCACCCACATGAGACGACCAGTGCTTTCCAGTGGAGGAGGGAGAAGAAGAAGAAGGGTCAACAAAGGGCCCCCAGCCAGCACGTTGAAATACAAAAGCCGAACTGCATCGTCGAGTACAACAAGTACATGAATGGGGTCGACAAGTTGGACCAAAATATCGCGTACTATCTATTTGTCAGGAAGACATGCAAGTGGCCAAAAAAGTTTGTAAATTATCTGTTTCAGATTAGCTTGTTCAATGCCTTTGTCCTGTTCAAGGCAAAACATCCTATGGGCACTGCCAGCTGTACAAACTTGAAGTCCTTCATCTACCTCGTCATCAAATCCTGGACCTCCCTCAAATACCTTGGGGAGGAGGGCCCCGAGGAGGAGGAGGAGGAGGAGGAGGGGGCGGCACCTGCACCACCACCACCTGAGGAGGAGGAGGAGGAGGGTGCGGCACCTGCACCACCTGTACACGACCCACGGTGGAGGGCACCAAAAGAAGACCCCATGAGCAGGCTGAACAGGATCGTGACCGACCATGAACTGGTCAAATACCCTCCAACCAAAGGAAAAAAAAAACCTCAGAGGGCATGCAGGATTTGCATCCGGAAAGGCATCAAAACAACAAAAGACACAAGGTATATGTGTAAAGGCTGTAAAGTCCCCTTGCATGTTGAATGTACAACACTGTACCACTCCAAAAAGAACCTCACTAAATGGTAGAATCACAGAATGCCCCTTTTTTTTGTTGCCTAATGCATATTTTTGCTTATTATTTTGTATTGATTGGCCTAATGCCTACTTTTAGCCTAATGTATAATTTGTTCTACTAATCATAAGAAGCTCCTAATGCCTAATTGTTTTACTTTTTTTACTTTGCTGACTAAACTATCTGCTGTATATAGTGTGAAGTGTGCTGTATTATACTGTGAAGTACAACCTTGACCCTCTTATTTTTGTAATACTTTGCACTATTACTTTCCACTAAACTATCTGCTGTATATAGCTTGGAGTGAAACTTGTTTTCAATAATTATATTGTTATTACATATGATGCTGCTGCTGTCTGGTTGGAATCCAACCTGGACACAAGAAAGAACAATAAAGTACAACCTTGAACCTTTGACATTTGATTTATTGTTATTGTAGTATTTGAAATTGAAATTAGATGCACTTGAAATACATTGGAGTGAAAACGAACCTCTTATGTTTTCTGTAATTATTCTATTACTATGCTGCTGTCTTGTCTGAAACCAAGGTTGATGTATTATTTATTATTTGAGAACTTTGAAATTGAGTTTGAAATAAACTAAACTGTGGTACAACCTTGAACCTCTATTTTTGTAATACTTTGCACTATTACTTTACACTAAACTATCTGCTGTATATAGTGTGAAGTGTGCTACTTGGAGTGAAACTTGTTTTCAATCATTATTACATATGCTGCTGCTGCTGTCTGGTTGGAATCCAACCTGTACACAAGAAAGAACAAAGTACAACCTTGAACCTTTGAAATTTGATTTATTGTTATTGTAGTATTTATTGTGATTTGAAATTGAAATTAGCTGAACTAGATGCACTTGAAATACATTGGAGTGAAAACGAACCTCTTATGTTTTCTGTAATTATTCTATTATTACTATGCTGCTGTCTTGTCTGAAACCAAGGTTGATGTATTATTTATTATTTGAGAACTTTGAAATAAGCTAAACTAAGATGCACTTCAAAGAGATTGGAGTGACAACGAGCCTTTATGTTTCCATATCATTATTCTATTGTTATTACCCATAGGAGTGAAAACGAACCACAAGTATTTTCAAAAGCGTTTTTTTTTTCTTTTCTCTAAAGCAACTACTATTGAGATGACTACTGTCACTGAAGGCAAAAAAAAATTATTTTTCAAAAAAAAACTGGAAAAAAAAGATTTACTAAACTGGCCATAACTCTGATTCTAGAGAAAAGGTGCTGTTTTTGGTGAAATCAAGCTGTATTCAACAGCCAATATCTCAAAAACAGAACATGCTATCAACTCACTTTTTTTCCCTGGTTAAAGTAGAGATTCCAATCTTTCTTTTGAGATCTTTGGTGTTTACATAGCAATAGCACAGAACATTCTGTGGTCCTTGAAAGATGAGTCAGAAAGCTCAAAAATGCTGGCACTGACTGTACATTATTTTAGAAACCCTCTGGCACCCAATGTGTTAAGTAAAAGTATCAATACTGCAATGTAGAAATACTCTGTTACAAGTAAAAGGCCCGTGTTCAAAATGTTACTTGAGTACAAGTACAAAAGTATTGGCATCAAAATATACTTAAAGTACCAAAAGTAAAAGTACTAAAATGTTTGAAAATAGCAGATCTACAAGCTCACAACGCGTCGCGATGCGACGCGTTGTGAGCTTGTAGATCGGCTATTTTCAAATAGCCTAGGTATAAAATAGGGCTAAAGTGGTTAATGTATGTTTTATAAACGGAATAATTTATATCTGCAAAGTAACTAGTAACTAAAGTTTTCAAATAATTGTAGTGGAGTAAAAGCACAATATTTGCCTCCGAGATGTAGTGGAGTAGAAGTAAAAGTACTGAAAATTGGAAATACTCCAGTAAAGTAAAAGTGCCTCAAAATTGTACTTAAGTACAGTACTTGAGTAAATGTACTTATTTACTTTCCACCACTGCAAATGAGGGTGAGGCCACATGGACAAAAAAAAAGTCTTCTTTCCCAAACAATAGCATACATTTCAGAGTACATTTTTCGGATCGTATATAGAAAGACTTGATGGTGTGTGTGTGTGTGTGTGTGTGTGTGTGTGTGTGTGTGTGCGCGTGTGTGTGTGTGTGTGTGTCCGGTGTTCTTCCGGGTCGCGGTGTGTGTGTGTGTGTGTGTGCGTGGACGCGCATTGCATCTATAAATAGCCAGCAGGTGGCACTGGCCGGCTGCAGCACATAAATATTATGTCACAACCTTAAAAGCCTTGAGAGGTTCTACTGCGTCATGTGACAGGACGCCGAACACAACAACATCCAGGGTGATGGGACAAGCTCTGAGTGTGGTTCTGGAAGGCAGATCAACCTTAACAGCACGTCCATGTTTCAACCTTCTACGTTTGTTCTTTTTTTGCTAAATCATTGCCCCGTTAATACATCAGGCATACGACAGCAGCACACACAAGTAGAGAAGATAGCAGATGTACAAACTCACTACAGGGTATGGAGGCGATGCCACACGTTGTGAGCTTGTATATCAGCTTATTTTTGCACTTATTTGTTTGTTGGAACCGACGGTTCCGGTAGGAGAGGCAAAGAGTCTCCTTTGTGTCTCCTAGCGGTACCGCTGAAAAAAAAATATGAACTATCCCTTTAGCTTGCAACTAAATAACTACATTGGATCCATTGACAGGTTCTTTTTTTCTCCATTTCCTGAAAAGTAACAGTTGTTTCAGCCTGCCAGACATACTGTGTACTCACAGTATAGAATGTGTGTAGAGCCTACATGTTGTGTCTGCTCGTTTTGTTTCTAAAAGAGCATTTTCCTTTCCCTTCACAGCTCAGAGAGGGAGACAAGCACTCGACAGCCGTGTGACCTGCCGACCTCACCTCCCCCCCCCTCCCCCCACAATGTTTACATGTAACTGACGGTGTGACTGAAGTCTCATCAACTGTCAAACTCTCTGACTGGTGTCTATATATAATATATATACACAGTTTACTGACAGCAGGACTTCTTTATCAGAGAGAAGTTACACTGAAAATGCACTTTGTGTTGGCACTCCTTTGCTCCATGTTTTGGTGGAGCTGCAATCTGAGCCACATGTGTAAAGTTGCACCTGACTGACTGACTGACTGACTGACTGACTGACTGGCTATTTTGGCTATTTCGGTCGGCCTCTCCGGCTCTCCAACTAAAGAGGGGGGAAAAAAGCGAGGCCTTGCCGCCTTGCGTCACACGGTCGTAACTTAACACAGACGGATGGAGCGAGCGCTCCGCTCGCCTCATGCCGGGAGGTCGAGGGTTAAATCCTAACTTCTCGGTGGAAGCTGAACCTGACGCTGAACTCTGCTTGAAGCACAGATCAGGTCGTTACTCTCAGGGTGTTCCGTCACCCATTTCGGATGCTGTGTCAATGCACTGAAATGGGACGTTATCGCGTGTCATCAGACTATTGATTGGCGAGATACTGACCTACCCACGGGGCTCAGTAGGTGTTGTGTATAAAGTATACAGAGTACACAGGAGGCGTGCCTTCTCAAGCCAACTTGAGCCACGAGCGGTACCACCGAGATAGAGTTATGTACCGATAGAGTCATGTACCGATATGTACCGATAGAGTCATGTACCGATAGTCATGTACCGATAGAGTCATGTACCGATAGAGTTATGTATCGATATAGGCACAGAATGGTAAATCATATTTTGAGGTGAGCGTTTGTACCAACTTTCATCAACCCACAGAATATCGACAAAACACCTACTGAGCCCTGTCGGTAGGTCAGTATCTCACCTACTTAGACCAATCAATAGTCTGATTAAAGGTGATAATGTCCCTTTCAGTGCATTGACAGCATCCGAAGCCGGTGGTTTTGTTTTGTGGTTGTTTTTTATTCTCCCCCCCCATGTTAAAGGAGCACTTATCAACCTTATCCTCCCTAATGCTCATAAGATGACATCTATGTATTGTCTATGGACAGTTCAGAAACAGCCTTTTCCTCTGGAAAGATAATGAATCTAACGATGATGTCACTGGTAGGCAGGTTTCTGAACGGTCCACACAGTGAGAAGACGTGGTGTCATCTTATGATGAGCGTTAGTGAGGACCGGTTATATGAAGAAGGGTTTTTAGAACGTTTTGTTTGTGGAAAAAAAACGTCATTTAACCACTTTGACGAGATCTTTGTTTAAAAGGAGGAGGTTGTACAGCTGGTAGCCACGATGCAACACTACTTTATTTTAAAAGATAATAAACTGCACAGTATAGTCTTCCTATAGTCTACCAAAAGGCCAGAGGAAGACAATGTAATACTGTTCAAATATTGGTTTTAAAAATTGTCTTTTAAAATAAAACAGTATTTGCATGGTGGCTACCAGCTGTTAAACCGTGTTGTATCTACCATGTTTGCTGAATGAAACTGCAGGAAGCTAAAACAAACAGGCAAAACAAGCTAAATATTTGTTGCACTTCGTTGAACTGGCTTTTAGGAACGACTCCATTATACATGACTTGATTTGTTTTCTTTAGAGGGTTTTCTCACTTTAAAAGACACTTCTCCAGTTCATGCAATAGGATTTTATATAGGAGGGGTCTTATCAAATGAATATCAAAATATTGAATCAAGCCACTTTAAAAGCCCGCCTGGAGGTGCAACACAAAAGCCGGACGTTAAAATGAACCCCAGGAGTGTTTAAAAAGTTTAAAGCGTTCAAAATGTTTACTTGCATTCATAGAGCACCGAAGTCTGACGTAATTTACACATCCTACCTGGGTCGCGGTTGCCCCCCCCCCCCCTTCCGTTCTGAATCCCCATAGAAGTGTTTAATATCGCGTCAAATAAGAACTGTGTTCCAAAAATAAACAAATGACCCCGGCGGTTTGACTCTTATGGATATGAAGCATCAACTGACGGTGAGAAAACGATAATGTTACTTTCGCCAAATTAGTTACATTTTCGCCAGAAATAGACACTTCAAATTTGAGTGACTGACTATCATAAACGATACAGAGCCTCCTCCCTGACAATATCGCCGAGACAGTTTGTTTATTTTTGGACCACAATTCTTATACGAGACGATTCTAAGATGACCCAATGTTATTCTCCATAGAGACATTACTTTACGAACCAGGGGATGAACGAGTGACGTCAGGACTTCTGTTACTCTATTGCACAAACTCTTACTTCAAAGACAGAGAATGGTCAGTTGTTCTTTTGTGTGTGTGCGTGCGCATTAAATGTGTGCATGTGCACATTAAATGTGTGCGTGTGCACGTTAAATGTGAGTTGCCCCGGCATGTAGGGCTAATGCACACATTTGAGAAATGTAAATTATTTTGACTCGAGTGCCTGTTTAGAAATCTTATGAAAAAGCACAGAAAAAAAAAAACGTGTTTCACTGGGGAACGTGGCACGCTACCTCAAAGCTATCGTATGACTCAGGGCTGCATGATTAGCACTCAAATTAGCACTAATTATTTAGACTGGTAATGACTAGAGCCCGGCTGATACGTCGTTCACTACTTGACTTTTTTGACGACATCGTTATCGGCAATTAACCAGCCGATTAACCGCTTTCGAGCTGGCATCCCTGTTGTTTGGGCATGTCGTTAGGAGGTGAGACGTGTGAGCTTGTAGATTACCTATTTGGGAAATGTTCTGAAATACGGCTCGAGTGGTTAAAGGAGCCACACCATGAATTTCATTTTTTTTTGGGGGGGGGGGTATTTTTTTGGGCTCCCCAAAAATACCCAATTTTTTTTTTTTTTTAACATTCAGTCATTCATTCTCATTTCAGAGATTTTCAGAATGGGCGTGTCTGAACAGGCCATTTCAGAATGGCAATGCAAGTGACATCACTTGCATTGCCATTGCATTGATGATGGCCAGACAGAATTGCTCAGTAGCCCCCCCCTGCCCAAAAGGACGTTTTGGTATTGCAGCTGAAAGTGCTGTATAAGCCAGAGACAATTGACTTGGGATGAGTATATCTGAGTGATGATTTAGGCTCAAACCTTTTGAAAAAGGTTTGAGGGACATACACCATATGATATTAAATATAAAAAAAAAAAAATTAATTCATGGTGTAGATCCTTTAAATAAAACGAGTTAATGTCTTTCCGCATCAGTTAAATGTTATCAAATAGTAAATCAATTCAGTGCATTGACAGCATCCGAAGCCGGTGGTTTTGTTTTGTGGTTGTTTTTTATTCTCCCCCCCCATGTTAAAGGAGCACTTATCAACCTTATCCTCCCTAATGCTCATAAGATGACATCTATGTATTGTCTATGGACAGTTCAGAAACAGCCTTTTCCTCTGGAAAGATAATGAATCTAACGATGATGTCACTGGTAGGCAGGTTTCTGAACGGTCCACACAGTGAGAAGACGTGGTGTCATCTTATGATGAGCGTTAGTGAGGACCGGTTATATGAAGAAGGGTTTTTAGAACGTTTTGTTTGTGGAAAAAAAACGTCATTTAACCACTTTGACGAGATCTTTGTTTAAAAGGAGGAGGTTGTACAGCTGGTAGCCACGATGCAACACTACTTTATTTTAAAAGATAATAAACTGCACAGTATAGTCTTCCTATAGTCTACCAAAAGGCCAGAGGAAGACAATGTAATACTGTTCAAATATTGGTTTTAAAAATTGTCTTTTAAAATAAAACAGTATTTGCATGGTGGCTACCAGCTGTTAAACCGTGTTGTATCTACCATGTTTGCTGAATGAAACTGCAGGAAGCTAAAACAAACAGGCAAAACAAGCTAAATATTTGTTGCACTTCGTTGAACTGGCTTTTAGGAACGACTCCATTATACATGACTTGATTTGTTTTCTTTAGAGGGTTTTCTCACTTTAAAAGACACTTCTCCAGTTCATGCAATAGGATTTTATATAGGAGGGGTCTTATCAAATGAATATCAAAATATTGAATCAAGCCACTTTAAAAGCCCGCCTGGAGGTGCAACACAAAAGCCGGACGTTAAAATGAACCCCAGGAGTGTTTAAAAAGTTTAAAGCGTTCAAAATGTTTACTTGCATTCATAGAGCACCGAAGTCTGACGTAATTTACACATCCTACCTGGGTCGCGGTTGCCCCCCCCCCCCCTTCCGTTCTGAATCCCCATAGAAGTGTTTAATATCGCGTCAAATAAGAACTGTGTTCCAAAAATAAACAAATGACCCCGGCGGTTTGACTCTTATGGATATGAAGCATCAACTGACGGTGAGAAAACGATAATGTTACTTTCGCCAAATTAGTTACATTTTCGCCAGAAATAGACACTTCAAATTTGAGTGACTGACTATCATAAACGATACAGAGCCTCCTCCCTGACAATATCGCCGAGACAGTTTGTTTATTTTTGGACCACAATTCTTATACGAGACGATTCTAAGATGACCCAATGTTATTCTCCATAGAGACATTACTTTACGAACCAGGGGATGAACGAGTGACGTCAGGACTTCTGTTACTCTATTGCACAAACTCTTACTTCAAAGACAGAGAATGGTCAGTTGTTCTTTTGTGTGTGTGCGTGCGCATTAAATGTGTGCATGTGCACATTAAATGTGTGCGTGTGCACGTTAAATGTGAGTTGCCCCGGCATGTAGGGCTAATGCACACATTTGAGAAATGTAAATTATTTTGACTCGAGTGCCTGTTTAGAAATCTTATGAAAAAGCACAGAAAAAAAAAAACGTGTTTCACTGGGGAACGTGGCACGCTACCTCAAAGCTATCGTATGACTCAGGGCTGCATGATTAGCACTCAAATTAGCACTAATTATTTAGACTGGTAATGACTAGAGCCCGGCTGATACGTCGTTCACTACTTGACTTTTTTGACGACATCGTTATCGGCAATTAACCAGCCGATTAACCGCTTTCGAGCTGGCATCCCTGTTGTTTGGGCATGTCGTTAGGAGGTGAGACGTGTGAGCTTGTAGATTACCTATTTGGGAAATGTTCTGAAATACGGCTCGAGTGGTTAAAGGAGCCACACCATGAATTTCATTTTTTTTTGGGGGGGGGGGTATTTTTTTGGGCTCCCCAAAAATACCCAATTTTTTTTTTTTTTTAACATTCAGTCATTCATTCTCATTTCAGAGATTTTCAGAATGGGCGTGTCTGAACAGGCCATTTCAGAATGGCAATGCAAGTGACATCACTTGCATTGCCATTGCATTGATGATGGCCAGACAGAATTGCTCAGTAGCCCCCCCCTGCCCAAAAGGACGTTTTGGTATTGCAGCTGAAAGTGCTGTATAAGCCAGAGACAATTGACTTGGGATGAGTATATCTGAGTGATGATTTAGGCTCAAACCTTTTGAAAAAGGTTTGAGGGACATACACCATATGATATTAAATATAAAAAAAAAAAAATTAATTCATGGTGTAGATCCTTTAAATAAAACGAGTTAATGTCTTTCCGCATCAGTTAAATGTTATCAAATAGTAAATCAAACATGTTTTTTTAAATGATTTAAATGTTGGCACTTTTTTGACAAAAAATATCTGTCAAAACATCTAAAATCGTCGATCGGACACAAAGTTCTGGCATGGGGTCGGTCGGGCTCTAGTGATCAGCCCAAACATATGGCTAAACATCTTTAAAAACCTCGTTTTACTGCACTTTACGGATCCTAGAACAACTTCTGGATGTCATTTCAAATGATAAAGAGGACATTCTGAAGCACTTGTCCACGTCGCCGATATGAGCATTTATTTGTACTTTGTAAACCAGCCGTTCCTACACTTTTTTCCCCCCGGATGGAGGCTCACGCGACACATATCAAAAGCCTTTTCGGACTGCGTTCAGGCTCCAATCAATTCAACGAACGTAGTATACTTTTAAATTATGTTTTTAAACTATTAATGTTATATTACCATTCAAATCGTAGTGTTTTGGGGCCCAGTTGCAACATCCTGACAGAAGGCTGGGGAATGGCTGGTGTAAACTTATTGATAGTTATAAAAAGGTTGTGCAGCCTATAGTATTCAGTCATATCAACCACAAAGGCCTACCTCTGAATCTATTCTAATGTATGACGTTAAGGTAGACAATCTATTCTAATGTATGACATTAAGGTAGACAATCTATTCTAATGTATGACATTAAGGTAGACAATCTATTCTAATGTATGACATTAAGGTAGACAATCTATTCTAATGTATGACATTAAGGTAGACAATCTATTCTAATGTATGACATTAAGGTAGACAATCTATTCTAATGTATGACATTAAGGTAGACATCATAATAGTACTTGAATTAAAACTGACGCTTGTGTGTTTTTTTTGTGTTTTTTTTTGCACATGGCCAACACTGGAAGAAGCTGCTGAAAACATTAAATTATTTTTGTACAATAAAATAAATTTAAAAGTAAAAAAAAAAGTGTTTTATTTCATCTTATGGAATCATTTTGTTATTCTTCTACAATAAGCCAAGATGTTTTGTTTCTAACAAGGTGTGTTTTTAACTTTTTAATGAAAGGTTATGTTAGTATGTTATACAATATAATTACTATATCTGTATGGTAGAGTATGTTATTACAATATAATAACTAGTATACCTGTGTGGTAGAGTATGTTATTACAATATAATAACTAGTACACGTGCAGTGAGTGGGTTGAGGTGGTCCCCCTACTTTCCCTTTGAGACATTTAGACCCCAGTGCCAGTGTCAATAAAGTTATCAGCTCACCGGATTGGACACCAGACGTGGCTCCATCTTTCCTGCAGTTTGAAGCAGCAGATCTAAGAGCAGCTGCTTCTGAAATGTTCTTAAACGTATATACCGTAAATTTCGGACTATAAGCCGCGACTTTTTTCCCATTTTTCGACCCTGCGGCTTATATAACGGTGCGGCTTATCTATGGATTTTTACAGCTAACGGCCACTAGGGGACCTCCTAAATCTATGGATTTTACACCCGCGGTTTATAGTCCAGTGCAGCTTATATATGTACAAATCATTCAATTTAGCTGCTGCGGCTTATATTCAGGTGCGGCTTATAGTGCGAAAATTACGGTAATAAGGCTTAACAACACATTCAACCCAGGAACGCATCTGTGTCATTTTTACATTTTTAGCTGTAACCATTGTTTTATACTTTGGCTATTCAAAAATAGCAGATCTACAAGCTCATAGCGCGGTGCCGCGATATGAGCTTGTAGATCTGCTATTTTTTGAAAAATCTTGATAATGTGTGCAAATCTTTGAATATATATATTTTAAAGGCGAATTTTTTTACTCAAATCTGTGCTTCTGGGGGTCCCTGGAACAACATATTTTGAGCTGGGGGTCCACGACAAAATGCATATCATTTTGGGGGTCCTTGACATGAAAAAGGTTAAAGGACCACTTCACACAATTTCAACCCATCTTCATATAATTGGTCCTCACTAAATGCTCATTATGAGATGGTTCTTTCTTATAGGACCCCCATCGATGAGGTCACTGGTAGGCAGGTTTCTGAACCGCCCACAGGCCTCCTCTGAGACACAGAGTGAGTAGACAGACATGGTGACGTTATGATGAGCATTAGTGACGACCAATGGTGGGAAAAGTACATGTTTTACTTAAGTAAAAGTATTATTAGTGCAACGTAGAAATACTCTATTACAAGTAAATGTCTGGAATTCAAAATTTACTTGAGTACAAGTTCTGGTATCAAAATGATGCACTTAAAAGTACCAAAAGTAAAAGTACTCATTATGCAGAATGTCCCATTTCACAAGTTTTCAAATGTATACAAATCCTTTGAAAATAGCTGATCTACAAGCTCACAATGCGTCGCGAGCTGGTAGATCAGCTATTTTCAAATCGCCAAAGAGTGTGTGTGTGTGTATATATATATATATACACATACACACACATATATATATATATATATATATATATATACATATATAAAACAAGAAATGACAAGTCATAATATACCCGCTTGCGGCAGGCTATTTTTGCCCCAATCTGCAGTACAAAATGTAAAAGTTGTCATTAAAATAAAATCTCAGCCATTCGAATGCAACAAAAATAACTCCACAGAGGTTCATTGGTTGGCTACCAATATAAAGTGTGTGTGTGTGTGTGTGTGTGTGTGTGTGTGTGTGTGTGTGTACAATATCAATGATAGTGAAAATAATTGATCTACAATCTCACAGATCTGCTATTTTCACCAGCTGATATAGTTACTTCATAATGTAGCCTACCCTTACCCAAGTCAAAACTACAGTGTTTCACTTGTATGAACAACAAAAATGAAGACACACACACACACACACAGGAGGACTGGTTGATAGTGTTGTATGCATTGTTCCTGGACAAAAGACCGGTGGTGACCAGTTAGTATTCATTTATGTATGAAAGAAAGAAACTATTTTCACAATAAACGAAGTGAGTCCATAGAATACAGGTAGCGTAAGGGCAGTCATGTTAAAAACATCAACAGTGGTGGAAAAAGTACTGTAATGTTTTACTTAAGTAAAAGTATCAATACTGCAATGTAACCCTAACCCTTTATAAAAGTGAAGCTCACAACTTGTCTTTTGATTTCACTGTTTGAAACAGCTAGGCTTGAGTTGTAATGCATAACTGCAAGTTTGCCCTTTTCACTACTGGCTTACATGAAAGAAAAACCCAAATGGGTCCATTTGGTTTCATTAATGTCTTTTGTAAATGAAGTATTCAATAAAACGTCATAATAAAAAATAGCAGATCTACAAGCTCACAAGGCGGCGATGCGTTGTAAGCTTGTAGATCTGCTTTTTTCTGATGAAATGCAGCTGATTTTAGCGTCATACCTTACATGAAAAATGTTGCTACAGTAACCTTGGTTGTAGTGTGTATTCATTCATTTGTAAACAGGGCAGTCATGTTAAAAACAGCAACAGTGGTGGGGAAAGTACTCGTACTAGTGTTGCCATGTATACTAATTACAAGCGACCTTGTTTTCTGTGAAGTTGCTTG
The DNA here is from genome assembly GCF_963280865.1 of Gymnoscopelus braueri. Classification (NCBI taxonomy): domain Eukaryota; kingdom Metazoa; phylum Chordata; class Actinopteri; order Myctophiformes; family Myctophidae; genus Gymnoscopelus; species Gymnoscopelus braueri. Next base: position 1,587,533 of record NC_137626.1, read on the forward strand.
TAAATGTAGGTAGATGCTTGTTATTTGTTATTATTTTGTTGTGAGCTTGTAGATCGGCTATTGCCAAGTCGTCTATTATCAAATAGCCGATGCATATAGGTTTGAAGTGCTCATGTAGCCTAATAGTCACTTAAGTCTTTGGGCTTGTTTTCATTGACCTGGTTGCTTATTTTTCTCTCAAAATCTGGCAACCGTGTCATTGTTTACACCAACGAAGAAGAAAATGGCGGAAGTGATCCTCTTTTCCAAGGCCCGTGTGAAAGACAGTATTATGTTGAGAAAATATAAAGTCATTACAGCACCATAACATGGTTAATACATTTTATTTTGGGATGTACAATACATGAAAATTACGAGAGTAATAACGCGAATTGCGTCGATAACTAATGGGGAGCGGACATTAGCGCGCTTGGCTAAAAACAGTTAGTTAGTAACATCATACAAGCTAACTATTAGCCAAATTCGGCTAGCGCTCGGAGGACTGCATAGTCCCATAGCTTGGGAGGACGAGGCCGCCCGTTCAGAGTATGGGAAAGTATCCCATTGGCTTAAACGACAGCCAATGACGCAAATCTGTCGAACAAATCTGTCGAATGCAAATGAATCTGTCGAATGCAAATTTGTCGAATGATGAGTCATAGGTCTGCCTCTTCATAGACCCGCAGCTTTCGCTAAGCGGGTAATAATCCAAATCTACAAAGTAACTTAAGTTTTCAAATAATAGCAAAAGGTAAAATATTTGCTTGTAGTGGAGTAGAAGTAATTATTGAAAATTGGAAATACTCCAGTAAAGTAAAAAATACCCCAAAATTGTACTTAAGTACATTACTTAAGTAAACGTACTTAGTTACTTTCCACCACTGGTGAGGACCAGTTAAGATGACGATGGGTTGAAAAGAGGTTAAAGTGCACCTTTAGGTGTCCTTAAAAGTGGTTAATGTCTGGACAACCCTCACAAAACGGAGACGACAGCGTAGAAATCATTTCAATAATCTTTATTCCTTAAAAAAGTCAATTGGTTTTTTTTTTTCCTCAGATTTAAAGAAAAACTAGAAACCAACAGTGATGGTATTTAGGTGCGATTACAACCACCTCCCTCCAGGGGGCGGCAGTGAGACCCTGTTCCACACCCCGGAGGGGAGAGAAAAAAACAACCCAACAGGAGCAAAGAGAGACAATGATCAACAGCAGGGAAGAAGAGAGAGAGAGAGAGGAGATAGAGAAAGAAAAAACCCTTTGGCAAAAAAATAAGTCAATTAAGGAGATTTTAGGCCTTAAACTCAATTAGAAGCCCGCTTTCTAAACGCAGTCGCACGGCGGAAATAGCGGATTTTAAAGAAAAAGCTCAGAACACAAGTCTGCATCGAGAGCTTTTTTTAACTCGCCGTTTCCGAGTATTAACCGTTAACGCATTAAGACCGCGAACGCATGCGTGTCATTTTCAGATTTCTTTGGCTATTCAAAAAATACGTTTTCAAAAATAGCAGATCTACAAGCTCATAGCGCGGCACCGAGTGCCACGCTATGAGCTTGTAGATCTGCTATTTTTGAAAAAACGCAAAACTTTTTTGATAATCTTGGAATATATATATATATATATTTTTAAAGCGAACATTTGTAAAACATTTTGTTCCAGGGACGTTCCCATAGATGCAAAGATTTGAGTTACAAATGTTCGCTTAAAAAAAAAATACATATACATTCAATGATTTTTCAAAACATTTCACGATTTTTCAAAAATAGCAGATCAACAAGCTCATGAGCTTGTAGATCTGCTATTTTTGAATAGCCAAAGAAACCTTAAAAATGCCACAGATGTGTTCCCCGACTGAATGGAGTTAATGGGCCGTTATTACTCACGTATTACGACAGTGGAGATCGTCCCGATAAAAAATAAAAAGTTTTTTTTTTTTGGACGAGCGACGCCCATCGTTTACACGGAAGCATGAAAAGAAAAAAAAAAGTGGAAAAAAAATAACAGGCTTTTTGTGTGTTTAAGTCACATGGCGAGAAGAGAGAAGAGAGAAGAGAGAAGAAGAATTAGAAGAAGAAGTTCAAGAAGATGATGAAGAAGGCATATTCCAATATCAATGAATCAATATCTGAACCAATCTGATGTGATCAGCCACGGAGGTGGAGGAAGCAGCGGCGGTCACATGGTGGAAACACATGGAATGTTTGTATCAAAAAAACTAAGAGAAGGAGAAGAAGAAAAAAAGAGACAGGGAGGAGCCAATGAGAGGAGAGAGAGAGGGAGGGGGAGGGGTCACCTTGTTTTCAACTTCCTGTCTTATATTAACACGTGACGTGATGTTCCGTCACCGATGACTGGCGGGTTGGTTTTGACCAATCAGGAGGCAACGTTCTGTTTGAAGCCCTTTTCTTACAACTACGAGGAAGGAGGGGGTGTGAAGGGGGGGTGGGGGGGGGGTTCTAGGGCTCCTGCTGCTACTGTGTGTTATATATGTATATATACGTACTGTATATATACATATATATTAAAAGAGAAAAAAAGAGAAGGATCCAGGTTGTCACGGTGACGGTAGGCTTCAGTCAGCCTCCTCTTCATCAGATTCAGATTCTACATGGAGGAGGAAGCACAAACATGCTACTTTATACACACAGCAAGATGTTACTTCAACCCTTTCATTCATTCTGGGAAACGCATCCGTCCTTTTTTTTTACATTTCTTTGGCTGTTCAAAAATAGCAGATCTACAAGCTCGTAGCGCGGCACTCGAAAAACTACGAGAACATTTGAGCACCTCTTTGAATATCTGTATTTTTAAAGCGAACATTTGTCAAATATTTTGTAATTTTGGCAATTCAAAAATAGCAGATCTACAAGCTCATAGCCGCGCTATGAGCTTGTAGATCTGCTATTTTTGAAAAATCGTGAACATTTTTGCAAATCTTATTTGCAAAAAATATATATATATATATATATTTAAAGCGAACATTTGTAACTCAAATCTTTGCTTCTGGGGGGTCCCTAGAACAACATATTTTCAGATGGGGGTCCGCAGCCAAATACATATCCTTTTGGGGGTCCTTGACATGAAAAAGCTTGAGCACCACTGATATAGAAACATAGGTTTTTCAGAATACTGTTGGGATTTAGGAGACGTGTAGAATCGGCATCAGGTCTTAATTGGTTAAGTGACTAATTGATAGAAAAAAGGAAAAAAAATTGGGGTGAACTATCCCTTTATAAATCCTAGTTTAGCATGAATGATGTTCAGGTGTCTCTCTCTCTTCAAACAAGCCGTTTTGTTTCTGTTACTCCGAGAGGGTACAACGCATGGAAACAAATGGACGCTTACGGGGTCCATTTGGTTGGTGTTCATTTCACTCCGAGATAGGTTACAAATGGACCCGTAAGCGTCCATAAGTTTGGTGCTGGAGGGTTCTCTCCACGTTCATTTTTTCAGTCGTTTAGGAGCAAAGAAAATTTGCCCCCGAATTGGCATTTTAGTCAACAAACTGAGTTCAATGCGGAGCGCGAGCGGCGACGTGACATCGTCCTGCTGCTCACAGACAGACAACTCCACCAGCAGCATACAGGCTCATAGATATCTGCCATTTTTGAATGGCTAAAGTATAAAATAATGGTCAAAGTGGTTAAAAATGTAAATGACAGAAGCTTTGTTTCAATGAGTTAATTGATATTGTAGCATTTTAGTGCTCTCTCAGAACCTGGCAACTTGGTGTTGCCAGGGAGAGAAATAAGCAAAAAACGTTAGCTCGTTCGGCATTAGCGATAGCTTCTCAGGGACTTTCAGCGCATGTTTGAGTATCATGAGACTCTACAATGATTAGTAGTAGAGAAAAAAATAACTTTGCATCGGTTATAATAGACAAATTTCCCTTAGCCACACGCTCCCATTATGACAACGGAGGGGGTCGAAAAAATGACGACAGGGGAATCGCTGGAAAAAATCAACGCCACTTTCTACGTCGGTAGGTGAGTAACGACACATCAAAGATAACACTTAAAATGTCCGGATTTCTCCTTTAAGATATTCTTTATTTCCACTGCTCTAATAATGCTCTATAAATAAAGTGTGGGGTCCCCAAAAAAATAAGTCACGGCATGAAAAGAACTTTTAGAACCCTGATTTAGACGGACGACTAGTTAGAGATATGACTTCAAATCTATATCAAGATGAATTTAAACCTTTGCCCCGTTTACGATTGAACGATCATTATTTTTTTAAAGTGAAAACAGCCGATCTACAAGCTCACAACGCGTCGCGCCGAAAACCACGTTTATGAGTTATATATCTATTTTTTTTCTTGTCCTTAACACAAACAAATCAACAAAACATTTTAACACATTGCCTGAATTTAAAATATATATATATATATATATATATATATATATATATATATATATATATATATATATATATATATATATATATATATATATATATATATATATATAAAATAAAAATTGGCAAAAATAGATAAAGCTCACAACCCGACGCAGTGTGATCTTGTAGATATTGATTTGAAGTCATATATGGCCCCAGCCCCCGTGTTATGATATTAAAGGCGTTGATCTCACCTTCCTCTGCGTTCTTCAGCCACTCCACAAACTTCTTCATCTGCTGCAGGAACACGCTCTTCCCTTTAGACGTCATGTTCTGCGTACCGTCCGTGTACCACTTCAAGATGGCCTCCTCACTCAGCACGTCGGCTGTGTGAGCAACAAACACAGCCGTGTCAACAAGCACCGCGACATTACGTTAACATTATGTTAAATACATACACGTCTACATCATGTTAAATACCTACACGTCTACATCATGTTCATTCATTCATGTTAAATATTCATTCAACCCATTAAGACCTGGAACGCATCTGTGTCACCTTTTCATTTGAGCAAAAAAAAAAATATTTTACACTTTTGGCTATTTTTGAAAAATCGTGAAAATGTGTGCAAATCTTTGAATATATATAGTTTAAAGCGAACATTTTTAACTCTATTCTTTACTTCTGGGGGGGGGGGGGTCACTGGAACAACATGTTTTGAGATGGGGGTCGGCGGCCAAATAAATATAATGTTGGGGGTCCTTGACATGAAAAAGTTTGAGCACCACGGATACAGAAACATACGTTTTTTTCAGAAAACTGTTGGGATTTAGAAGACATTTGTAGAATCGGCTTCAGGTCTTAAAGGTTTAATGACATTCACTTTTACACCACATTCAAAGTCTTTGTCCTGGTCCTTCAAAAGTGTACAAAAAGTTTTAAGTGAAAATTCCATTCCAGTGATCCATGGCAGGTGTTTTTCTCTCACATTTCTAAAGCCTTTTCAACTGCAATGAAAAAAGAGATCTTTGCCTGCGGGTGTCGCTGGTGAGGGATTTTTCCTGTCAATCATCGCCTCTGCTCCGCCCCCCCAAAGGAAAGGATAGGGGAGGGGCGAGGAGGAGAGTGGGCGGGATTAATCGACTGTGACCTCACTGTCGAAGGGCCAAGCTCAGATTACTTTTCAGCCTAATTATTCAGAAAACCCCAGACCACAGAAAATCCACTGAATGTTCTAAGTTCAGGTTTTTTGGGTGTAATTGAGGTCATAAAACCCCAAATAAAACATTGAAAATAAAAAAAGTGAAAATGAATGTCATGATACCTTTAATGGGTTAAGACCAGGAACGCATCTGTGCAATGTTTAGATTTTAGCAACAAAAAAAAGAGCATTATTTTTAGTTGAGTGTAGGACCCATTCTGGTGAGAGTGTCTGATGGAGAAGTTCATGTGGAATGGTTATTGTGAGAAACAGACCAGTCCAATAAAGTGTTACCCAGTAAGTGTCTTTTTTTAGTACCTTTGTAGAGGAGGACGACGATCTTCTGGAAAGAGTTCATGAAGTGGATGTTGTCGTAACAGTAATCCTGGATCTTATGCAGCAGAGTGACCTCAGACAGACCCTGGGATGTGAACTCCTTCAGCAGAGGGCTGTATTGCTGCAAAGACATATGGAACGTTTTAATACGGAAACAATTATACACATAACTCCTTCAGCAGAGGGCTGTATTGCTGCAAAGATATATGGAACGTTTTAATACGGAAACAATTATACACACAACTCCTTCAGCAGAGGGCTGTATTGCTGCAAAGACATATGGAACGTTTTAATACGGCAACAATAATACACAACTCCTTCAGCAGAGGGCTGTATTGCTGCAAAAGGTATGGAACGTTTTAATACGGCAACAATTATTCACATAATTCCTTCAGCAGAGGGCTGTATTGCTGCAAAGACATATGGAACGTTTTGATACGGAAACAATAATACACATAACTCCTTCAGCAGAGGGCTGTATTGCTGCAAAGGTATGGAACATTTTAATACGGCAACAATTATTCACATAATTCCTTCAGCAGAGGGCTGTATTGCTGCAAAGACATATGGAACGTTTTGATACGGAAACAATAATACACATAACTCCTTCAGCAGAGGGCTGTATTGCTGCAAAGGTATGGAACGTTTTAATACGGCAACAATTATTCACATAATTCCTTCAGCAGAGGGCTGTATTGCTGCAAAGACATATGGAATGTTTTGATACGGAAACAATAATACACATAACTCCTTCAGCAGAGGGCTGTATTGCTGCAAAGACATATGGAACGTTTTGATACGGAAACAATAATACACATAACTCCTTCAGCAGAGGGCTATATTGCTGCAAAGGTATGGAACATTTTAATACGGCAACGACAATACAGATAACTCCTTCAGCAGAGAGCTGTAATGCTGCAAACATGTTCAACATTGTTATACAACAATACACATGTTACACATGTTAATATCCAGAAGGCTGACACATTGCGGCAGCAGCAGTGGCGATCCCTTGGAAGCGCTCGTTTTCATGACTGAACGTCCGCAATTGTGCAGTTTCTAAACATGTGACACACGCAGGTCGAGTGATTCACAACAAGTGCTTCCAAACTCAGAAAAAGCTATCACTGCATGGAGTTTGACAGAAAGCTGCTCATAGCATTCTTTGAATATAAAAAAAATAGCAGATCTACAAGCTCATAGCGTGCGGCACTGAGAGATGGGGTCCGCAGCCAAATACATATTTTGGGAGTCCTTTGAGAACCACTGATATTACAGTATCATATGTTTTTTTTTAACTGATTTAGAAGACATTTGCCAAAAGCAAAGATTTGAGTTACAAATGTTCGCTTTAAAAAAAATGTAGATTTGCAGATTTTCCTTGGTGTAGATCTGCTATTTTTGAATGGCCACAGTATAAGATAATAGTTAAAAATCTAAAGTGACAGATGCTGTCCCGTTCTTAATGGGTTAATATGATCAGATATAACAGGACTTCTGTCTCATGAATATGGAAGATGTTTCAACTTAGGCACAGATGGCGTCCAAGTTGCCAGCGGCTACACTGTACCTTTAAGTGTTTGATGGCCTGTACTGTACCTTTAAGTGTTTGATGGCCTGTACTGTACCTTTAAGTGTTTGATGGCCTGCTCAGTGACCAGCTCCTCCTTCTTGTTCCACTCCACACAGCTCATCACGCTGGTCCAGATGATGCCGATCATCGTCTGCTCAGAGATGTTGGACTTCTTCATCTCATCTCTGCTGTACGTGATGATCTATGAGAATAAATACATACAACAAGGATTAACATTCATCTGTACTAACATACAAGAAAGACCTGGGATTAACAGTAGTCTGTATTAATCAACAAACAGGAATGAACCCGCCTGTAATCTACAAAAAAACAGGATTAACATTCCATTGGCAGTGAAATGTAAAGGAGGTCTACTGAGCATGTGCAGCTCCCTGTGTTTCTACGCTGCTATAGGATATCTGTGATGATGTCATAGTCATCAGTGTTTTGTACTTCAGCTAAAAAGCATTAATTTACACTTTGGCTATCGCAAAAATGTGCGCAAATTAATGTATTTATATTGTTTTAAAGCCAACATTTTTAACTCTATTCTTTGCTACTGGGGGTCCCTGGAACAACATATTACATAATACATATCATGTTGAGGGTCCTTGACATGAAAAAGTTTGAGAACCACCGATATAGAAACACAAGTTTTTTTCAGAATACTGTTGTGAATTAGAAAAAGACATTTTGTAGATTTTGCTTCAGGTCTTAAAGGGTTAATCAACAAACCCGAATGAACCCGCCTGTAAAAAACAGGATTAACGTTCCATTGACAGTGAAATGTAAAGGAGGTCTACTGAGCATGTGCAGCTCCCTGTGTTTCTACGCTGCTATAGGATATCTGTGAGGATGTCATCATTGGTGTGTTTTGTACTTCTGCATCTTTGACAATATCGTTACACCACGGACTATGTGAAGGATACTGTACTCATGTTATCGTCAGGGATTTGTATCGATGCAACTGCACTTCTTTGTTAAAGGTGTATTGCAGTGGTTCCCAAACATTTTAAGGTCTGGGACGCGAACGTAGCCTGGCATGGCCAGACTAATAGCACTGCCCTCACAACTTTGGAGGGAGAGAAATACAATCTCTATTGAGAGGGGCCAGACCTAATCTGCGGAGAGCATTTTTCATTTGCAATGAAATTTTGGATGTGCTACCTTTGAGGTTTTTTTTTATTCCTACGTTTGATGTGTGTTCTGGATGTCGGGTCTAGCACTCCACTGAGAAAACACATTGTTGATGCACAACCTCTTTGTCTTATTTAACCCATTGAGGCCTGGAACGCATCACTGTCATTTTTTGATTTGAGCTAAAAAGCATTATTTTACTAGCCTGACACTCAGCCTGAATTTTCATTTCGTTTCACTCCATTATTCAGTCTGAAAGCCCTCTCAATGCAGCCCATTTCTGAGACGGGGGCGTGGCCAAAGTGGGACTCTTTGGCATTATCCCGATCCCGATTCGTAGTACAGATTTTCAACCGAGAAACACCCGCCTTCGACAGCGTCACCAGACCCTGAATGCGAGGCAAACGATTCAGGGGGTGGAGCCAGGCTATTATTTTACACTTTGGCTATTTTTGAAAAATCGAGAAAATGTGTGCAAATCTTTGAATAATATATTTTTTCAAGCGAACATTTGTAACTCAAATCTTTGCTTCTGGGGGGTCCCTGGAACAACATATTTTGAGATGGGGGTCCTTGGCCAAATACATGTACATTTTGGGGTCCTTGACATGAAAACGTTTGAGAACCGCTGACATAGTAACATAAGTCTTGTTTTAAAAACAGTTAGGATTTAGAGACGAATCAGCCTGAGGTCTTAATGGGTTAATTATAGCAACATGATAGGAACCGTTAGGATTTAGAAGACATTTGTAGAATCCCCCAGAAGCAAAGAGTTGAGTTAAAAATGTTCGCATAAAAAAAAAAGATTTGCACACATTTTCACGATTTTTGAATATACAAAGAAATCTAAAAATGACACAGATGTGTTCCTGGTCTCAAATGGCTTACAGGTGTTGTGTGTACAGCTATGTGCGGGTGTGTATATGTGCTGTATATGTATTGTGTATAGTGTGACTGTGTGTACCTCTTTCTGGGGGTCCCCTCGGGCGATGAGCTCCTGCAGCTCTTTCTGCAACTCCTTGCGTCCAGCGATGGACTGCTGGTTGCGGGCGAAGTCGGAAAGCTCCTTGAGGCCGGCGTCCGTGAAGTACTTGGAGAAGTGTTCACAGCTCCTCTTATTGGCCGGGAACAGTTCCTGTTTCACACACACACACACACACACAGACAGGCGGGTTAGTGAGAAAGCTACTCACTAACTAACAGATCTACAAGACCAAAGAATAATACTTCAGGAAATTCAATTAAAACCGAAAAAACAGTAAGATAAAACAGTCTCATCAGTCTGTTGTCCATGTCTACTTTATTTATTATATTTATTAATTAACAGTATTTATTAGTAAATGCTGACTCACCATCAGTCTGTTGTCCATGTCTACTTTATTATATTTATTATTAATAAATGCTGACTCACCATCAGTCTGTCGTCCATGCCCACTTTATTATATTTATTAATATTAATAAATGCTGACTCACCATCAGTCTGTTGTCCATGTCTACTTTATTATATTTATTAATATTAATAAATGCTGACTCACCATCAGTCTGTTGTCCATGTCTACTTTATTATATTTATTAATATTAATAAATGCTGACTCACCATCAGTCTGTTGTCCATGTCTACTTTATTATATTTATTAATATTAATAAATGCTGACTCACCATCAGTCTGTTGTCCATGTCTACTTTATCATATTTATTAATATTACTAAATGCTGACTCACCATCAGTCTGTTGTCCATGCCCACTTTATTATATTTATTAATATTAATAAATGCTGACTCACCATCAGTCTGTTGTCCATGCCCACTTTATTATATTTATTAATATTAATAAATGCTGACTCACCATCAGTCTGTTGTCCATGCCCACTTTATTATATTTATTAATATTAATAAATGCTGACTCACCATCAGTCTGTTGTCCATGCCCACTTTATTATATTTATTATTAATAAATGCTGACTCACCATCAGTCTGTTGTCCATGCCCACTTTCCGCAGCATAGCGGCCACAGAGTTGATGTCCTTGGCATCGATCCAAGACTTGAACAACTTCACCGCAAAGGCTGCAGAGACGCCTGGAAGACAACATGTACAACTCACTACTGAACACTGTGTACCAGGGGGTCCTTTAGGGGGTCCCCAGCTAAACTAGTTGACATAGAATCAACATCAGTTTAACCACTTTAACCCCTACTACAGTGGCCATTTGAAAATAGCTGATCTACAAGCTCACGTGTTGCAATGCAACGCGCTGGTGATTGGCTATTTAGAGTGGAACATTTTTTTAAATGTCTGAAGCCGATTCAACAAATGTCTTCTAAATCCTGTTTTTTGAAAAAAATCTATGTTGCTACATCAGTGGTTCTCAAACTTTTTCATGTCAAGGACCCCCAAAATTATATGAATTCGGCCACGGACCCCCATCTCAAAATATGTTGTTCCAGGGACCCCCCAGAAGCAAAGATTTTAGTTACAAATGTTCGCTTTAAAAAAAAATATATATATATATATATATATATTCAAAGATTTGCACAAATGTTCACAATTTTTCAAAAATAGCAGATCTAGAAGCTCATAGATGAGCTTGTAGATCTGCTATTTCTGCTAAATTGGCTTCCTAAAATGTTGATGTCCTCACAAGTACAGTAATACAAACGCTCGTGTGTGTGTGTGTGTGTGTGCGTGTGCGTGCGAGTGTGCGTGTGCGTGTGTAATGCTTCAAACCTCCCAAAACAAACTGATTCGGCTACTCCTCGGATTGGGGCCCATGACCCACCTTTCTCCCACCCATTTTGCCAGCCTAGGCTGGCTCAGGGTGGAAGACAGGGTTAAACAACTAAAAATGGGACTGGCCTTCAAAATTGTAAATGCAAATTTGCCCGATATGCCCCCTATTCCCGCATATCTGAGTAAATACCTCCAAAAGGTTAGCGACACCCACAGTCACAATACCAGAGGGAGCGTTAACAACAATTTGGTACCACCCACCCATAAATCAAACATGGGCAAATTCTCCCTCCTTCTACAGCACTGCCACCCAGGATTGGAATAGTCTAACTCCATCCCTCAAAAAATGCAGTTCGCTGGGCTCATTTAAAAGAGCCTTAAAAAAATCACCTTTCAGGAGGCCAAAGGTGGAGGTAGTACCATTTTCCCGTTAGACAGCAGACCCCCCCCCCCCCCCCTGTTCTTGTACATATTTTTTTTTCCCCTCTTTTTAATTTTTTTTGTTGTACATAGTGTTATATATTGTTTTTGGCTGTTTATTTTGTAATGATATTTGAACTGTGGTGCCACTATATATGCCTATGAATTAAATACCAAGGCCCTCATTGGAAACAAGTCCGCAAGGACTTTTATGAACGGACCGGTTAGACAAAGTATTTTAAATGTAACTGTGCTGTTTTAAATTTTTTGCCTAATAAAATATTCAATCAATCAATCAATGAGTGTGCGTGTGCGTGTGCGTGTGTAATGAGTGTGCGTGTGCGTGTGTAATGAGTGTGCGTGTGCGTGTGTAATGAGTGTGCGTGTGCGTGTGCGTGTGTAATGAGTGTGCGTGTGCGTGTGCGCGTGCGTGCGTGCGCGCGTGCGCGCGTGCGCGCGTGCGCGCGTGCGTGTAACCTCACCCTCCTTGACGAGGTTCTCGTTGAACAGGCTGTTGAGGATGGAGGCTGATATGTTCCCATTGGCCAGGAGGATGCCGGTCAGCATGGCCAGCTTGTTGCGCTCAGACTCAGTGAAGCCCTTCAGGAACAGCAGCAGCTGCAACAACAACAACACATTCATCTACTATGACAGTGGTTCTCAACCAGTGGTCCTTGAGGGGGTCCCAGGGGGTCCCCAGACAAATTAATAGTTAGAAACCAAATTGACCCTTATGTGTCTGTAACTCTGAGAGTGTACACATGGAACCAAATGGACCCTAATGGGTCCATTTGGTTCCATATGTACACTGTCAGAGTTAAATGAACACTAATGATGATACAGTGTAGACTGGGACCCCCAATAAATCATAATGGTTGAGTCCCTGGCATATCTTTTCAAATGGGGGTCCGTGGGCTATTATGTGTGAATTTGGGGGTCCTTGACGGCAAAAAGGTTGAAAACCACTGTTCCATGCCATGCGTCTATAACAGGGGGTCCCCACATGATTTTTGGGGGGCCCCAGATGTGTCAATTTAAGGACTTAAGTTATTTTTTTATACATTAAAAAAGCCAAGAAAAAGTCCATTACTGCATCACAAGTAATTAACAAACTATAGTTAATATAAAAACTGGTCAAACATTGTCCACGTTGTTAAAGGGTAAGACCACTTTGGTAGAGGTTTGGGTTGTGTAGTTATCTTGCCATGATGTAACTCCAAAGGTGGGCAAGAAATCAAAAATACTTGCTCCATTAATTAGAAATTGATAATTCAAAATATGCTCCTCATTGACTTACATTGTACGGTAAAACAGCTCTCAAAGTCACTCTTTTAGCACAAATGAACCCAAACATAGCTGATTCAGACAATATAGATTATAGATCATCACCAAACCCACTACTGTTTGTTTTTTTAATAAAAATGTCAACTTCCTGTTGATTTTACTATTTGAAGATCTGGATCCGCGGATCCAGTCCAGGTTTTCTACTTATTAAAAATGGCAAAATCAACAGGAAGTTGACATTTTTATTAACAAAAAAAAACAGTACTGGGTTTGGTGATGTTCTATATTGTCTGAATCAACTTTGTTTGCGTTCGTTTATGTGCTAAAAGAGTGACTTTGAGAGCTGTTTTACCGTACAATGTAAGTCAATGAGGAGCATATTTTGAATTATCAATTTCTAATCAATGGAGCAATTATTTTGTATTTCTTGCCCACCTTTGGAGTTACATCATGGCAAGATAACTACACAACCCAAACCTCTACCACAGTGGTCTTGCCCTTTAAATAAAATAATCCAAGTAATAATAATTCCAAGTGCTTGTCAGAGTGGGGGGTCCCAAGTTCAAATATTATTTTCTGGGGAAGAGATATGGTGTAAGACTAGAGGTAAAAACTAAAAGAGCAGACCAAGAACAGAGGCACAGGTCAAAGTATTGAGGGTTTAAAACCCATTTAGACCTGAGAGGCTCATTCTACAAACGCCTTCTAAATCCTGACCTAAGTTTTCTGAAAAACTTCAAATATTTATTCACAAATTACAAAAAATATATATGTTGCTATATATACTGTACAGAGCAACAAGAACCACAACAGGGGTTCCTGTCCTAAAGGTATAGTTACAAATAGGGGTTCTTGTCCTAAACGGGTTAAGTGGTTAAATGTCTGAAACTCTAATCCAACATATTAACACATTTAAGACCAGGAAGGCATCAGTATCATTTTAACATTTATTTGGCTATTCAAAAATAGCAGATCTACTCGTGCTATGAGCTTGTTTTTTTCTGTCATGAAAATCTGCAAATCTTTGAATATATTTTTTCAAGCAAACATTTTTAACTCAAATCTTTGCCTCTGGGGGGGGGGGGTCCCTGGAACAACATATTTTGAAATGGGGGTCCGCGGCCAAATTCATCTTATTTTGGGTGGTCCTTGACATGAAAAAGTATGAGCACCACTGATATATTAACAGTTTTTTAAGATTTAGGAGACATTTGTAGAGTCTCAGGCCGTGCTTTTTCAATAACTTTTTTCATTTATTTTTTATATTTTTTTGGGAAAATGAAAAAATTGAATACAATAAAAAAGATTAAATAAAATAAATGAAAAAAGTAATCCAAAAAACACGGCCCCCTCACGTATTAGGAGGGCAGGGTGAGTCACCAGAACCAAGGACGGGTGTTTTTGATTAATCTAACAGGTTAAAAATAGAGTTTGAAGTTATAATGGGTTTGTATAGGAAGGGGGTGTGTCTGATAAAAATGAATATCAAAATACTGAATCAAGCAACTTAAAAACGGTCTGTGGGGCTCACAAAAGCCTCAGTAGACGATAAAATGACCCAAAGTTTTTTTGAAAGTGAAATATCCCTTTAACTGTCAGCTTCACACCAGTAAGTCAGACATGACATCATCATAACACACAGACAGACAGACATGACATCATCATAACACACAGACAGACAGACATGACATCATCATAACACACAGACAGACATGACATCATCATAACACACAGACAGACAGACATGACATCATCATAACACACAGACAGACAGACACACATCATCATAACACACAGACAGACAGACACACATCATCATAACACAGGGTTCTTGCACCATTTTGAAAGTCAAATTTAAGACTTTTTAAGACCTTTTTAAGACCTCAACAAATGTAATTTAAGACCCAAATAAATGTCGCAACAATGTCTTCCTATATTGAAATTGGCTAATGGGAGTGCAGGCCAGCGGATGGTAAAACTTCTATTAATCCATTAAGACCGGGAACGCATCTGTGTCATTTTAAGATTTTTGGGTATTCAAAAATAGCAGATCTACAAGCTCATAGCGCGGCACCGATATAATACCTCCCCCTACAGGCTGGTATTATAATATGTTACTCTCTACCTCCCCTTACAGGCTGGTATTATAATATGTTACTCTCTACCTCCCCCTACAGGCTGCTATTATAATATGTTACTCTCTACCTCCCCCTACAGGCTGCTATTATAATATGTTACTCTCTACCTCCCCCTACAGGCTGGTATTATGATATGTTACTCTCTACCTCCCCCTACAGGCTGGTATTATAATATGTTACTCTCTACCTCCCCCTACAGGCTGGTATTATGATATGTTACTCTCTACCTCCCCCTACAGGCTGGTATTATGATATGTTACTCTCTACCTCTCCCTACAGGCTGGTATTATAATATATTACTCTCTACCTCCCCCTACAGGGTGGTAATATAATATGTTACTCTCTACCTCCCCCTACAGGCTGGTATTATAATAGGTTACTCTCTACCTCCCCCTACAGACTGGTATTATAATATGTTACTCTCTACCTCCCCCTACAGGCTGCTATTATAATATGTTACTCTCTACCTCCCCCTACAGGCTGGTATTATGATATGTTACTCTCTACCTCTCCCTACAGGCTGGTATTATAATATATTACTCTACCTCCCCCTACAGGCTGGTAATATAATATGTTACTCTCTACCTCCCCCTACAGGCTGGTATTATAATAGGTTACTCTCTACCTCCCCCTACAGGCTGGTATTATAATGTGACTCTTTACCTCCCCCTACAGGCTGGTATTATAATGTGACTCTCTACCTCCCCCTACAGGCTGGTATCATAATATGTTACTCTCTACCTCCCCCTACAGGCTGGTAGGGCCTGTAAAAGGCCAATCAAAAAGAAGGCCATAAAAAAAACGATGATTTTTAAGTCCACGGAAATAATGAATTAACCTGAAGGTTAAGGATGATTTAATTTTAATATAGTACAAGAATAGTGTAACTATCTGTAAAATATAACCACTTTTTTAAATAAAATTATGTATTGGGTTATAGCCTATTTGTCTCAATATTTGTCACATTCAGCCCTGGACTTCACTGACTGTAGGGGTCACATTAATCACATTAGAATCACAGATTAGAGATTTTATGTATTTCCCCTATTTTCTGTATTTTTCACTATTTAAAATATAGTATTTCTTAATTTTTAATAATTATAGCTTGTAGATTGGCTTTTTTCACCATTTGAAATTGTTTTAAAATAAAAGGAACAGTTTTCCCAACCGACAGAGAGTCAGAGACAATATTTAGCCTATATATGGTTCTGTATTAGTGTACGAGTCAGTTTTAGCAGATTTCATTCTAATTGGCTACTGTAGACTGCCTATCAATTTCATGGGCCTGGGTAGGGCCACCTGGCCTGGTGGAGATCTGCCCTGTTGCGCAGCAGCACAGCAAGTGAAGGCTCAAACTGTGTGTGTGTGTGTGTGTGTGTGTGTGTGTGTGTGTGTGTGTGTGTGTGTGTGTGTGTGTGTGTGTGTGTGTGTGTAGCACAATATTTACTTCTGATCAGTCAAACATTCACTTGAAACTGTTGCCTGATGACAGCTGAGGGGGAAGCGTCCGTCGTTTCTATTCCACATTGTAACCAGTGACATCCGTTATATAGCATACATTTGTTGTTAGCACTTAGCATTCATTAGCATGCTCTGTAGCAACAACAAGTACTGCCAAACAGTGCTCAACTACAACTACTGCTATCTTTATCAACCAAAACGGTCACGGGGGCTCTGATTTTGCCCAATGTCCACTTAAATGAGCTTCTGAGCTTACACAGACACCTGGAGCAAATTAATTAACGAGCGACACTGCAGCGCTGACGCTGACGGCCGGGCAACGAGACAAGCTCGTCAACTCCAGCTGAGTGAGTGACTGAGAGAAGGAAAAGAGAGACAGGGGAGGGCGGGGCTATCAGCCTATGGAACACACACTGACTGCTGTGTGAGTGTGTGTGCGTCTCTCAACCGCTCTCAACACAATGGGAGAGATGGAGGAGCGTACTGATAATATATCTTTATGGAAAATTCAACACTAGAATACGCACAAATGTTTATGGCTTTCATTTTCCCATGAGCCTTAAAAACATAACCTTCAAATTTAATACCTACGGTCAAATTTAAGACAAATTAAGACCTTAAATTCCCGATATTTTTTTTAAGACAATTTAAGACTTTTTAATGACCCGCGGGAACCCTGTAACACACAGACAGACAGACATGACATCATCATAACACACAGACAGACAGACATGACATCATCATAACACACAGACAGACAGACACACATCATCATAACACACAGACAGACAGACACACATCATCATAACACACAGACAGACAGACACACATCATCATAACACACAGACAGACAGACATGACATCATCATAACACACAGACAGACAGACATGACATCATCATAACACACAGACAGACAGACATGACATCATCATAACACACAGACAGACAGACACACATCATCATAACACACAGACAGACAGACACACATCATCATAACACACAGACAGACAGACACACATCATCATAACACACAGACAGACAGACACACATCATCATAACACACAGACAGACAGACATGACATCATCATAACACACAGACAGACAGACACACATCATCATAAAACACAGACAGACAGACACACATCATCATAACACACAGACAGACAGACGTCACCTTCTTTATCTCCTCCTCAAATCCTTTCTCCAGGTACTTGTAACGCCTGATCAGTTTGTTAAAAACCTACAAGACAAAACACACGTTACATAAAGAAACCAACGTTACTCCCTACAAAACAACACACACACACACACACACACACAGAAGTGGCTCTTATGAGCTCCGGAAAAACTACAAGCTCACAAAGTGTTCCTTCCCACTAGAAAAAACATTTAACGACTATTTAACTCTACTACGGCCGGGCGTGAAGATAATAATTTATAACAAATAATAAGAAAATAAATAAACTTGTGAGGACTTTAACTGATTCACTGCCAATCACGTAGATCTACGCGAACTTTTTTTTTTCTAATTTAACCCAAAGACCAAGGAGATATGATTTGTAGAAGATCTAGACTCCTATCCACTTCCTTGTTAACTTAAAAATTCTGTATCTCGGCTCCTGAGTAAATTTTTATTTTCAATGAAAAATCTCTGGCACTGGTTAAAAAAATATGAAAATACCTCTGGCAGTTAATGGGTTAAGGAGGGCCTTTCAGGCAAGCCGCAAGTGGAGCCTGCGGTACCACCACGGCCCAAAGGAACCATCACAAAGAATGAAATGTTTGGAGCGGGGAGAGTCTGGTGCAACACTAAGGTCCTGGACCTGGTGAGACGGAGGAGGAGCCCGGCCAGGAGACCATCCACAGAGCCTAGTCCCTCCACGAGCCAGAGCCTCTCCTCTCCCCCGGTCCCGGCAGAGTAGTTCCGGTGAAGCGGACTGAATGGCCGTGTCTTTCCCTCAGAGGACTGACCGTGGGTAGCTACTGGGACATAAGTCTGTCTTTCCCTCAGAGGACTGACCGTGGGTAGCTACTGGGACGTAAGTCTGTCTTTCCCTCAGAGGACTGACCGTGGGTAACTACTGGGACGTAAGTCTGTCTTTCCCTCAGAGGACTGACCGTGGGTAACTACTGGGACGTAAGTCTGTCTTTCCCTCAGAGGACTGACCGTGGGTAACTACTGGGACGTAAGTCTGTCTTTCCCTCAGAGGACTGACCGTGGGTAGCTACTGGGACGTAAGTCTGTCTTTCCCTCAGAGGACTGACCGTGGGTAGCTACTGGGACGTAAGTCTGTCTTTCCCTCAGAGGACTGACCGTGGGTAGCTACTGGGACGTAAGTCTGTCTTTCCCTCAGAGGACTGACCGTGGGTAACTACTGGGACGTAAGTCTGTCTTTCCCTCAGAGGACTGACCGTGGGTAACTACTGGGACATAAGTCTGTCTTTCCCTAAGAGGACTGACCGTGGGTATCTACTGGGACGTAAGTCTGTCTTTCCCTCAGAGGACTGACCGTGGGTAACTACTGGGACATAAGTCTGTCTTTCCCTAAGAGTACTGACCGTGGGTATCTACTGGGACGTAAGTCGGGGCTTGATCAACCCCGGCTGGGTCACCTGGGAGAGGGTGTGTGTTGTTGCGAGACCCTAAACACCTGATGACCCCCAGGCAACAACACAGATGATACGTCCCAGGTGCATCCATGTGATGTTGATCTTTTATTTATTGATAATAATAATACATTTAAACATGTACCTGAGCATAAGCTTGCATTGTCTCTAGGTCTTCTTGTGCCGTGAAGAGGCAGAACTCGGTGCGGGTCATGTCATCAGACAGAGTTCCACCTGGAGCTGTAGACACACACACACACACACACACACACGTTTGCATTACTATACTGTGAGGACATCACAATTTTAGGACGGCATTGAAAATACCTGGAAATAGCAAAGAGGAAATTAGTCAAAACAGAAATGAGTCAAAACATTGTAGATCTGCAAGAGTAGAACGGACATGTATCAGTGAGAGACATTAACTGAGTATAAAACACACAATTGTAAACCAATCATTAAAAATATTTTTTCCAACAATAAAACTAAAGCTTTTTCTGGTGAGGTCTATTTCTCATATTCTACTATATACATGTGTGGTGACATTTAGTCCTCACAAACATAGTAACACAACACACACACACACAAGGGTCAGATGACTAGCACCAACATAAAATGTGACAACTGCTCCCCCTGCTGACATTAATGTGTCACAGCATGAAGAACCCTTGACTGTTCAGGTTCCTCAGCAGCCAGCTGTTTACTTTGTTATATCTTTATATACAAGTGTTATGATGTCAACACACACACTTATATCTTTATATATAAGTGTTATGATGTCAACACACACACACACACACACTTATATCTTTATATATAAGTGTTATGATGTCAACACACACACACACACACACACTTATATCTTTATATATAAGTGTTATGATGTCAACACACACACACACACAGTTAGGTGGACAAAACAGTTACTTTTCAGGAAATGTAAAGAAGAACCATGTAGTTATTATTTAGTCACAAGCTCTCGTTAATACTTTATATTGGTTGAATATTTATAAAACCCACGGACACTTAAAACCCTTTCAACCTGGCCTTCCTCTTTTGGACACATTTTAGGTACAAATATAAAATAAATCCTAAAATTAAATGGCTCACGGCCCGTCACCAACAAGTTGTGACCTAGTAGATCTGCCGTTTTGGCCGGAGTCCTCACGAATGGATCTAAAAGTGGACCATGTCACTCCACTAGAGAAGCGCGGATGGGTTTTTTTGTGACCCAAATCCGCGTTTACAAGTTCATTATCCATCCGCGGTAATTATATCATCCTATTTATAGATCCGCACCAAATAATTGTTATTTTCCTGACGTTAGTTTTCTTATAAACAATGTTACTCACCACTGTCGCGATGTAGTGACTGTATACAATCCATATCCATGGTAACAACAAGCGCACGTCTTCATTCACTTACTTTGGCTTTCAACCACTTTGTTGCCATGTCGGCTTTTTATAAGCGACTTTTGGGCTTGTTTGGCACTCGTTTTGGGCTTGTTTTCATAGACCTGGCTGCTTATTTCTCTCGCAACACCGGCTGCCTGCAAAGCAACGTGTAGTAAGCGGCTAATTTGTGCCTGGTGTAAAATGACATAATATTAAAATACTACAAACGCACACACGGTGAAATTTCGTGCTTTTTAAAAGCTATTAATTATTATCATTAATTTAATTCCCGCATTATTTCACCTGCGGTTTAACCAATATTAATTAATAATTATATTTGATTGACCCAAATCCACCCAAACTGCGGGTAAAACCACGATCCGCACATCTCTACAGTTCTTAGATCTTTACACCGGCTCCCCGTCAGTAAAATAGTTCATTTAGAATGAACCATCCCAGAGCCTCTCAGGTCATCTGGGACAGGGTCTGCTCTCTGTCCCCAGAACAGTGGTTCTCATAGTGGGGACCGGGGACCCCCAGGGGTCCTTGTGGGGGGGGGGGGGGGTATACAGGGGGTCCAGAGCAAAAGCTGTTAGCATATCATTTTAAACCACTTTATCCATTTATATGTTGGCTGTTCAAAAATAGCAGATCTACAAGCGCTGTAAGCTTGTACATCTGATATTTTTGGCATTTTTTTAACATAAATCTTCCCTTCCGGGGGTATCTGGCACAGACCATTTTCAGATGGGGGTCCGCGGCTAAATATATATCAATGTGGGGGTCCTTGACATGAAGAGGTTTGAGAACCACTGATCTAGAATCACAACTAAACCGTTTGTATTTGTTCCACATAATCTGGAACAAACTCCTAGAAACCTGCAGCTCTGCTACGACTCTGTACTTTGAACACATTAGAACCAGGAACATGTCTGTGTAACCACTTTAACCATTATACTTGTACTTTTTGGCTATTCAAAAATAGCAGATCTACCAGCTCACAGCGAGGCACTCGGTGCCGCGCTGTGAGCTGGTAGATCTGCTATTATTTTGAAAACTAACTCGTGAAAATGTGTGCAAATCTTTGAACGTATACGTTTTTTTCTGAGAAGGAGAGGCCATTTCTTTTTAACGTGGTGGAAGCGAGCCGTTTTCGATCGGCGATCACTCTGCAATGGAGGATCGTTAGAAATATTATTGTTCCAGGTGTTAGTCGGGACCCTCCGCCGTCTCGCACGCACGCTTTGTTTACATGCACTTCCGCGTCTGGGCTTCTACAGCACGAAACGTATCAACGTAAGTGGGTGAAGAATAGCAGGCACTGAACGTATAATATTAGAATAAACCTCTGGCACCCAATGTGTTAAACACAGCCTAGGAAACAGGTGAACAGCACAAGTGTCTCTACCCACTTACCCAGCATTCCACCGGCCACCAGGATGTCAAACAGTGTCTCAGCATAGCGACGGTAGTCGAGCTTGGCGCCAGAGGCATCGAGGAACTTAGCGACCGCTTCCAAATCAGAGCCAGTTTGATTCAAGCCTTGTACGATACTTTCTTGAAACTGAGTAGGGTCAAATCTCTCTTTTTCATCTGGGGAAGAGAGAGAACACACAGAGACAGGATCCAGTGAGTTCACCATTCATTCATTTCTCCTACTTTGGTACGTTTACATATATTCAGTCATGCAAAAACTCATTTATCTGAACCTGAGCAACACTAATGAGACACTTGTACGTCTGATCTCATCTCAAAACAAGGACCGAGTCAGATTTGCTTCTGATGCACGGTTTGTATTCTTTTAATAAATCCAGCCAACAAACTTAAAGGGCAAGACCACTGTGATTGAGGTCTGGGTTGAGTAGTTACCTTGTCATGATGTAACTCCAAAGGTGGACAAGAAATATTAAATAATTGCTCCATTGATTAGAAATTGATCATTCAAAATATGCTCCTCATTGACTTACATTGTACGGTAAAACAGCTCTCAAAGTCACTCTTTTAGCATGTAAACGAACGTGAACAAAGTTGATGACAATATAGCTATTAGATCACAAACCCCAGTACTGTTTTTTTTTTTTATGAAAATGTCAACTTACTGTTGATTTTGCTATTTTTATTAGAAAGAAAACACGGACTGGATCGGCGGATCCGGATCTTCAAATAGTAAAATCATCAGGAAGTTAACATTTTTATTAAAAAAACAAACAGTAGTGGGTTTGGTGATATTGTATGAATCAGCCTCGTTTGTGTTCGTTTACATGCTACAAGAGTGACTTTGAGAGCTGTTTCAGCGCATAATGTAAGTCAATGAGGAGCATATTTTGAATGATCAATTTTGGAGCAATTATTTTTGATTTCTTGTTCACCTTTGGAGTTCCATCGTGGCAAGGAAACTACACAACCCAAACCTCTACCACAGTGGTCTTGCCCTTTAAATGTGGATGAAACCCCAGGTTGATTTTGGAGCTTTGTTTTCCAGTCAGATTAAATATCTTTAAATCTGCTGTAAGTGTTTAACCTGAACTGAAAAAACTAACTAAACAACATCATCCTGTGAGGGTTTCACTGTAAGTTATGTTCAGACACAGAGAGCAGTTGACAGAGAAGTTAGTATTTAGCCATGCATCTAACGCATCTGTGTAACTTTAACATTTATTTGGCTATTTAAAAAAATAGCAGATCTACAAACTCGTAGATCTGCCATTTTTCCTGCTAAAAATCCTGTACATATAGTGCAAATCTTTGAATATATATATATTTTTTGTAACTCAAATGTTTGCTTCTAGAGGTCCCTGGAACAAAACATTTTGAGATGGGGGTCCACTGCCAATACGTATTTGGCCGCGGACCCCCATAATATGTGGAAAATATGTTTACACAAATCTTCCACGATTAAAAGAAAAATAGCAGATCTACAAGCTCATAGTGCGGCACTCGGTGCCGTGCTATGAGCTTGTAGATCTGCTATTTTCTAAATAGCCAAAATAATTCTTAAAATGACACAGATGCGTTGCTGGTCTTAATGGGTTAAATCAGTAGTATTTAGCCTAAAGGTGTATTTTTAATATGAAAACAACATTGCTCAACATGTAGATGAGCAGCTGTACAGGAATGCATGTGAATAACACTGATGTACTGACATGAACTACTGACATGTACTGACAGGAGGCTATCAGGATAGAGTGGGAACACACACAGTACAAACAGAGATAAATACAGGGTTCCCACACATTTTTACCAATGAATTTCCAAAACTTTTCCAAAACTTTTCCAGAATATTTAACCCAATTTCCAGGCCTATATAACAACCATTCAGTGCAATAATGAGTCTCTTACTCCTACATGCAATGCCCAAAGACAGGCAGTGTAGCAAAAATAAAGCATACAATATAAATATAGAACTGTATAATACAATTCTAAATTGTGTGCCAAATTTACTAACTAACTACGCATCGCACTGCAGCAGCTTGTAGATCAATTTTTTTCTCCTCACATCCGGTATGCATTAGGCTGCAATCACGTAGCCCGTTCGGCGAAAAACTACTTATTTCGTTACATATTTCGTGTAATGTTATACATGTTTTGGAAATAGTGTTTTATCAACAAAATCAATAGCCAGAAACAATGCATAGCCAAATATTTTTCCAGGACCCTTGATACATTTCAAACCTTTTCCAGGACTGGAAGGTTTTTTCTAATTTCAAAATATTTCCAGGAATTTCATGACCGTGGGGACCCTGTACATAAACACACACACACACACACACACAGATCACAAACCTCTTTTCCTCGTTTTGAAACGCTGGCCGGTTAGCGTTGGCTTTTGCTGCTTTTGATTATTCATAAAAGACACCCTGGAAAAGAAAGAAAAAAACAGTCCATTAACATTCACTATGTGTGGTATCTAACAGTTAGTATATGTGGTATCTATCTAACTATCTAACAGTTAGTATGTGTGGTATCTAACAGTTAGTATGTGTGGTATCTAACAGTTAGTATATGTGGTATCTAACTATCTAACAGTTAATATATGTTATTACACAAACACCTCGGTTGAACGCTGCATTCTGATAGGCTCTATGCCAGTGGTTCTCAAACTTTTTCGCCGGGGACAACGGGGGTCTTGATAGAGAAAGGGGGAATCACTGTGCCTCTGAGCACTCAGGGGTGGAGGGTTAGATGACTGTCTGGGACAAACATTCGGCGAATGAAATAGCCGATCTACAAGCCCACGTGACTCGTGAGCTTGTAGATCGGCTATTTTTGGGGGTATAGACTACAGAGGGAAGGGAATAAAGCAGGGACACTGGTCATCAAAGTACATAGATGGGCTATAATCAAAGCTTCCTCGACAACGCAACTACAATCTAACATCTTCCAGAATGTAATCTCTGAGATGACTTAGTTATTTATATATTTTATGTCTTTGTAATGTGATTACGTGGTCCCAGTGGCCAGTGGGACCAAAATTGTACTTAAAGGTATCATGACATTCATTTTCACTTTTTTTATTTTCAATGTTTTATTTGGGGTTTTATGACCTCAATTACACCCAAAAAACCTGAACTTAGAACATTCAGTGGATTTTCTGTGGTCTGGGGTTTTCTGAATAATTAGGCTGAAAAGTAATCTGAGCTTGGCCCTTCAACAGTGAGGTCACAGTCGATTAATCCCGCCCACTCTCCTCCTCGCCCCTCCCCTCCCCTATCCTTTCCTTTGGGGGGGGCGGAGCAGAGGCGATGATTGACAGGCAAAATCCCTCACCAGCGACACCCGCAGGCAAAGATTTATTTTTCATTGCAGTTGAAAAGGCTTTAGAAATGTGAGAGAAAAACACCTGCCATGGATCACTGGAATGGAATTTTCACTTAAAACTTTTTGTACACTTTTGAAGGACCAGGACAAAGACTTTGAATGTGGTGTAAAAGTGAATGTCATTAAACCTTTAAGTACAGTAGTTAGTTACTTTGCACCACTACCAGTGACAGTCAGACACTAGGTCTAGCTTGCTGCTGGCCAGCAGCTCAGTGTGAAAGCTGTAATTTTGTTCCTACAATAAGCAGCCAGAGGACCATCAGGGCCCATTTTGTCTCTACTTTAACAACTTCTTCACTCAAACAACAACTTTAAAAACTTGTGGTGGACGATTCACACAGATTTAAAAAGAATAAGCCAGTGCTACAGCGTAGCCAAGTTAGCATTCAGTACATCTGCTTGTAGATCTGCTCATTTAAAATTAGAAGAAATATTGGAAAATTACATATTTGTGATGTTTTTTGAAACATTTTAACCCATTAAGACAGGGTACGCATTAGTGTAATTTTTTTTTATTTCTTTGGGCTATTCAAAAGTAGCACATCTACAAGCTCATAGCTAGAGTTGCACCGATACCGATACCGTATCGGTATCGGCTACCGATACCGATATATTTTTTTTTGTGTTCAATACAATTTTAAGAAGCAGCTAATATGCACATTGTTTTAATTTATTATTTGTAGGTATTTTCTTTTGGTGATAGATCATAGTGTATTTGTTTTTTTTCTACTGTTATTGTACTTTAAAATATTCAGTAATAAATGTCTTTATTGAAAGGTAATGCATTTTTTTGTATTTAAAGTTTTGCTCGGATATCGGCATATATATCGGATATCGAAAAATATTCCTAATTGATATATCGGAATTGAAAAAAACCTGTATCGGTGCATCTCTACTCATAGCGTGGCACCGAGTGCCGTGCTACGAGCATGTAGATCTGCTAATTTTTTTTTGTTAAATAATTTTTTTGGCAAATCTTTGAATATATATATTTAAAGCGAACTACATATTTTGAGTTGGGGTCCACGGCCAAATACATATCATTTTGGGGGGTCCTTAGAACCACTGATATTATAGCAACATAAGTTTTGTCAAAAACCTGTCAGGATTTAGAAGACATTTGTAGAATCCCCTAGAAGCAAAGATTTGAGTTACAAATGTTTGCTTTTGTAAAAAAATATATATATATACATATATATTCAAAGATTTGCACACATTTTAAACATGTGCGCTATGAGCTTGTAGATCTGCTATTTTTGAATAGCCAAAGAAATAAAAAAAGTGTCAGATTCTTTCCTGGTCTAAATGCGTTAAACCATTGGTTCTCAAAGTGGGGGTCCGGGGACCCCCAGGGGTACTTGAGGGGGGTCCCCCAGCCAAATGTGTAAATATAGCATCAGAATAATTATGACCTTTTAGACTTTGGCTATTCAAAAATAGCAGATCTACAGTGCCGCGCTACGAGCTTGTAGATCTGCTATTTTTGAAAGATCTTGAAATTTGTGCAAATCTTGCATATATATTTTTTAAACGAACATTTGTAACTCAAATCTTTGCTTCTGGGGGGTCCTGGGACAACATATTTTTTAGATTGGGGTCCGCGGCCAAATACATATTTTGGGGGTCCTTGACATGAAAAAGTTTGAGCACAACACACACATTTTGTAATAGGGGTCCCTGGCACAAAATAACGTCAAATGAAGGCCAATTATGACTAATGTGGGGGTCCT